>NC_057417.1:38283423-38583423 GCF_019320065.1 Cervus canadensis
AACTCCGGGAGTTGTGATGGACAGGGAGGGCCTGGTTGTGCTGCAGTCCATGGGTCAGAGTTGGACATGACTGAGCGACTGAACTGAACTGACACTGTGCAGTGAAAGTGCCAATATCCTAACCACTAGACCAAAAAGGCACTCCCGCCCAGCCCAAGGTTTTTTTTTTTTTTTTGTAATCTCAATTTCCCTATCTATAAAACTATGAGGCTGGAGAGCAATGGCACCAGAGCAGACTCTCCATCCTTTATAATCCCCATTTTACAGCTGGGGCTCTTGGAGCTCAGAAAGGTTAGGTAACTTGCCCAAAACCACACATCAAGTATGTTGTAGAGAAGTGACTCACATTCAGCCAGGTCTGATAACCCTAAGGGGAGCAGTGTGTTGGTGGAATAGAAACCCTCAGTTCTGAGAACGGGGTTCTTTTCAACCCCTCTGCTGGCTTTGCCCCGACCCATGCAGAGGGGAGGAGGGGAGGGTGATGGGAGGGGGTGTTCTGAGTTACCTTGACTTCCAAGCGGCCAATGATCTTCTGGAGTTTATTCACATGGACAATCTTTCTCCGTCTCACCTCTTTCCTGCAGCATGGACAGGTCTTTTGTCTAGGAGACATGAGTGGGGGTGATTGTTGGGTGTGGAGGTGGCAACAACATGCCTCCCTGGGCGGTCCTTCTTTCTCTCTAGCTGGAAGAGGCATAAGAGGGCTTTATAGGGAGCACTAAGCTCTGAGGCTGGGGTGCAGATTCCACAGGGGCCCAGCTCATATATTAGCATCCCAGGAGATTTGGCAGCTGAACCTAACGGCCACCATGACCCAGTGCTTGGCTGACCTTCTTCTCTGTTCTGGCTTCTAGGAATGACCCCCCCAGCCCTGCCCTGGCCCCCGAGCCTCTTGGGTGCCCAGTAGCACCTGGATAGCCACCGGAGGATGCATTTCTTGCAGAAGATGTGGCTGCACGGCAACCTCACCGGCGTCTTGAGAACTCCGTGGCAGACAGAACACAGAAAGTTGCAATCGGGAGGGCTGGTGAAGAGGTTGAGATCATACCCGCCACTCTGCAAAGGCCAGGCCTGCATCAGGGCCTGGCTGGGACCAGGATCTGACTCCCTTCTCCACATGCCCAGAAAGGGACTCCAGGAAGCTTTGGTTGGGAGGTGGGCCACATGAGAACCATAAATGGAGGGTTGGGTCAGCACCCAGTTTGAGGGGGCAGCAGTGAGGGCCGAGATCCCCCATTTCTACCAAACCCAGCTGTAGAAGCTGGCCTTGGCCTGGAGTTAGACCTGGGCCAGAGGCCTCTGAAAGGTTTCCTTGTCCCATTTGGGGCCCTGTACCCCATTGTGCAGATCATCTCAGTGAGGAGTGGGGTCCAGCTTGGGAAGGTCTCTGAAATTAGGCACAGTCTAAGAGCTCACCATGATCTGTGTCTGGACGGCAGCTCCACTGAAGCCAGGGCTCAGGAGTCGCCATTTCATAGCAGGAGCGGGCCGACATCACAGGGGCATTGTCCAGCTCAAGCCAATCACAGCCCTGGCCCAGGGTACCACCTGGCTCTGCTCCTGCCTCAAGAGCCTCAGGGGTAGGGCAGCTTATACCCAGGACAGGTCTCTGGAACCCCTGACTTCAAGGTGGCTGACAGTTGACCTTCAAACAGCAGTAAGGCTGGAACCAAGCTTCTAGGGGCTACTTCCTCAAAGCTGAGATTCCAGTACAGCACATGGTTTGTTTTCCTTCCTCACGTGGTGCCGCCGAGGTGACTAGGCCCCCAAGAGTTCTGGGGGCTTTAGACACTGACCCATCACCAGGCCTCTTGGGATCTGACCCACAGTTATTTCCAGGGTACAGACCAGGAATGAGGACCTGATTTCTGTGGTACCAAAGCAGCAGCCTGGAATGTGGAGAGCCTCCCAGAGCCTGCTCTGACCACCTGGGTATACCTATGAGGAAAGGCATGGATGGGTAAACCAATTCCAGCTTGGGAAACTAGCATATCCCCATATAGGAGGCACAGAAGAGAACTGGTTTCCATGCCAGTGGGTGTTTGCACAGGCTTAAATTGCTCAGTTGTGTCCAACTCTGAGACCCCATCGACTGTAGCCCGCCAGGCTCCCCTGTCCATGGGGTTCTCCAGTCAAGAATACTGGAGTGGGTAGACAGTTCCTTCTCCAGGGGAGCCTCCTGACCCAGGGAGTGAAGCCAGGTCTCCTGCATTGCAGGTGGATTCTTTACCATCTGAGCCATCAAAGAAGCCAGAGTGTAGAGTTCATCAAATCCGAGAAGATTTTGGAAGGTGGGACCTTAGGAGTCGCCTGCCAACCTTCAAAACCGGGTTCTATCCCTGGGTGGAATTCAAAGCAGAGCCGAGACGGCTGGAAGAGCGATGTCCCACAAAGGTATCTCCTCCACAGCACACCTCGGTCCCAGCAGCCACAGATGCGTTTTGCAGGCTGATAACCAGGGGACCAAGAACACACGCACACACGGATGAATTAAATCAACAGCTTTATTGAAAGATAAAAGGCGAGCCCCCCGCCGCCCCCCACGGTCTTGGCGGCATTGGCCTCAGGTTCTGGGCATCCAGCTGTCCTGCGGGTAGAAGACAAGGTCAGATACCAGAGTCCGAAACACGCGAGAGGCCGCAACTGAGCCCGGAGCGGCGGCGCGTGTCGGGGCCTGGGTTTCACATCCCCACACGGAGAAGCGGGCAGTGAGCTAAAGCCCCCGGTGGCTCTGGGCGCCGAATCTCACCTGCGGCCACGGTCAAAGTCGAAGGTGATTTTCAGTCAACGCCGACCTCTCAAACCACCCCCACCCCTGCCCGCCCCAACAGCTTCGCGAACAGCAGGGAGCCAAAGGAACGACTAGCACAAACCTACCTGCAGGCAAAAAATGCGAGGTGGCGCTGGCGCGAGTCCTTATATGGGTTGCGCAAGTTCCGGGGCCACAGACACGCATGCGCACGCAGAGCTCGGCGGGGGCGGGGCCTCGCGCAGCCAATCACGAGCTCTTTAATATACTCTTGGCGAATCGCCATTGGGGCGGGGCAACCGAGATCTCGCGACCCTTGGCGCCTTATAAAGACACCGTCGCGCGCGATCTCTTCCTTCTTCTTCGTGAAAACACGTGAGTGGCCTTGTGTGTGGCTGAGGCAGGCGGGCCTGGGCCGCCATCCGACGGGGCCCGGGATGCTGCGCCCGCGCTCCGTTGTGGAGCCCGGCCTGGGCCCCCGAGGCGGCTGTAAATGCCAGGACTTTGCTCACCGGCTGGTTCTTGTTTCTTTTTTTAGCAAATGGCGGATGACGCCGGTGCTGCGGGAGGGCCCGGAGGCCCGGGGGGCCCTGGAATGGGAGGCCGCGGTGGCTTCCGCGGAGGCTTCGGTAGTGGCGTCCGGGGCCGGGGTCGTGGCCGCGGTCGGGGCCGGGGCAGAGGCCGCGGAGCTCGCGGAGGCAAGGCCGAGGACAAGGAGGTAGGTCTGAGCTGGGCGTGTGAGGCGGGCCCTTGGGCGGCACCGGGGAGGAGGCCCTGGTCACCTGCGCCTTTTTTTCTCGCAGTGGCTCCCCGTTACCAAGCTGGGCCGCCTGGTCAAGGACATGAAGATCAAGTCCCTGGAGGAGATCTACCTTTTCTCTCTGCCCATCAAGGTAAACACGGGTCCTCATCCGCGATGGGGCTGTGGCCTGTAGTCGAGGGAACTCTTGTCGTTGGCCAAACGTTGAGAGGTTCTAGACTCCCACTTTCCCTGGGCTTCCCTGGTGGCCCAGACAGTAAAGAAAATGCCTTCAATACAGAAGACCCGGGTTCGATTCCTTTTGTTGGGAAGATCCCCTGGAAAAGGGAATGGCTACCGATTATTTCTTGGAAAACTCCCATGAGCAGGGGCGCCTGGCAGTCTACAGTCCATGAGGTCCCAAAAACTCCAACACGACTGAGTAACTAACACTTAAGATTACCCCTTAGGTGTTTGTTAATTTTTTTTTGTAATGAGTTTATTTCTTGCAGGAGTCTGAGATTATTGACTTTTTTCTGGGAGCGTCCCTCAAGGATGAAGTTTTGAAGATTATGCCCGTGCAAAAGCAGACCCGTGCTGGCCAGCGGACCAGGTTCAAGGTACCCCAGTCATCATAGCTTTCTGGGCAGTTGCTGCCAGGGGCTTTCACGAGACTCTCTCAGCTCTGCATGGTTGCACTTGGCGTCACACGTGTGACTTTCGTAAAGGGGAGAGAGAGGAAGGATCTCCTCAGGATCTCAGATTGGCCTCCTGGTGGCCAGTCTTGCCTTGAGGGGCGCAACAGACAATGTGTGGTGGGTGGTTACTAATGCTGTGGAGGCCCCTGGCCCACCACCCACGTCAGTCTCTCCGCAGGCATTTGTTGCCATCGGGGATTACAATGGACATGTCGGTCTGGGTGTCAAGTGCTCCAAGGAAGTAGCCACTGCCATCCGTGGGGCCATCATCCTGGCTAAGCTGTCCATCGTCCCCGTGCGAAGGGGCTACTGGGGGAACAAGATCGGCAAGCCCCACACGGTTCCTTGCAAGGTAGGCTGGATGCTGGTGCACAGTAGGGCTTGCACAGGTGTAGACTCCCGCCTGTCTTGTCTCCTGACGTCTCTACTCCTCCCCAGGTGACTGGCCGCTGTGGCTCCGTGCTGGTGCGCCTCATCCCTGCCCCCAGAGGCACTGGCATCGTCTCCGCCCCTGTGCCCAAGAAGCTGCTGATGATGGCCGGCATCGACGACTGCTACACTTCTGCCAGGGGCTGCACCGCCACCCTGGGCAACTTCGGTAGGTGGCCCGCAAGCCAACTCCAGCTTCTCTCAGCTCCGCTTAGCCACATTCTGTGTGTGGTGGGCGTATTTTCAGAGAGAGAGAGGAAGGCCCTCCTAATGCACGACAGACTGGCCCACAGTGGCCTGTTTGTTCCTAGGAGCGCAACAGCCTCCATCTCCATCTGGGGGTTCACCTCGGGTGAATTCACCAGCCTTCTCTGGTTTTCCCTTTTCTAGCCAAGGCCACTTTTGATGCCATTTCCAAGACCTACAGTTACCTCACTCCTGACCTCTGGAAAGAGACGGTGTTCACCAAGTCTCCATATCAGGTACTGCCTGCCCCCCACCCTGTTGAAGAGCAGAGGGGAGTGTCCTCTGTCTAGGTGCACAACTAAAAGTGTCTTGTTTTTCTAGGAATTTACTGACCATCTTGTGAAGACCCACACCAGAGTCTCCGTGCAGAGGACCCAGGCCCCAGCTGTAGCCACCACATAATTTTATAACATAATTTTACAAAGAGAATAATAAAGTGAATGAAACCGGTTTATAGTTGGTCTTGTTTTTCTTCCCAAATGTTTTTGGTCACACGTGTAGCTGATGGGATCTTTCCCAACCCCCCAGCAGTGGAAGCCACTGGACTTAAGCTCAGTGGTGGCTGAATTTGGACAGGAAGTAGGACCAGTGAGATGAAAAGTGTGTCTAGGAGCTGAAAGGAACACCACAGGCACAGGCTCTCTCACTCTTTATTGGAGCAGCAGTGACGACACAAGGACACACAGGGACAAACAGCGGCCTCAGGCGGCGGCGGCCTCTTTGGCAGCTTTTCTCTCGGCCAGCATCCTCCGCTTCTGCTTTGCCAGGCACTTCCTGGCAGAATAATGGGCCCCCAGGTCGTGATCTGGGAGAGAGATGGGCGGGGAGTCATGGGCCACTCCGGTCATGAGGGGAACCTCTGCATGGAGGGAGCTAAGGCAGGTCACTGAGCAGATAAACAGGGTGACTCAAAACCTCCAGAGACTGCCCTAGTTAGTAAAGCGTTTAGCACAGAGCCAATGTGGAGATTGGAAGTAGGATCGGGAAGGCAGGCAGGTGGGAGAGGCAGGAGGGCTAACTCACAGCGGTCCTGGTAGGCCTTGACCACCTGGGTGAACTGCTCCAGCTCCTTGGCACAGTTCTGCCTGTGGCTCTCACCTTCCCTCTGCTGACAGGCCTTCAGCCTCTCCTGGATAATGTTGACGATTTCTTGATCAACTTTGCTGAAAGGAAAACAAGGCAGATGGTCTGTAAGGACTCCTTTCCTGTACTGAGAGTAAAATGAAGGCAGGGCATGGGAGCCCTGTGGTTTGGCCTTTCCACCCATGGCTTCCCAAGGGCATGATGGCCCCCAACAGGGTACATTCACTGTGCAGGGTTCTCTGTATCCCCTGATTAAACAGAAGCCCAAGGGGAGGCCTTACTAATCTCTTCTCCACTGCATCTCTGCTTCAAACATGCATAAGACGTCCTTCTCCTGGCACTCTGTGATGTCCGGCACGCGGCGGAACTCACGGTGATAGTAGTAATACTTGTTCTTGGCATGCTGCCGCTCGATAAACTCTGCAAAGGGAAAAGCCCAGACCCAAAAAGGCTATTGGTTTGGACAGGTCACAGTCTGAAGGGGCTCTTAGCTTTGTATTTCTCGTAAGCCGTGGAAGAGGCAGGCTCCCCAAATGTTCCCAGTTTTACAAAGACTGGCAACGACTCCCAAAGAGGTGTGGGAGGGCTGGCAGCCAGTCTTGGAAAGGACTGGGTTTACAAGCCCGGATGTCTGCAGTTTATGGAGAGTTCTATAAGGCAGGCACCACCCTCATCTCACTCTGTCCCCACAGCAACCCCGTGTAGGGTGGGGCCTTTTCATTTATAGAGAGGACATCCAGTCTCTGAGACGGCAGGATTCAGAGCCTGTGCTCTGCAAGCCCCCACCTGCTAGCCCTGCTGGCCCACCTCCCCCAGAGCACAGGGACTCCACTGTAGAGGCAAAGAGGCCCCAACAGGGAGCCATCAGCAGGCCTCCACTGCCAGTTCTGCCACCTCTGACCTTCGGCCTCAACTTCCCCATGTGTAAATGAACAAGCTGGATCTAGTGAGATCTCACCTATCCAGACAGAGAAAACACTTCCTAAAAAACTGCTACACAAAAGGGAGCAGTTCCACTCCTGTTTATTCCAGACCTTGGCAGGGGCAGGCATCTAGTGCCTCCACCAGAAGAAAGCCACCAGAGCATGCTATGCACCCCAAATGCTCTGCTGTTGAAGGAACGGATTAACTGCACGGACGCATCCCCTGGCACTAGTGATTAAGGGCACAGTGCTCTGGGTGCTGCACCCACCGAGCTGGGTGACAAAACAATGGCTTTAAAAAACATTCACCTGGTTTGGACCAGAGATGGCGGCATTTGGGCAGCTCAGGGAGGGCAAGTTACAGTACACCTCGGTGGCAGGGCCATTTTGTAGGCCTGCGAAGGGGTACCGGAGCACCTCTGCACCTCAACAGCCTTCCCAGACCGACTGCTGTGCAAATATGCGGGATTCCCAGCGCACTTGGAGAGTGGGATCTAACAAGCCTCTCGGAACGCAGATGACTTCGGTCCGCAAACAGCCCCTAATATGTGAGACGCCTGAGCCCAGGGGTGCGTGGACGGCTCCCCTGGGGGCAAGGGCCGTACGGGGAGGGGGGAGACGGCGGGCGTCCCGGGAGGCGAGGAGGCCTGGGGTGCAGTGGGGTCCACGCCGAGTGACCCGGGCGGGGGCGGGGGGCCCGGTGGGGCTAGTACCTCTCACGAGGGTCACCGGCCGGTCCACGAGGAGGTCAAAGGCTTTCGTAAGGTAGGTGATAGGGTTGGGCAGCGAGGTCTGCGGCGAGGGCGCCGGCGTGCGGCGCGGGGGCTCGGGGTACACGTCCTTGTCCCAGCTGTCCGGCATGGCTGCGGCGGGCAGCGGGCTCAGCTCTCGGACGCGCTGCCCGGCCTCCGCCCGGGTCCCGCGGCCTAGCTCGCCCGCACAGAGGACACCCGAGGGCGGCCGCGCCTGCGTAGGACGGCCGGCGCCCGCAGGGCACCATGGGACTTGTAGTTCGCCCTGACCGCCCAAGGGAGGCCTCGGGAGGATTACGGGTTCTCAGGAGACGCTTCGAGGCCGGCGCGAGCGCCCCCGCGTGGGATCGTAGCGCCATCGCATATGCGAGGAGTGCCTGCCGTGCGCTGGGCGTTGCTATCAGCGGTGAAAGAAACAGAAGAACCCTAGTTTAATCCTGGGAGCAGAGAGACACAGTAAGAAGTGTAAGTAAGGTGTAAGGAAGCCACTCATTTCAGATGCACGTGCCAAGTGCAGCAGGGAGCAGGATGATGAACACACCAGGATGGCGAACTCAGTTCAGAAGAGTGAAGTCAACAGATAATGCAAACTATCAAATACTCTACTCTTCCAGGAAGCCTTCCTGGGTTGTCCATTCCCTACGGCCCTCTTTGGGCCCCACTGTCTCTGCCAGGGCCTCTCATGGACTGGCTGATGCCGGTGAGCTAGCAGGGCGCCTGGGGGGACAGGATGCTGCCTGGGGCAGCACAGGGTGTAGGGTTTGCCCCATCCACCCCCACCCCCACCCCCACTAGGGAGAAGTGGCTCCTCTCTTGGATACAGGGCACTCTGTTCTGGTTCTGAGGGTTCCATCCTGGCCCTGAACACTGTTGTGCCCTTGAGGCCAGCTCCACTGACCAGGGCCTTGCTGGCTACCCTCTGTGATCTCCATACCAGGTATAGCCCCCGGCTAGCACCAGGGAGGGTGGGTGCTGGTTACTTCCTGCCCAGAGGCTGGGGTCAGCCACTAGCTCTATGGACACACAGAATCCAGAATCACAGCATCCTCAGATCTTCAAATCATGAACTCATAGTACTGTCAGACTCAGCAAATAGTAACACTGGACTGCAATGTCGGACTGAACCAGGGGACCCGACGGCGGTGGGCCAGAGGCATTACCATGACAGGAATGAGAGAAAGCAGAGTTCAGTACTCCGTTAAGGGAAAGCGCCCAGATGACGGCTTTCTGCTGCCAGCCTGCCACAGACAGATTTGGAGATCATGCAGCAGAAAGAAAAAGGCAAACAAGAAGGGGGAACCCAAGAAGCTTCATGGCTCCATGTCCAAGCCTCTGACCCTTGACCTGTGTGTCTGCAGCCCCTAGCACGTGCTCCTGGCGCAGCATGAGGGTGTGTGCCCTTGGCCCTGAGTCTGCAGCGTGTCCCTTCTGTGCTTCTTTCCTTCAGAGAGTCCCTTTCCCCGGGTCATTTCTGGGCTGAGGGGGTTACCGCTGCCCAGTGATTTTTTTTTTTTCCTGTTGGTCACAGCCCAAAGAATTAAAAGTAGCTTTGTCATTAAAAAGCAATGACAAAAATGAAGAATGGTAACATTTCGTTAGCACAGAATTTTAGCACCCAATGATGCAAAGTCCACAAGACCTGCAGAGATATATCAGGCCTATAAAAAGTCTGATTCTGGGACTTCCCTGGTGGACCAGTGGTAAGACTCTGTGCGCCCAATGCAGGGGGCCGGGTTCGATCCCTGGTTGGGTAACTAGTTTCCACATGCTGCAACTAAAGATTCTGCATGCCGCAATGAAGATTGAGAATCCTACACACAGCAACTAAGAGCCAGGGCAGTCAAACAAATCGACAAATATGAAAAAATCTCTCGCTCTAAAGTTAAAAGGCTTTATAGCCATAGACTCTTTGAATAAAAAAAATTAGGAGATTTCAATGCCCTTTTAATTCTAAACTTAACTTTGAAATGTAAGTTCAAAAAAAAAAAAGTGAGTTCATAAAAATATCTAAGAGTTCTTGGCTCACAGCTACTAGAGTCCAGCGGCCTTGACATTGAATCACACTCTGGTGATCCTCTGGGCACTCATCCAGCCCTCGCCGTCTCCCCCCAGTTTGCCTAGCTCAGGCTCACAGCCCTCAGGACAGGAATCCACTCAACTTCAAGGCCAGCAAACTGGACGCAGACTCTGTTAATGGCAGCTGCCGGAGGGAAGCCCCCCAACCTGGGCTCCTCAGCCCACTACCAGGCCAGCTTGCGCCTGTCCTGGAGAGTCCCGTGAGGCAGAAGACAAGGTGTGTGAGCATCCCAGGACCCTTGGGAAGGAGTGCCAGCCCGGGCTCCAGGTGTCCCCCCGGCTGCCCCGGCTGCCCCCCTTCGCCCGGCCCCGGGCCAGGCCTGCTCTTGGCACCAGAGCTCACACCCGCCACGGGAGATGACAGAGCTCCCCTGCCAGGGGCTAAATCTGGGATCTGGCCACTGTGCATCCTGGCCCTGCCACTCGACCTCCGGTGCCTGCCGGGAAGGCCCCTTCCCTTCCTGACCCGAAGGACCAGCTGCCATGGTCAGTGGGCTGTGGTGGGGGTGGGGAGCACGGAGGCCTCCTGGGGAGGGGCAGGTGGGCTCCTGGGGTCTCTCCCAGCAGAGAAGGTCCTTGGGCCTGTGAAGGGGTCAGTGAGTAGGGGGACAGCAGGAGGCCTGGGCTCAGGCCTCCAGGATGGGTAAGGTGGGGGGACGGATGGCAGTGGCCCCTTGCCCCTGTGCCCTGGCCGCAGCGAGGATCTGCTGGGCCCAGCCGGGCAGGACCACTGAGGACCACTGAGGGGAGCCTTTGGGGGCCGGGGGCCGAAGCTGGCTTTGTCCCCAAGACACTGCCCTCGGTGAAGCCTCCCTCCTTTTTCGTGGACGATGCAGGCCCAGAAGACCACCAGGCCACAGCCTAAGGTCTCTGGCTTACTTCCAGTCTGGACCCTGCGGCAGTCTAGCCGCCCCTCCCGGGGAGACCCCAGCTCCCTCCTTTTTCGTGGACGATGCAGGCCCGGAAGACCACCAGGCCACAGCCTAAGGTCTCTGGCTCACTTCCAGTCTGGACCCTGCGGCAGTCTAGCCGCCCTTCCCGGGGAGACCCCAGCTCTGACCTACCTCCCCTCCCGCCCCCAGTCCCACCGGAAGTTCTCTGCCCCCCGGCATGGACACCTGGGCTTCCTGCCACACAAGAGGAGCCGCCGGCATCGGGGCAAGGTGAAGACGTGGCCTCGTGATGACCCCAGCCGGCCCGTGCACCTCACGGCCTTCCTGGGCTACAAGGCGGGCATGACGCACACTCTGCGGGAGGTGCATAGGCCCGGCCTCAGTGAGTGCTGCGAGGGGCCCTCCCGGGGGCGGGCGGCGGGCAGAGCACCCTGGACCTCCGGGAGATCTGGAGGCCTTTCTGATGCCAGGAGCCACACCTGGGCTCCCGGAGGGGGAACAATCCCAGAAAGGGTCAGACGCTGACTGCTGGCCACGCCCCCAGAACCCATCTGTCATCGCCCCTGGTTCACAGATGAGGAAATGGAGAAGTTATGAGTTGGGATTCAGGGCAGGCGCGACAGTATACTTCTGGTCTTGAGAGCTTCGTAGATTCACGTGTGGTTTTAAGAAGAATGCCACGTACCCTGAAGGTTTCCCTGAAGGAAACATCTCCTGTAACCATGGTACTATGTCACAGTCAGAGAGTGACATGCAGGATTCTCCTGAATAAGATGTGTGTTTATGTAGCTCTGTGCGGTTCTGTCACATGTAAATGCATATACCCCCCACCCTGGGACACTTCATTCCCACAAGAGTCCATCCTGGTGACCTTTTTACAGCCACAGCTGCTACCCCCAACTTCCTGGCAACCCTCATCTGCTCTTCATCTCTTCTATTGTATATATATATATTTTTTACCTCAGCACAAGGCTGGTGGGATCTTAGTTCCCTCTGCATGCTTAGCTGCGTCAGTCATGTCCAACTCTTTGTAACCCTATGGACCGTAGCCCGCCAGGCTCCCCCATCCATGGGATTCTCCAGGCAAGAATACTGGGGTTGCCATGCCCTCCTCCAGGGGATCTTCCTGACCCAAGGACTGAACACGTGTCTCTTACATCTCCTCCATTAGCAGACGGCTTCTTTACCACTAGCGCTACCTGGGAAGCCCCCCTGACCAGGGATTGAACCTGGGCCCTCGGCAGTGAAAGTTCAGAGTCCTAACCCCTGGACCGCCAGGGGAGGCTGAGGGCTGGGGGCCTGGGGCCCTGCGCACAGGGGCCTCTGTCTGCAGCAGCCCTGGGGCTGTGGTGCTCTGCGCTCTCACAGGCGGGTGGGTTGTGGTCGGCTCCTCCACCCTTCTCCTCCCCATGGGACACGGAGGCCCCCCTCCATGTCTTCTCTGTCTCTGGGTTTCATCCAGAAATTTCCAAGCGGGAGGAGGTGGAGGCAGTGACGATCGTGGAGACGCCACCCCTGGTGGTGGTGGGTGTGGTGGGCTACGTGGCCACCCCGAGGGGCCTGCGGAGCTTCAAGACCATCTTCGCAGAGCATCTCAGTGACGAGTGCCGCCGCCGCTTCTACAAGGACTGGTGAGGCTCATCCAGCAGGGTGGCCGGGCGCGGGGAGGGGTGTCACAGCGAGTAGAAGGCAGGGAAGGGTGTGTGTGGGGTGCCTTCACTCCAGGAGAAGACAAGGACTAAGGGCTGGAGAGGAAGCTGTTAGCAGAAAAAAAGAAAGCAAACGTTCTCCACCTCAGGGTAATGCATGTCAGAGCTGGTTCTGAGCTTCCTAGCAGCCAGGGTGAAAAGGGAAATGACAACTGACAAGCTCACTAGAAAGAAAGGCCTCTTTAGGTCTCAAATCTTCCCTGGCATTAAGTCTTGAAAGGGAAGGCCCCCTCCCTGACTGACGACCCTCACAGACCCGCCTTCCATATGGAGGTAGAGGCACCGTAGTCTCCACGGGAAGTGAGGGTCCTGGGCCCCAGTGTCAGAGCAGGCTGTGTGACCACAGGCAAGCTGATGGACCTCTTAGAATCTCATCTCACCCCACCCTCTGCCATACACACACACCACAGACACCATCACCCGGGAACAGGACAGGTCCCCGCGTCGTGGGGCAGTCACGAGGGTGAGATGAGTAGTGTGTGTCAAGTGCTCAGCACAGAAAAAGAGGTTGGCAAACGCCACCTGGCCTATGTTCGCTGTTGCAGTTGTGATCAGCTTGCTCCTCATCTGGGGGCTCTGATCTCCGTGAGCCTCAGTTTCTTCATCTGTAGGATGGGGATACTGATGCCCATCTTCCAGTGTCCTGCGGAGGGTTAGGAATGATGGGGCTTGCGGCCTGGCCAGTCCCGGCTGTTCACTTTAGAAGCGGGCTCAGCAGCTGTGACCAGGTGGGCATGTGGCCGTGGGCTGGCTGGCACGTCCCTTCCCCAGGCTCCAGCGCACCTGCTCACTCTCAGCTCCAGGAGGCAGGGAGGGTACCCACTTGACGGAGGAGGAAACTGAGGCCTTGAGGGTGGGACCATCTGTGCTTTAAAGAGGGTGACTGGAACCAGCCCAGGGACCCCAGGGACCCAGAAGTGCCTCCCCTGGGAAGGGGAGGAGGGCGGAGGGGGACATCTAACCGGTGCTTGGTGGACTGCGGGCAGTGGAGGCCACCCCGCTCGCCCTGCTGAGCATCCTGTGTGCACGGCTCAGGCACAAGAGCAAGAAAAAAGCCTTCACCAAGGCCTGTAAGAGGTGGCGTGACGCCGACGGCAAGAAGCAGCTGCAGAAGGACTTTGCCGCCATGAAGAAGTACTGCAAGGTCATCCGGGTCATCGTCCACACCCAGGTCAGCCCCCACCCTCTGGTCCACACTGGCTAGTCAGTCCACCCCCCAGGTCTACCCTCCCCCAGCCGGGCTTCCGGGAGCCCTGACAAATGTCAGCCTAAAAATACCATGAGCCCCGGGCACAGGCCCAGGGCGCTGGCTGACCGGTCGCGCGGGCCGCTGGCAGCCTGGGGCTGGCGTGTTGGGCATCTGTGAGGGCTGCAGGGCACCGACCACACCAGCGGTCAACCAAGGCCCTGAAATGCCCCGAAGGTCCTGGATCTCCTGCCCTGAGGCAGGTGTGGGGGGCTGGTGCCTCCCGTTGGGCACACATGTGTGAATCCACATTTATAAGTAGGGTCCAGGTAACCAACCCCTTCCGCCTTATTCTGGAACATTCACAGAAGCCTTCCAGGCCTGGGGCGGTGGCCCTCCCCAGCTGCCTCAGTTACTCTCACACGTGCAGTTCCCACTCATGTGCGTCATTGGTTAACCCGTCTCCGTCCATGGACGTGAACTTCATGGGCTGTAACTTCCTCACTGCTGCGCCCCCAGCAGGTGCTCCACCAGTGCTGGTTGACCCTATGCTGTGACCTAACCCAGCCCTGCTTCCGCCGGGGGGTCCCCACAGCCTGTGCCTCACACGGCACAGAGATGTGTAAAAGCACGCGTCCGACCACATCACCCCCCACACTTGGAATAAATCCCCAGCTAATCCCCGTGAGACCTGCCTGGCCAGGACTTTGCTCACCTCTCCTTATCCCTGTCCCCATCCTGAACCTTCCTCCTTGTTCACCACGATCCAAACACACTGGCCCTGTTTCTGTCCCCCTGCCCCCCAACCAGGATCTTCCCTGCCACAGGGCCTTTGCATATGCGGTTCCCTCTGCCCTAGAAGCTCTCAGATCTTCACCTAGTGGATCCTTCTTGTTCCTGATGTCACCTCCTCAGTGAGGCCGTCCTTGACCACCCTCACGTGCAAGGACTGTCTCCTCCACCCTCTATCCTATCACAACACAGGCCTCTCCAAGGGTTTCCTTGGCTTCTGTTCCCCAGTTGGTTGGTAGCTCCGTGGGGGCCAGGGCCCTGTCTGCCTCATGGCAAGCTGCGTCCCCAGTTCCTCACACAGAACGCAGCACACAGCCACACCAGAGCGCAGGATCATCTGTTGAATGAACGTGTGCCGAGAGGCCTGCCAGGGGACACCAGCTGGCCATGCCGTGTCTAAAGATGGGGGGGTGGGGGTGACTTTCTGGGAACCAACCGGCCGTGTCGCATCTGCCAGATGAAGCTGCTGCCCTTCCGGCAGAAGAAGGCCCACATCATGGAGATCCAGCTGAACGGCGGCACGGTGGCTGAGAAGGTGGCCTGGGCCCAGGCCCGGCTGGAGAAGCAGGTACCGGTGCACAGCGTGTTCAGCCAGAGCGAAGTCATCGACGTCATTGCCGTCACCAAGGGCAGGGGCGTCAAAGGTAGGGCCGGGTGGGGATGGGGGCTCCGGCGAGGCTGCCTGGAGGGGGCGGGAACCACGCTGGCCTCTCAGCCACCAGCCCCTCCTGCCTGCAGGTGTCACGAGCCGCTGGCATACGAAGAAGCTGCCGCGGAAGACCCATAAGGGGCTGCGCAAGGTGGCCTGCATTGGTGCCTGGCACCCTGCCCGCGTGGGCTGCTCCATCGCCCGGGCTGGGCAGAAGGGCTACCATCACCGCACGGAGCTCAACAAGAAGGTGTGTCCACAGGTCTGGTGGGGGGATGTCCATGACCACACCCCAGGGACCCAGACACCTCCTGGCTCCTGAGGCTCTGAAATGCCTCCTCCAGCGCCTAGGTCTCAGCCCATGTTCTCATGGGCGTGGACATCTTGCTGACCCCAGAGGCCACCTGCTGTCCCCCACATGCCCTGTCCTCCTGGCAGATCTACCGCATCGGCCGGGGGCTGCACACAGAGGACGGGAAGGTGGTTAAGAACAACGCATCCACCAGCTACGACGTGACCGACAAATCCATCACGCCGCTGGTGAGAGTGGGCGGCCGGTTTGGCTGAGGGGTCTGGTGTGCGTGTGTGGGGCAGGCCTGTGGGGCACCACCCTTCCCAAGAACTCAGGCACCAGCAAGCCGCCGCTAGGGTGGACCAAACCCCTGCCGTTTTCTGCATCCTCAGACTCTCCGCTGCAGACAGCATGTCCTCCAGCTGCTTTCCCAGAGTTCGGGGTGCAGCAGCTCCGACTCCACCCTTGGAGCCAAGCTGCCTGGGCTCACACCCCAGCTGCAGGATGCGGCAGCTGCGGGGCTGGGAGCAGTGACATCACCTCCTACCCCTAGCCTCAGTTTCCCCCTCTGTAAAATACAGAGTTTTAAATAAGACAGTCGCAGGATGGACTTAGGGTCTGGCTCAGAGACTGTCCTGATGTGATCTAGAGTGTCACCCCAGGCCAGGGGAGTTCCCCTAGTTTTCTCAGCGGCCCCTAAACCCAGAGCCTCTTTTCTGGACGTACGTTCCCTCAGGGTGGCTTCCCGCACTACGGGGAGGTCAACAACGACTTCGTCATGCTGAAGGGTTGCATTGCGGGCACCAAGAAGCGGGTCATCACATTGAGGAAGGTCAGTGCCAGGTGGCGAGCTGGGGAGTGGGAGCCCCATGGGCTATGGAGTGGGTTGGGGGGGGAGCTGGTCTGTTCTGTCCCCCAGCCCGCTCCAGGAGGGCAGGGTGGGGAAAGCAAAAAGGGAGGGGTTCTAACAGAAGGTGGGTGAGTGAGACCCTCCTGTGTGGACAGGAGGTGACAGGAGGGGCTGAGTGGGGACCTCCCGCCTTGACGTTTCCTTCTCCCACGGGCCCTAGTCCCTCCTGGTGCACCACACCCGCCAGGCCCTGGAGAACATCGACCTCAAGTTCATTGACACCACCTCCAAGTTTGGCCACGGCCGCTTCCAGACAGCCCAAGAGAAGAGGGCCTTCATGGTGAGCCCATCCGCCTTGCTCTCTGGGGCTCAGACCCCACATCCCACCTGTCCCAGGGCGGGCATCTGTGGCACGCATGCCCCTGCACTCATCCACAGGAGGGGCTTTCAGGGGTCTAGTCCTGGGCACGCGCAGTCTTGCCGGAAAGAAAGCAGGGGAGGGACCGTGGTAGGGGGCGCAGGGCTGGCTCCGAGTAACCCAGGCGGCTGGTGAGACCCTGTGACTTAACCCTCCTCCTGTCCCTCGCCCCCCAGGGTCCCCAGAAGAAGCATCTGGAGAAGGAAAAGCCGGAGACCTCGGGAGACTTGTAGGCAGAATGAGACGGCGGGGGCCTGGAAGAAGCGCGGCGCAACCCCAGCTGGTGCCCTAGTCTAATAAAAGCCAGAGGCAGTTCTTCCGCTGTGTCTCAGAGTTGGGGGGCACGGAAAGGCTGGTCAACAGCCGGTACTCCGGGGCTTAGAGCTGGGAAGGGGAGAAAGCTGACGTGTCTCCCGGTTCTCTGCAGCCGCCGCCCAGTGGCGGACGCGGTTCGGCGGCGCGCCCTGCGGCTCGGGGCTGGGCGTCGGGAACCGCAGAGGCAAGGTCCTGGCTGGTGGGCGGGGCCTGCTGGAAGATGGCGGGGGCGTGTCCTCGGAAGGGCCCTCCCGGAGGCGGAAGTCGGAGCGCTAGCTCCGGGGAGGGATTGGTCCGCGGAAAGGGGCGGGGCAGTGGGAGGCGGGCCCTGCGAGGGTGTCTCGCATCTCCGGACGTGATTGGCTGCCTGGGGGAGCCGGGCCTCCGAGCGCCCGGGCCCGGCGGGGATCGGAGAGGGATTGGTTCTCGCGAGGCGGGCCCAAGCCCCCGGTCCTGAGTCTGGCCTCGGATCCGTCGGAGGCGGCGAGCGTGCGGCCGTCCTTCCGGCGCCATGTCGTTCTGCAGCTTCTTCGGGGGCGAGATTTTCCAGAACCACTTTGAGCCGGGTACGATCTGTAACTTCTGGGAGGACAGCGGGCCGGGCCGTCGCTGCTCTCCGGGTGGAGGCGGAGCCCCAGGAACGCGGAACGAGTGTGGCCGCGCGGAGAGGAGCGCATGCGGGGCGAAGACGATACGGAGGAGGGAGGAGTCTGGGGGGCCCAGAGAGTAGGGGTACCCAGGGGAGGGAGACGCTGGAGAGAGCACAGGCCTTGAGTGCGAGCGTGGCCCTTTCCGGGGAAATCTGTGCGGTCAGGGTAAGCGCGGGTGGCAACGCCCTTCGGGGTATCCGGGTCAGGATCGGGACTTTAGAGGGACGCGCTGGAAGGTCCTGTCCAGGGGCAGCTCCTGTGACTGGCTCCCTCTCCTTGGGGCATCGCGCGGTTATGACCCCATCCCTTTTTCCTCCCCAGTTCCCCAGACCTGCGGGGTGAGCTGGAAAGCACAGAATGGCCCGTTGGGATCCAAATGTAACTGCCTGGGTGCCTCCCCCGCCTTCCCAGGGGGCCCAGGGTTGGGTAACCAGGCCAGGCTGCCAATGGTCAGTCAAGTTTGACTGGACACCTTGGGCCAGCTAGGAGAGGTGGAAGGTGAGGGGTGAGTGGTTGGCTGGGGCATGGCCCACCCTTAGCCCTGGCCCCAAGCTTTGAAAGATCCAGGTGAATCACATGCTGGGCTGTGCTGCCTGGTCATGGACTAATTTGGTAAAAATATGTCCACAAGCAAAACAAGAGCCGCGACCTACCCCTGGGCGGGGTTTCTTGGGTGTCAACTCTCTAGGGGGCTGGGCTGTTACACCCCACATCTCTGTGAGCCAGCTGCGACATAGGACCCTCTGGTTGTGGGACTTGGGGTTGTCCTCCGGCTACTCAGCCACACTAGAAACCTCACATCCACGGTATCTCCTGGTTCCTCTTTTTTTCCTCAAGTTACTGTTAAATGCTGAGTGGTCATGGACTCCAGGGTAGACTGTCTCTAGGCGGGGCAGGGGGCAAAAGGTGACTCAGTACCCCTTGAGGGACCCCCAAGCAGTTTCCTGTTCTGCAAGTCAATTTTGCAACCTTTTTTCCCCCCTCAAAGTGATCTTTTGGGGATAGTTTAAAACCCATTTTTCTCCCTGCCCCGTCTTCCTGGGCCCTCTGTCTGGACCAGAAGTGTTTTCGCTGGGATCTTTCTTTTCCTGCTTGGAGAGTAGGCCGGTGGCTGGACTCCAGCTTAAGGCTTCTTTGGGCAGAGGGTCAGCGTGTGGGAAGGGAGGTGGGCTAGTGGTGGTGGGGCTTGTTTGCATGTATGGGGGGCAGAGCTGTGTCCTCATCAGACTGCCTGGGTTCCTTCCTGGCTGCACACCCTGTAGCTGTTTTGTATCCCTGCGCCTCAGCTTCCTCATCTGTTAAATGGGAACATTTGCATTACAGGGTTATTAAGAAGAGCCAGTGAGATAAGTGTGAAAAGTGACTCTCCTGGTCTCTGGCACAGGCTCAGAACCATTCAACATGAGCTCCATGCCGTATCTCCCCCACAGAGTTGATGTCCAAGCCTGTGGGTGGTGGGTGGGTGCGTGGGGAGGATGTGCAGCCCACCTAGTAACTGGGGTCCTGCTGTCCTCTCCTGGCGTCTCACCAAGGATTTGGGAGCTCACCCCTGAGGTGCTGGAGCCAGCATCTCTGCTCTTGCCTCCCTTCCGCCCCAGGTATCTACGTGTGTGCCAAGTGTGGCTATGAGCTCTTCTCCAGCCGCTCCAAGTATGCACACTCATCCCCGTGGCCGGCCTTCACTGAGACTATCCACGCTGACAGTGTGGCCAAGCGTCCAGAGCACAATCGGCCGGGAGCCATAAAGGTGGGTGGTAGCAGCAGGGCGGCGGGGAAGGGGTGTTGGCCAGGGGGACCTGAGAACTGGCCCCCCCTTCCTGCTGCTCCCCCTCAGCTGCAGGGCCCTACCATCTGTCTATTCCAGGCCTCTGGCCTCAGCCTGGGGAGCTGCCACCCCGAACTATTGAGAGACCCTGGGGCCTTGGTGAGGACAGGGAAACTGGACTGCTTTCCGGGGAGGCTGTGGGATGGGGCTGACAGCAGTTACCTTGGGAAATGGGCGTGAGGACTCCCGCTGCGGGGGCCGTGGCTCTAGCTGTTTTTAATGGCTGTCTTGTCTCCCCAGGTATCCTGTGGCAGGTGTGGCAATGGGCTGGGCCATGAGTTCCTGAACGATGGCCCCAAGCGCGGACAGTCCCGCTTCTGAATTTTCAGCAGCTCATTGAAGTTCATCCCTAAAGGTGCGCTTGCTTCCTGGCACCTGGGCACAGGCCTGTGTAAACTTTAGAGGCCCAAGGGTACACTGTTCTCGTTCATTTATGGTGACAAAGGGTGGGGGCACCAAAGCACACCGCCCAGGTTCTGCCCAGGGCCACTGGAGGGTGGCTGCGGGGCAGGGACAAAAGACAGCTGTCCTGCCTCCCACGCTGGTTGATCACATGCAGGGCAGCACAGAGGCTGAGGACCAGGGCTGTGTGGCTGCAGGCTTGCTTGCCGGCCTGTCTGAGCCGCCTCCTCTTCTGTGCAGTGGGCGTGATGGCAGAGTCTCCTTCACAGGCCTGTTGAGACTGGCTGCCCTAGAGTGCTCTGGGTTCTGGCGTGCAGTAGGAGCTGGCAAATGTGTGTGTGTTGGCAGCATTCATCACTGGTGGATATTTAGGGGCCCTTTTTCATTTGTGTGCATTTTACCTGAGCTCCCCGGTGGCTCAGACAGGAAAAAGTCCTCTGCAATGCAGGAGACCTGGGTTTGATCCTTGGGTCAGGCCTGGAGAAGGAAATGGCAACCCACTCCAGTACTCTTGCCTGGGGAATCCTATGGACAGCAGAGCCTGGTGAGCTACAGTCCATGGGGTCACAAAGAGTCGGACACAGCTGAGCAACTAACGCCATTGGAGGCCAGCCTCCTCTCTGGCCCTCTGCACTCTGCCTCCCCAGCCGCCCTCTGAACTTCTCTGTGCTCTTTATAGCTCAATCCCCTCTCCTCATTTGCTGCCCATGGGACTGTGGCCAGCCCCTAGTCTCAGTTTTTGCTTTTTAAATATTTATTTCTTTGGCTGCTCTGGGTCCCAGTTGCGACATGCAAACTCTTACTTGTAGCATGTGGGATCCAGTTCCCCAGTCAGGGATCGAACCCCGGTCCCCTGCAGGGGGAGCACAGAGTCTTCGCCTCTGGACCGCCAGGGAAGTCCTCCTAGTCTCAGTTTTATCCTCTGTAAAATGGGATTGCTAATAGCACCTGTTTGTTCCCTCACTGTGGAGGTTAAGTGAAGGTGTCCCTAAGGGCCAGCATGTGATAAAGGTTTGAGAGTACTTTGTCCTTGTGTGGTTATTCGTCCTCCGGGACGTGTGGAGGAAGGATAGACTCTGGGTTATCCTGCAGCCTCAGCAGATGAACCGGCCACACAGATGCCCCAGACTAGGGGTCTGGGTCCTCCTGGCCTCCCTGAGCTGTAGGCTGGAGACACTGGGATAGCCCAGGGAGCGGTGTCAGACCTGTTAACAGCGACTTGTTTCTCTCTCTCCCCTCCCTCATTTCTTTCAGGCGAAGAAACCTCTGCCTCCCAGGGACAGTAGGCGGGCTACCCATACCCAAATCAGGTGGATACCACCTGATGCCACCCACCTCAGTCGTGGAGCTACAGACATTCAGAGCAGGGGGGTCAGGGTTGGGAGAAAGGAGTAGCTGAAACCTCAGGAAGACTCCCGAGGCCTTGGCTCTGAACAGGCTCTTGCTGGGAAGAGAAGGCTCACACTCAGGCTGCAAGGACAGGCCCTGCTGTTGGCTCACATGGGGTCTCAGGGTGTGGACTCCGGGCCTGGTCTATCTTTGGATTATGCTGCAAGCCCCACCTTCTCTTCCTCTCAGCCCACTGCCCCCTTACTGCCTGTCTGGACTCACCCCATGGGGCCCAGCCCTGAGATGGCGCCGCCCTCACCAAAGCTCTTGCCCACCTTCTCCAGGCTGTGCCAGGAGATGGGATGCAGACAGGGGTGGCTCTGCCAGCTGCCCCAGCCCGGTCACTCTATGATTCTCTCTGGTTAAACCCTTGCAGGCAGCCAGAGTGGTGATGACCTGTGACCCGCTGGGGGAGCAGGCAGAGGGGATGGACTCTGACCTCAGTTACAGGAGGAGAAATCCCGAACCTGGTTGCACCATCTGTGCGGATGTGGCTTGCCTCACTCGGGCTTAGGAAAGCAGCTATTGCTTCATCATCTTGACAGTGCAAGGCTGGGGACCCTGAGCTCACAGCCTCCTGTCAACCCCTCCCAGTAAACAGTGAGCAAACATCACTGCATGTGCTCTGAGGCACCTGCCATCGGGGGGGAGGGTGAAGCCCCTTCCACCTTGAATCCTCTCTAGAGTAATCAGGAGGAGACCACTAAACAAATGGAACCCAGGCTTGCTGTCTTTATTAACCACATCAGGAATTACAGGAGAGCAGCTGTCATTGAACTAACTGGAAGCCTGGAATGCATGGGAGTCACTGGATCCCAGGGCAGCAGGGCCAATGGCGGCTCACAGTGCCGGTCAACAGAGTCAAAGTGGCTGTCAGAATAATCTGACTCACACAGAATTAGAGTCGGCCAGTTGGGCAGGGTGCTTCTCAGAGCGAAGTAGATTGGAAGCCTGACTTCGCTTGATCTGTATGAGCAGAGGTCTAACTTGAATCATAAAGGTGATTTCCTCCTTGCCATTTCCTCCTCCAGGGGATCTTCCTGACCCAGGGCTTGAACCTGCGTCTCTTATATCTCTTGCATTAGCAGGTGGGTTCTTTACCACTAGTGCCACCTGGGAAGCCCTGTATGAGCAGAAGTCTAACTTGAATCATAAAGACAGACACTAGACTCCTCTGTCAATTCACAGGCTTGAGCCAGTTTGTGCTAAGTCACTCAGTCATGTCTCACCTTTGTGACCCTAGGGACTGTAGCCCGCCAGGCTCCTCTGCCCATAGGATTCTCCAGGCAAGAATACTGGAGTGGGTTGCCATTTTCTCCTCCAGGGAAACTTCCCAACCCAGGGATGGAACCCACATCTCTGTCTCCTGCATTGGCAGGCAGATTCTTTACCCACTGAGCCCACCTGGGAAGCCCTTGAGCCAGTTTGCATGCCCAGAATGAATGAATGAATGAATGAATGAATCAGAGCCAGCTGAGTGGTCAGCAGGAAACTGAGCTCCAGGGCCAGGAAGGACCTTGGACTTTGCTCACCTCTCCCAGCACTCCTGGCTCTGCATTCTGGCTAGGGTGTCCCCTGAGCTTGAACTTGGCCCAAGAGCAAGTTGGCTTCCTGGGGCAAGCTGGGCCCATGTGTCCAGGCCACACCCCTGTAGCTGCCCCTTGGGCTCAGAGCTATAGCATAGTGGGCTGGAGGGCCGGGCCTGGGGATGGTGAGACTTGTAGGGGAGCTGTGAGTGGCAGTGCTTGATGCCTGCACCCCAGGGGCCCCACACTCATTTGTACAGGGTGGTAACTGGGGGCTGGCAAGCAGTGTTCTGGGAGGAAGGGAGTGAGGAGGGTGAGCACCAGGACTCCAAGGTCCCCTTATGCTGGGAGCCTGGAAGTGGATGGCCCCTGACAGTGTTTCTACCAAGAACTGGGTGGAATCATAAATCCACCCCACCCCCCCTGTAGGATTGCATCATAACCTCTGGCCTGCAGCTGCAGTTCCTTCTTGAGAAACAAAAGGCTTTTTGAGAGCCCATCCCCCTCTGCCCCCTACCTCTGCCTGCTTTGCCGGGTGGAGGCCCCGGGACATAGCCTTTTGAGCCAAGGGTTGCATGCAGGGGCAGACAGCTCCGGTTGCTCTGCCAACACTAGCCAGCAGGCCCGGGCATGGCAGGGCAGGGCACCTCGGACAGGGGACCAGTGGGACTCTGCTGATCCCCAGCCTGGAGGTGTGAGTGGATGCAAAGTCACTTCAGCTGTGTCTAACTCTTTGAGACCCCGGGAATGTAGCCCACCAGGCTCCTCTGTCCATGGTTCTCCAGGCAAGAATACTGGAGGGGGTTGCCATGCCCTTCTCCAGGGGATCTTCCCGACCCAGGGATTGGACTTGAGACTCATATCTCCTGCATTGGCAGGTAGTTTCTTTACCACTAGCCACCTGGGAAGCCTGGAGACTGGGCTCAATAAACACAGCAGATGATTGAATTGATGATGCCTGGGGCTTTCACTCATTCAGGGCTTTCATTTCTTCTGAGTGACAAGTCCAGTGCCAGGGAGAGCCGTGACCCTGGTGAGGGTGCTACTCAGGTCCTGTTGGTAGGTCTCAGGACCCCCTGACACCCTGCATGCATGTGGGCAGGGGCGGCACATGGAAGGGGGCGCCTGCAGAGGTCGGTGAAGGTCACCACCAAGCCAGCCACGTGCCCCCACCCCATCCCAGGCCCAGCTGGGGGCCTAGCGCTATGATCCCCTTCCGAGTCAACCAGTCCTCAAGGTCCCTTCTGGGAGTGGGCACAGGGACCGTGTGCAGGGAGGACCGGCAGAGGCCGCTCAGGCCCCAGGAGCGCCAGAGCAGCTCTGAGCGGCGCGGCACTTCCCCGTGGTGTCGCCGGGGGCGCTGCGGCAGCAGCGTCGACGGCTGGGCGGGTCCCCGCGCCCGGCTCCCGCCCGCGCCGCGCTTCCCCGCCGCACTTAGGAATCAGCGCCCGCATCGTCCCGGCTCCAAGCCGGGCTGGCTCGAGAAGCCAGTGCCCCCCAGCCTCCCCCACGGGCAGAGGCCTCCTGGCGTCCGAGGGTGCGGCGGAGGCGCATTTAGTGGGCTTCAAGACAGTTACTGGTCGGAGGACTTCCCTGGTGGTCCAGTGGCTGAAACCCTGCACTTCCAATGCAGGGGACCCAGGTTAGATCCCTGGTCAGGGAACTAAATCCCATGTGCTGCAGCCAAAGAACCCGCATGCCACAGCCAAGATCAAAGAGCTCACATGCCAGCAACCAAAACTTGGTGCAGGGAAATACATAAATAATAAGAAAGAAAAAGACAGTTTCTGGTTGAGACTTCCTTGGCAGCCCAGTGGTTGAGACTCCTTGCTTTCAGAGCAGGAGACAGAGGTTATGCTCTGGTGTGGGGATAGCAGTGGAGGCCCAGTGTGCCTCTTTCTGGAATCAGCAGAAGCAGACAGAGCTGGGGGCTGGGAAGGTGGTGACTGATCCTTCCCAGCCCCAGCCAAGCCCCAGACCCTTCTCCAGGGCATTTGGGTGGGACCCACCTGCTCTGATGCCCCCAGCCTCCTCTCTGTGGCCCTTCCACACCTTCGTCGTATCTGCTGGCCCACGCTGGGTGCTTCGTTGCTCAGTGTCTGACTCTTTGCGATTCCATGGTCTGTAGATCAACCAGGCTCCTCTGTCCATGGGGATTCTCCAGGCAAGAATACTGGAGTGCGTTGCCAGACCCTCCTCCAGGGGATCTTCCCAACACAGGGATCGGACCAAGGTCTCTCGCATTGCAGGAGGATTCTTTACCATTTGAGGGGGCACCAATTCCTGAGGTTCCACCTCTCACGCATCTTTGTCCACTTCTCCCAGCTGTCCCCACCAGTGTGGTCTTTGAAAAATAATCATCAAACCAGGTAACTTCCCTCAGTGGTTCCCTCATGCTCTGCCTGCCAAGGCTCTGCAGAACCCCCTCTCATCTTGATCCTTGATCCCTGACTCCATAAGTGGTAGCAGAGTTATTTATTTATCGTAACTGTGTTGTTTTTATTACGCACACCATCTGCACCCAAACCCCCTGTGCCTGGGCCTCTAGACCAGGCAGATTCCACTCTAGAATGGTGGAATCTCATTCCCTCGATCTTTCCCGGCATCAGGGTCTTTTCCAATGATGCTGTTTCCAACAGGTGGCTAAAGTATTGGAGCTTCAACTTGGAAAGATTGAGGGCAGGAGGAGAAGGGGGTGACAGAGGATGATATGGTTGGGTGGTATCACCTATTCAATGGACATGAATCTCGAGCAAACTCTGGGAGATAGTGAAGGACAGGGAAGCCTGGCATGCTGCAGTCTATGGGATCACAAAGAATCAGATATGAGCGACTGCACAACAATCTCTTTCCCTACCCCAAAGAGTGAGCCCTGAAAGGGGGTTGCATGTGGTAGCATCAGATGAATGCGCACCAAACCACACTGCCTCTGCTTGCTCCCTCTGTGGGGGGCCGCACAGTCTCAGGAAGAGCGAACCACACATCTGTGTGAGTGTATCCGTGGCCTGGGGGAGGCAGGAACGCCAGTCACCCTACCCCTGGCCCTGGACTCTAGAGCTAGAGGAGCTTAGGGGTAAGACGCGCAGGGAAGATGGTTGGTGAAGTTCTGGCAGCAAAGAGGGGAGGCTGCCGGGGAGGGGGTTACCTGCCAATAATCTCCTTCCACCCCAGCCCCTCAGCTCCCCCAGCACCTGTCTCTAGGCGTGACTTGTTCCTGGTAAAACCTTGGAGATTATCTGTGTTTCAGCCTCTGGCTTCATGTCTTATCATGTTTCATCTTCAGTCAGGACATTTACAAGCTCCTGTTGGCTTCAAAGGGCTTGGCAGCTGCACTGCTGGAGGCTGGAGCAGAGAGTAGAAAGGCCCATGGGCTCTGCTCCCCGAGATGCTGTCTGCCTGCTGCTGGTGGCTTTTCGGTCCCTTGGTCTCGGCTAGGGTGGGGTGTTTGTGCTCCATCTCTGAGGTCGAGCCCCTGGGGTGTGCCTGGAAGTCGGGGGAGGACAGGGAAGCCAGTGTCAGAGGAAGGACAGTGCTGACTGTATGCGGGACAAGGGTGGAGTCACTGTTCTCTGACGAGGGTGTGGCGGTCAGGCTTGCAGGTCCTGTTGTCCGAGCAGGGAGCCTGCTCCTTAGTGGGGGATCTGGCGGGGAGCAGAGCAGAATGCAAGGTGCATGTCCAGGATGCTCGGCCCTGGGGCTCTGGGCTCTGGGGCTCTGGGCTCTGGGTCTTCTCAAGCCCTAGTTGAACAAGCCTGGCTGAATGCCCATCTGCCCATCTGTCTGGCCAACTGTGGGCATGGGGTGTTTCCCCTAGAAGCACAGGTGGATGGGTGTGAGGGGCATGGGCCTCCATGGGGGTCTGTTCCCTGGCCTTGCTGGCTGTGAGTAGGTCACTGGTGTGCAGGGAGGTTCAAACTTGGGGCTCTCCACACGGGACAGGGGATGGTGGCTGGGGCTGGTGCCGAGGCCTCCGAAGCCCCTCTTGCCTGTGTGCATGTGAGTGTGGTCCCGGCCCTTGCAGAGCATGGGCTTCCTGAGCCTGCACTGGCCCCCCAGTTCCTGATGGAATGTGTTTAGCCCGTGGGGGCCCCCTTCAGGGCACAGACAGACAGACCTGGCCACAGAGCCCCAGTGGCCGTTCTTGGATGACTCCCAGACTTCTCCAAGGCTCCAAGAGGCCCAGCATGCAGCTGCGAAGCTGGAGGAGGTGGGGGGTGCAGAGGAAGTCCTGTTTCTGTGGGCCCCCCTTTCTGCCCTCTTTAACTCACCTTGGGCCTAAAGGCTATTACCAGCCCTCTCCTTTGCGAGGCTGGGACTCCCAGCCTAGGAGGACTGTTATAAATGGAGCTGGGCTAGGCTGGTGGGCGGGAAGCAGCTTGCAGGGTCCACTTATGCGTCCTGGGACTTGGAGCCCCGCCCTCTCCTGGGGAAGCAGGGGACGGGTGGCAAACAGCCCTCTTTCTGCTGAGCCTCCCAGGAAGACCCAAGGAGAGTGGTGAGGGTGGCTGGAGGCAAGCTGGGGCCATCCTGGCATGGGAAATGGGTCTGGCTCCTCCTGGCGAACCCCAGGGCCCCAGGCAGGCTTGGTGCATATATGTGAACACGCAGTGGGTCCCCACTCCTAGGAATCCTGTCTGCCCTGCAAGCATTTCTGTCCCTCTGTGTCCTCACGTTTAGCTGGTCTCTGGGAACAAGACCCTGCTGCTACTGCTGCTGAGTTGCTTCAGTCATGTTCGACTCTGAGACCCCATGGACCGTAGCCCACCGGGCTCCTCTGTCCATGGGATTCTCCAGGAAAGAATACTGGAGTGGGTTGCCATTTTCTACTCCAGGGCATACTCCCGACCAGGGATGGAACACGCGTCTTCTGCATTGGCAGGAGCGCACTTTACCGCTAGTGCCACCTGGGGCACCCTGGGACTAGGGAGGCCCTTCCTCTCCAGCCTGGTCCCCAGGAGGACAAATTAAGAAGTCCTTAGGGCTCCCCTTCTTGTGCCAGTCACTGTCACATGCCCACTGCCTCTGTATCATAAAGAGCTTAAAAGCCAGGCACGCAGAGAGGTGGGGGCTGGTGTCATCTCCACCTTATAAAGTAGGGGAGTGAAGTTCAGAGAGGCTGGCTCCCTGCCGAGGTCACACGCTAGGAGGGGCAGAGCTGGGCCTGAGTCCACCTTCGTCGCCGAGAAGTCCTTGCGGCCGGCTTTGCACTGAGCTGCACGCCCCCACTCCCGTGGCCTCCTGCCCCTTGCTTCCCACCAGACTGGGCTGGGCTCTGGGGGTGGGTGGGGCAGGTGGGGAGACGTCTCTCAGGGGCGCCTTCCCGGGAGGGAAACCGCATCCTCTATACGCTCGGGCAGATCCGGCATCTGAAGTGGAAAAACCCCACACAAATCAAGGACAGCTGGGCCCACCCTCGGCCTCGGCCCCCTCCGCTCGGCTCCCATCACAGACTGAGGAATCCCAGAGGGCTGTGGGGGAGTGGGTCTGGGGGGTGAGGGTGTGGTCTCAGGGAGGAAGTTTCTGGGAGCCCCGCATGTGTGAAATCTCCCCCAGCTGTGCCCCGCGGAGGGAGGGACTGAACGGTGTTATTAATCATTTTCCAGAGTGGAGCTGCACACCCTGAGAGGATGCCTCTGGGGTCCTGGGCTGGGCAGGGGACAGCCTGGGAAGGAGAGGAGCATGGGGGAGGGGGTCCACACCTAGACTGTCTCAGACATACACGCAGAGTTGGTCACTCAGCCACTCAACACAGGTTCATGAGCACTCACGATGCTTAGGTATGGAGCCATGGAAGGATCAAGACCGACCCCATCCCTGGCCTTGCAAAGCGCATGGGTGGGTGGAGGAGGTAGGTGGGGATCAAAATCGCCAGCAGGGAAATCATCACTGTCTGCGAAGGAGATGCAGACACAGGTGGGATGGCTGGCTCATAGACCTGTGAGGCCAGGCTGGACTGTCCGCGTACCGCGACCTTGCTCCTGGGACTCTCTCCGGGGTCGCACGCCCTGGCCGTCCCCCAGGCATGCTGTGTACTTGACCTCTTCCACCTTCTCCCCGCTCAGGCCCTGCTGCCACATTAGATACAACTTCTCTGCATGTCTGATGGCTGGCCAGGGAGGGTGAGCAGATGGACCTTTGCCTGGCCCCTGCCTGGGCAGAGGACCCAGACGAAGTGAAAGGGGAATTGAAATTGGGCCATGTAGAGCCCTCAAAGCTAAGGGGCCCCCGGGGAGATCAGACTGGACAGAAAGGCGTGGTTGACACCTGTTTTCTCTGGACAGGAAGTGTGACCACAGGGCAGGAGTTCAGCCACTCTCTCAGGGCACAGGGGCAGCCGCTCGCCCTGAGCCCCCACGGCCAGGTCTCTCCTGGAGCCCCAAAGTGACTTTTCACCAAGTGGCTCAGAGGGGGTGATCCACCCTCCCTAGGTCACACAGGAGAAAGCTGGACTCTGGTGGCAAGGCAGGGTGGAGGGGCCACTCAGACATCCTGGGGAGGAGGGAAGGCAGCAGCCCTGAGGGTGAGGAGTACGCAGACGTAGATGCTGAAACTTCCATATTTAACCTTCAAAAGGATTCTTCAGGGGGTTCCCTGGTGGTCCAGTGGTTAGGATCTGGCACTTCCACTGCCAGGTCCTTGGTTCAACACCTGGTGGGGGAACTAAGACCCCACAAACTTCATGTAGTTAAAGAAAAAAAATGAAAGAGGACTCTTCATAAAGGGATAAACATAGTTACCATCTGACTGGGCAATTTCACTCCTAGGTATATACCCAACATAAACGAAACTTAGGCTCACGTGAGATCTTGTAAATGAACGTTCACAGCAGCATGATTCTCAGTAACCAAAAGGTGGAAAAAAATGCAAGTATTCACCAACTGATGAGTGGATAAGCAGAACATGGTCCATCCACACAGAGGAGTATTACGCAGCTATGAAAAGAGGGAAGCACTGACACTCACACTACAATATAAATGACCCCTGAACACACTATGCTGAGTGAAAGAAGCCAGCTGCAAAAGGTCATATAATGTATGATCTCCACGTGTATGATACGTGGAGAAGAGGCAGATTCAGAGACAAAAAGAAGATAGTGGTGGCCAGGGGCTGAGGGAGGGAAGAATTGATGCTTTTGAACTGTGGTGTTGGAGAAGACTCTTGAGAGTCACTTGGACTTCAAGGAGATTCAACCAGTCCATTCTAAAGGAAATCAGTTCTGAATATTCATTGGAAGGACTGATGCTGAAGCTGAAACTCCAATACTTTGGCCACCTGATGTGAAGAACTGACTCATTGGAAAAGACCCTGATGCTGGGAAAGACTGAAGGCAAGAAAAGGGGATGACAGAGGATGAGATGGTTGGATGGCATCACCGACTCGATGGACGTGAGTTTGAGCAAGCTCTGGGAGTTGGTGATGGACACGGAAGCCTGGTGTGCTGCAGTCCATGGGGTTGCAAATAGTCGGACACGACTGAGTGACTGAACTGAACTGAGCTGCTGACAGGTATGCGATTTCTTTCTAGAGTGATGAATATGTTCTGGAACTCACTGTGGTGATGGTTGTATGACACTGTGAATATGCTGAGAACTGTTGAATTTGAGAATGGTGGCTGAATTAGGTGGCTGAATTGCATGGTAAGGGAATTGTGTTTCAATGAAGCTCTTCCTTCAGAGTCAGGATGGAGTTTTCCACTTTAGGGACCAGAGGTCTGGGCTGGCAGGAGCCTGAGGGCAAGCTCTAGAGGAGGAGGAGGCTGGGACCCACTCCCCTAGGACGGGCTTGGCTCTATCCATCCTCTGCCTCCCCACTCGGCCCCCATCACTGTGCTCTCTGAGGCTGAGCCTTCCCCCGGCCGACTGGGATGCTTTCCTGCTGCTTGCCTCACCATCATCTCCTCTAGAATTCCTTCCTCAGCCTCTTCCTCCACTCCCATCCTTCCACTGGCTGGTCTTTATTGAGTGCCTGTCAGGTACCAGGCTCCACGAGGTGCTGGGAATACACTGGTGAACAAACATCCCAAGGCTGTCATCCTGGATGTCCCCAGATCTGCACCCACCCCTCACCTGAGAGGGCTTCCCTGATGGCTCAGATGGTAAAGAATCCACCTGAAATGCAGGAGACCCGAGTTCGATCCCTGGGTTGGCAAGATCCCCCAGAGAAGGGAATAACTATCCACCCTGAATATTCATTGGAAGGACTGATGCTGAAACTGAAGTTCCAATACTTTGGCCACCTGATGCGAAGAGCTGACTCACTGGAGAAGAGTTGACTCATTGGAAAAGAACTTGATGCTGGGCAAGACTGAGGGCAAGAGGAGAAGGAGGTGACAGAGGATGAGATGGTTGGATGGCATCACTGACTCAATGGATGTGAGTTTGAGCAAACTCCAGGAGATAGTGAAGGACAGGGAAGCCTGGTGTGCTGTAGTCCATGGGGTCACAGAGAGTCAGACTTAGTGACTGAATGATGGCAGCTCACCTGGGAGCCAGGTGGTGGGTGGAGATAGGGGATCAGCTGCCAAACATGGAGCAGACTCTTGTCCCTGAACATCACTCCCCCACCCTCAGCATGTTCGGTGTCCTGCTGTTCTTGGTGAATTCTTTCTGGAAACTCCCCAAGCAGGCATGTGTGTGTGTGTGTGTGTGTGTGTGTGTGTGTGTGTGTTGAGGGCAGGGACTAAGGGAAAGGCATTCCCAGGAGGGAGTACAGCCAATGCCTAGCCAATGTTGGTGCTGGGGCAGGGAGACAGAGGGTCCACCAGGGTTTAAAGCTGAAGTTCGGAGCCCTGAGAAGTGGTTGCTGAGGTTGTTGTTGGGTGCTGCAGGTGGAGCCGGCGGCTCTAACGAGAACCAGGCTGTCTGGAACAAATCCTGTTTTAAGCTAGACCAGAAGAAGAACTTCCTGTGACCCTGCGTGTGCCGGCATGCACCCGAGATGGTGCTGTGCCAACACTCCGCCCACGGGGCTCCTGGCGGAGTCTTGCCTTGACAAGCAGGTGCAGGTATGGCATCTGGGAACTGGGCTGGGGCCCTGGTCAGTGGTTTTCACCCCTTGGCTCTGCAGGTGGGTCGTGGAGGCCCCTGCCCCCGGGGGAAGTGCTCCAGGGTTCTCTTAGGTCTGGATACCATTAGGCCCAGGAGCGGCCCATTAACCAGTAGAGGCTGTTGGTGTCTGGGCACTGGCTGGGGGAAGCCTGGCCTCTTTGAGGAGTTCATGCCCACCTGCCCCAGCCCTGAGGCCAGGAAGGCTGGCGAAGAGGCAAAGGGAGCACGTGGGTTCCATTCTGTCTGTCCCTGGGGCTGTGCTTGCCCTCTCCTGGCCGGCCTTCCTTGTGCTGTGCTAGGGGCTCAGTCAGCCTGGGGGATCAGAAAACTCCCTGAGTGTCCAGCGCCCAGCAGGTCTTGTTACTGGGATGGGCCCTGAATCTCCCTGCCCCTCAGAAGAAGCTCTCTCAAAGGACACCCACTCCTGGTTTCCCCATCACAGGTAGGTCTCCTGAATCCTTCACATCTCCAATACAGCCGCTTCACCAGCGTCAGAGATGGGCCACTGACATCCCATGGGGGACACCGGGGGACTAGGCTACACACAGACACGTGGAGAGGCTCAGGAGACTGAGGTCTGAATTTCACTGGGCCAGTCTCCCCTGAGTATGTCTCCTGGACTTTAAAATGGTAATCAACTTGGCTAGTCCTCTCCAACCGCCCTGTCCGTGACCCTGGCGCACGGCAACAGGAAACCGATTGTCAGCAAGGTGAGCCGGTTCCCACCGCAGACTTCCCACTTTCCCGGAGCCCCTCTGAGCACCAGGACCGGATCCGCGAGCCACCTTGACTTGTTCCACCCGCGCACCTGCCGCGTCGCCCGGGGCGGCGATCGGCCCTCTAGGAGCGGGTCCTTTGGATAGCAGCGCAGTCCTGTCACCGTCCTGCGGCCGCCGCCGGCCGCATCCCGAGCGGGCTGGGGCCTGGGGTCTCCGAGAGGGCGTGTCAGGCTAGTCTCTGAGGCTCCGAGTCCCGCCGCGGCGCCCGTGGGTGCCGGCCTGTCCCGGGATGAGCAGTGGTCTAGGCGGGGCGGGGCCTCTGGGCGGGGCGGGGCCTCCCGCCCTCGCACTGGTCCCGCCCCGCTCGTAGAAGACCCGGCAGTGGGGCGCAGAGCAGAAGCCGGGCGCCGACGGGCTGCGCGTGGCGCCGGCGGGGATGTGCGCCCTCCTGCAGCCCGCGCTCGCAGGCCTGGGCGCGGTGCGGCCCCATGGCAGGTAGCGGCGGCCTGGCCGGCGGGGCCGGGGGCAGCCAGGGCACCGCGGGAGGGCCCGGGGCCGCGCTTCGGGCGTCCCGTGCGCCTTTGCTGTTCGCCGTGCTGGTTCTCGGCGCTTACTGCCTCTGTGCCCTCCCCGGACGCTGCCCGCCGGCCGGCCGGGTCCCCGCGCCGGCCCCTGCGCGCGCCGAGCCGCCCCGCGTATCCCGTAGCCCCGGGGCGCCGGGTCTGCCAGTGGCCAGTGGCTCGGGCCGGCGGCGCTTCCCGCAGGCCCTCATCGTGGGCGTGAAGAAGGGTGGCACGCGCGCCCTGCTGGAGTTCCTGCGGCTGCACCCCGACATCCGCGCGCTCGGCTCGGAGCCCCACTTCTTCGACAGGTGCTACGAGCGCGGCCTCGCCTGGTACCGGTGAGCGCCCGGGCCCGTCGGCCCCATCGGTTTCCTGGCGGGTGCCTTCAGGGAAACGGCGTGGTGCGGAGGCTCCGGGGGCTTCGCTGGGGACGCGGCGGGGCGAGGACTCGGGGTATCTTCTGGGGCTGAGACCAACCTGCGTGCGGGCTGAGATTTGACTTCCTTAAGCGGATTTTATGGAAAAGAAGATGGGTGGCCGTGGTCTCCCAGAAACTTTGAAAACTCCGGGGAAAGCCTTGGTTAGGGGGCTAGAGTGTGATTCTGGCTGAGAAGTAGTTTCGAGCCAGTGGGGTCTGAGGCGCTTTGAAAATGCTTCCTGCTCAGTCGCCCCTCTCTGCTGCATCACTCGGGGAAGGAAAGCCTGTCTGAACTCTGGTCAGTGACCTTAGGGAAGGGCCTCCCGGTTCCTTGCAGCCTCTTAGAAGTATCTGTCACCCCATTCCCACCCTAGGATCCCTGATCCTGGAAAGAGGAATCCTTCTCTGCAGTCCTGGGGGTCTGGAGAAAGTCTGGTCTTTACAAAAGAGGAGGATGCCTTTGAGTCAGTGTCCAGGGATGGGAACTGGGGCCTCAACTTCATGTCATGGGATTCTGTAGCCACCCTCACTCCCACCAGGTACAGCCTCAGGGGTGTGGAGGAATGAGGGGGGCACCAGCCCCCACTGAAGTAGCCTGTTCTGGTGGCTGATTGAACACCGGCCCCTCCCTGTGGAGGTTCGTTCGGAAGAGTGAACATGAGGCCCTGCCTGCTGTCTCTGTTGGTCGGGCACAAGTCCGCCTCGGTGCCCTATACCTTCCTTCGGGAAAATGAGAGCTTACAGATGGAGAGTGAGTCACCCCACTCCTTGTGGCACCCACCTCATCCCCAAGCCCAGGCCTAGCCCCTAAGAGCCAGCGAGGACCCTGCCCACAGTCACCTGGTGAACAAGCGGCGACTGGAGGGTGGCAGGACCCAGACTTTTGACCTCCTTGTTTACCAGGCTTTCTGTACCCAGATTCCACCCTGCCTCCATCCCCTTTTTATCTTTGCTTTTTGCATCAGAATCACTCAAGGATTTGCAGGGTTCCCACTGAGAATTGGGGGTCTGGCTCCTGAACTCTGAAGGGTGGCTGCCTTTAAGGGTCTGGGAAGTTGTGTGGTGATGGGGGAGGTGGGTCCATCCTTGGAGCTGAGTGTCTGAATCCCTGCATTCTTGGTGCTTACGGAGAGACCACTGCCCGCTCTGACAGTGCTCCAGCACCCCAGAGCATCCTTTATTTACCACTTCTGTGCACAGAAGGAAGGGGGGAGGGGAGGGAGAAGGGGGAGGGGAAAGTGGGCACCAGTGTGCAAACCTCAGAGCTCGGCCCTGATCGGCTAGCAAGGGAGGGGCTGCAGGGGCTCTAGAGCTGGGTTTAGACTTAAAAGGGTTCTCAAAGAGCTGGGGATCTTGAGACCCCCACCCAGACGGGCCCTCCCTGGGCACACGCTCCAGCTTTGGGGTACTGGTCTGGGGAGCCTAAGGGTCCTGAGAGGAAGCCAGCTGGACCCAGACTCCGGGTCAGGTCTTTAGCTCTGGGGAGAGGTTTTTGGGCCACTGGCATCTCGGAGGCCCAAGATGAGAGTGGGAGGGATTCTGGTCTGTTTAAGTGGTGGAGGAGTCCTTCCTCAGCCCAGCCTCTGTGCGGGGATGGGGGAGCACCGAGCGTGCAGAGGGTCGGTCCAGTCCCTCCTGCCCCTTTAATCCCGAGCTGTCCCTTGGGGCTGGCTAGCACTGACCTCACCGCTGGTGCAGGCCTGAGCTTCTGGAGGGCATGTGCCCACGTGCACAGCTGGGCTTGGCGTTGCTCACATACGCCTGTGTCCCTGAACCTGACTGTCCTTCCAGCCAGCCCTGTGTGTGCACTGAGCCTCTGAAATCCCACCCCTGCCTCAGTCTCCCTAGCTGCAAAGAGGATGCCCCAGCCCCCAGGACGGGTCTGCTCTCAGGACCCTGGACCCAGCCTCCAGGGCTCTTTCTGGGTGGTGGTTTGGGGCAGTGAGCAGAGGAGTGGCTAGTGCCCCAGTTGGGTTTTGGGGACACCCGTTCCTCCCAGACTGTGACTAGGCTGTGGCTCTGGCCCTTCTCTTGGCCTCAGCAGGCATCCTGGGCTACTCAAAGATGACCTTGGCTAAACCAGTCCCCCTCCCGGGGCCTCAGCTCCTCCCTCAGGCTCTTGAGGGTCCTCCTCCTTGGGGACTGGGGCCCTCAAATGTCTCACATGGCACTTGTTCATCCATTCGCTGACTCACCGATCACCTTCTGTCTGGCAGAGGCTGGGGCCATGCAAACACCCCAAAATCTCAGTTCAGCGGGAGTGCCCTGTCTGGGGGCAAGTGGGGGCCATACTCTGACTGTGGCTTTTGGAAAAGCAGACAGACCAGGAGGGGTGCAGGTCTGGGAACCCCCTTGGCTCCTGGCACCATCCTGTTTCACGTGGGAACCCTAGCTGGTTCCTGATGGGTCCCAGGGCCCTTGGGATGGGGCCCAGGCGAGGTGTGAGACACGGAGGAGGGGCGCTGAGATGGAGGGAGGCTGAGACAGAGAGGGGTCTGGGGCAGAGGGGGAGCTGAGTGGGGCATGGATGGCCCCCCAAGGTGGAGGGGCGTCCTGAGGCAGAGACAGAGGGGGGAGTTACCCAGGCTGGATGGAAGCCACAGGGAAATGCAGACCAGATGAGCAGGGAGCACGTGTCCACGGAGCAGCCCATCAGATGTTGGCTGTGGGGGGTCAGAGTCCTGCCTCTCTCATCCTCTCCCCCTTCTCTCCTGCCCCCCCAGGAGTCCCCATCCCCACCCTCCTTCCTGCCCGCCTGCCTGGGGGACAGACTTCTGAGGCCCAGTGGGGGGGGGCAAGTCATTGATCCCAAAGATCTTAGCTCTCCAAGCTGCTGTGTGGCAAGAGTGGGCACCCCATCCCATCCCATCCCCCTTCTACGGTGGGGCACCTTCCTCTTCCTTGGAGAGAAAGCAGCAGTGGGCACTAAGGCCCCTTTCAGTCTCCCTGACTTCCTTGCAGCCCACCCCCCCAGGCGTGTGGGGATGGGGCTGCTCAGAATCGGGGCCGCCTGTCTGGGGACCGAGAGAGGGTGCTCCTGGGGTCACCAGGCACCTGGGGAGGAAGGGGATGGGAAGGGGTATCAGTCGGTGAGGAGGGTCCTGGAGCAGTTAGGGCTGGTTCCCTCCCTGCGGGGGGTGCTGACTTCTGCTGGGGTCTGTGGGCACTGGCTTCTGTCTGTGGGTCTCAGCATTAAGGTCCAGTGTGGGGAACACCCCTTCTTCTGGCCTCCCTCTCGTGGGAAGGGGGGTTCCCTGAGCTGGCCATCCCAGGCTGCAGCCCAGGACTTGGCCCTGGGCCTTGTCCCCACCCCCAGTCTCTTTGAACTCACCCTTCAGTCCCCACCTGCATTCCGGGCTGACATGCCTCCCAGCAGCTGTAGCGCAGGGGTGGGGTGGGGTGGGGGCCCATGCCCTCCCCAGCACTTCCTGCTCCATCTCTGAACCTCAGTGTGCCTGCCTATAGATGGGGCAGTGACTGGTGTGGAAGGAGTCCCAGCTCACTCCTGGGATGTGGGGGAGCAGAATTGTCCCCCATGACTTCCGTAGACTGACTCTGCCCAGGGCTTTATTTCAAGGGATGGGGGCAGCTCCCATAGCCGGCCGACCACACTGCCTACCCCACTTCCTGGAGCCAAACGGGGGTGTTGGGGGAGTGGCAGGACCCCCGGGACCCCCATGTGCACATTCTCCGGTCCTGACATCAGCATTCTCCAAGCTGGCATCCCAACTTGTGTGTCTGTCCACCCAGCAGAGCAGAAGAGGAGACTGCCTCCCCAGGGCCGAGTCTGGGGGTCACTGGGCTGGCTGAGACCTCAGTCTGTCCTGTGAGTCACCCCTCTGGCCGGGACCAGTGCTGGGCGCTGTCCGCGGGGCGGGGCAGCTCTGTCAGAGAAGCGGGTAGAGACCCCCCTCTCGAGCGTAGGTCCCAGCCTCTGCCTCTGTTGACCTACTTCCCTGCCCTCCCTCGGAGCTGTTTGCTCAGCTGGCCCCACCGCTGCACCCTGCCCCGCCCCACCCAGCTCTACCTGGTTGGCAGGGTGGCCAGGACGCTGCCAGGGCGAGGTGCTAGGAGGGGCTTCTCCATGGTTGGGGTGGTCAGGGCGCTGTCACCCACCCTGGGATGGGATCAGTGCCCCCCAGCCCTGGGCCAGAGAGAGGGGGCTGCTGAGAGGGCTGCATGCAGCCCTGCGCCCTGGGTTCCCAGTGGGGTCTGGGCAGCTGGGCCGCTGGGGTTAGAGACAGGTGCTCAGGCCACCTCGCTAACTTCTACGGTGTCCTGGGCTGCGTTGTGGCTTTCAGCTTTCTGGGGTGGGGAGCGGGTTGGGAAGAATTAGCAGGGCTGCCTTCAGACGCAGGGAGGGGCAATGCAGGGGAGTGACGGAGAGGAAGGCCGATGCCCTTTGCTGGGGACACTGGTCAATAACTAATGACCTAATTCAGGGGACGCCATGAGCCACTTAATGAGAGTGTGACTGGGGTAATTACAATGCAGGGGCCTGCGGGGGTGGCGGGGCAAGTGGAGCCTTGTGGGCGGCAGGCCTGGGGCTCCTGGCCTCATGAGCATCGGGTCTGGTGTGAGAGGCACCCGTGTCAGGGTTGGGGTGCAGCTGAGCCCTGTGGGGGTGTGAGGAGCCTTGCAGGTTGGGCCCCACTTCCAGCCTGTGCCGAGTCTGGGCACCCTCACGGTCCACACCCCAGGCTGCCCACCCAGGCACTTAGGATGGGTGGGCCTGGCAGGGTGGGTGAGGGGGAGGCTCAGCTACCTGTAGGTTTGGGGCTCCCCTGGTGGGGGCAGTTGGTCCTGGCCCTGGGGCAGATCTAGTGTGGGAGGAGGGTCAGCTCCCGCTCACCCCCCCTCTCCACGCTGCGTCCCGCAGGAGCCTGATGCCCCGCACCCTGGACGGACAGATCACCCTGGAGAAGACCCCCAGCTACTTCGTGACGCGGGAGGCCCCGCGCCGCATCCACAGCATGTCCCCGGCCACGAAGCTGATCGTGGTCGTGCGGAACCCCGTGACCCGGGCCATCTCCGACTACGCGCAGACCCTCTCCAAGACCCCGGGCCTGCCCAGCTTCGGCGCCCTGGCCTTCCGCCGCGGCCTGGGCCCCGTGGACACGGCCTGGAGTGCCGTACGCATCGGCCTGTACGCGCAGCACCTGGACAACTGGCTGCGCTACTTCCCGCTGTCCCGCTTCCTCTTCGTCAGTGGCGAGCGCCTGGTCAGCGACCCCGCCGGGGAGCTGGGCCGTGTGCAGGACTTCCTGGGCCTCAGGCGGGTCGTCACGGACAAGCACTTCTACTTCAATGCCACCAAGGGCTTCCCCTGCCTCAAGAAGGCACAGGGCAGCGGCCGGCCACGCTGCCTGGGCAAGTCCAAGGGCCGGCCGCACCCGCGCGTGCCCGAGGCCGTGGTCCAGCGCCTGCGGGCCTTCTACCGGCCCTTCAACCGCAAGTTCTACCAGATGACTGGCCAGGACTTCGGCTGGGACTGACGGGGCTGGGGCCCACACCCTGCCTGGGGATGCTCAGTGACCTTAATTTATGCCTATCACCCAGCCGGAGCAGACCCTGGGCACACGCTGGGTGGAGAGAACTCTTTACAAAATAAAGTTTGCATCTGTGTTCTTCTAGGAGCCCTTGAGGGTTGGAGGGTGGGGCTGGAGTTGCCACCTCCTGGAGGTAGAAGTGGAAAGCGAAAGTTGCTCAATCGTGTCTGACTCTTTGGGACCCCATAGACTGCAGTCCACCAGGCTCCTCTGTCCATAGGATTCTCCAGGCAAGAATACTGGAGTGAGTTGCCATTCCCTTCTCCAGGGGATCTTCCTGATCCAGGGGTCGAACCTGGGTCTCCTGCACTGCAGGCAGATTCTTTACCATCTGAGCCACCAGGTCTGACCCTTCAGGGTTGGGGATAATCATACCGGCTAATGTGGCCGGGGACCATTCATGCCAGGAGTGGAAGAAGCCAGATCCTTGTCTATCCCTTGAGGTGGGCAGTGAGCTTGGCGCCTGTCACAAGCAAGCAACTTAGTCTCAGAGAGGTTTGGGTCCTGCTCAGCGACACACAGCTCCACCCTGGTGACTCTGGAGACCACCCTCGGGCTCTCTTCTCCGCCCTGGGAGGCCGAGCTGGGCCTTCTCCAGTTCCAGGTGGGGAAGCGGAGGCCCCAGCTTGCCCACCTGAGATGAGTCTGTGTGGTTCTCCAGGCTGCACCCGCGATCCCAGCTCACTCTGTGTCCCTGTGCCCAGTGGACACCTGCTCCTGGAAACCCGGACAGAGGGTGTGGGGGACTCCTGTGTGCAGAGTGGTTCTTCTGACAGCCTCCAGGCAGCTCCCTGCATAGCCCTGCATCACCACCCCGCCGGCTCTGACCATCACAGGGGCCGCCCACCAGACTCTGCAGGGCACGCCCACTCCCCAGGCCCTCTGGGCCCCACTTCTGTGGTGTTTATCCAACTTCCTCCCCTGGGGATGGGCAAGCAAGAATGCCCAGCTGCAGCCCAGCTGCCAGCTCGGCTCTTAACCAGGCTGGGCTGGACTGGGGCAGGCTGGGGTGCCCAGTCCATCTGTCTTCCCCCAGAAACCCAGGGCCCCCTCAGTAATGATTGTCACCTGCCTCTGGCCGTAGTGCTGTCTGCCAGGTGCTCACCAGCTGTCCTGACTGTGATCTCCAGGGCCCCTTAGGCCCAGGCCTGGCACACCCTGGCCCAGCCCTTGGGTCCATGCCAGATGGTCAGGCTGGGCCGGGGCTGGTGGAAACGTGGTGGCAGACATGGGTGGATGTGGATGTGCCCACAAGCCCCTCCCCCTGGACTCAGACCCCTGATCTGGGTGTGGGGGAGGGCTGGCTTGTTGCAACGGTGAGGAGGGGTGACACCCTGCTTTGGAATCCTGCTGGGTGGTGAGCACCAGCCTTGGCAGCCCTGTGCCACTCCCCAGTCCCCAGTTAGGGCCGGCATGGGGCAGGAGGGGAGGCAGGACAGACCTGACCGCTGGGCCTGCGGCCAGCCTGGACCTTGCGTGATCCTTCTCCCGGGACCTACCCTTGTGCACACTTTCGCCATCTCCTGAGCGGATGGCTCCAGGGGCACCTCTTCTGTTTTCCCGCGATGAGCACTGTGCATGCACGGCAGCCAGAGGGGCATCTTCAGAGTAACCCAGATGCTATTATTTTAAAACCCGCCAATCTTCTCCCCACCCTCTTGCTTCTAGAATGAAGACCAGATGCCTGACTGCAGCTGTTAACACCCTCTGAGGCATGTCCCTCCGCCTGGTCTCTGTCCTCCACTAGCTGGCCTCGAGGTTTCTCCCCGTCGGCTCCTCCCACCTGCCAGGACTTGCCAGCCTCAGAGCCTTTGCACATGCTGTTCCCCCTGCTGGGGATGCTGTTCCCTGCAAAAGGTGTCGACTGAGAGGGAGGCAGCCGTAGGCCCTGCGGCTGAGCTCTCAGCTGGCTCATTTCCTCCCAAGAGGTGCTTGGAGTTACGAGCCTGCCATGGGGCCCCCTTCTCCTTCCCGAAGCCTGGATGTAGAGCTGGCGGGGACCCTAGCTTGTCTGGTTTGGGAGCAAGGCCCCACTCAGCAGGCAGTCTGGAAGCAGTGAAGAGAAAAGGTAGACAGCCTTGCTCTGCTCAACCTGCTGCCCGTGGAGACCAGGCCGAAGGGCCAGTGCCCAGCACCAGGTGCCCAGCTGGGCCTTGGGACGCACTGAGGGCAGCCGTGGGGGTCCTCCTGGCTGTGCGTGGGGGTGAGGCTCCATGGGAGAGTCACCGGCCTTTAATTAAAGCCCCTAAATTGCTTCCCCAGCTGTTCAGTGGGTTTTCCATGTTGGAATGTTCCAGATGGAGTGAGCAATGCTGATTCAATTACCCTCTTCCTGTTCCTCCCAGTGAAGAAGGGGATGGGGGTGGGGTAGGGCTGGGGGCTCTTCACAGCCCTGGGTGTCTGGGAGGGGCTTGGAGACGTCTGGGGAGGTGGCTGCTTCAAACTTGGAGGTGGTTTCCCCCAAGTCCTTCTAGTCGTGATTGGTACAGGTTCCAGCCGGGGGAGGACAGCGTTCTCCACTCAGCCTTACAGGCACTGGAGACCCCTAGCAGACCCTGAGGGCCCGAGTGGCCCCTGCATCAGGCTGGAGACCCAGATCCAGCCTTCCCATTGACCCCAACATCCTTTTATGTTGTGTGTCCTAATTCTAGATGAGGGGAGGAGCCCCAGAAAATCCTGGCAACTTTATTATTACTATTTATTTGGCTGCATTGGCTCTTTAGTTGTGGCATGTGAACTCTCAGTTGGGGCATATGGGATCTAGTTCCCCGACCAGGGAACGAACCCGGGCCCCCTGCCTTGGGCGCATGGAGTCTTAACCACTGAACTGCCAGGGAGGCTCTAAGTGCTGGCAGCTTGACCTTCCTCCTCCTGCCATCCGTGGGCCCCTTGTGCTCCTCCCTGGGGCTCTCTAGCTCTGAAGTTGCTTTCTCTCTTTCCTGTGTGTCCATCTTATGCTCCCTGAGGAGAGGGCCCACCTTCCAAAGTAGCGGGAAAGGCACAGGGGCGGGGGCCGCAGGTGTCTCGAGTGGGCGGCAGACAGGAGGTCAGGAGATGGAGGGTTGGGTAAGGAAACTGTGCCTGTGGAACAAGCCCTCCATGGATACGGAAGAGTGGAAAACAAATGTGCAAATAAAACTCTGCAGACCGGTGTTCGTGGCTGCTCTCTTCTCAAGGGCCAAAGGGCAGAATCAACTCGTGTCCGTTAATGAGTGAAAGAATAAACAAACTGTGGTCCATCCATAAGATGGAATACTATTCAGCCATAAAAAAGATGAGGTGGTGACAAACCAACAACATTAGCACACTTGGAAAAAACTCAGTGAAAGAAGACAGTCACAAAGGGTCACATATCTTATGATTGCATGCATAGGAAGTTCCCAGAACAGCAAGTCCATACACAGAGACAGGAAACAGATCAATGGTTTCTAGGGGCTCAGAGACTGGGGCAGGGCCTGGGGGTGAGCACTTACTGGGCGTGGTGGTAGCTGCACAACTCTGTGAATGTACCAAACACCGCTGAGTCGCTCAGTTTATTTTGTCATGTGAATTTCACCTTCGTTAAAAATAGGAAGACTTCCATAGAAAACTCAGCAGTACAGGGATGAGTGAGAGAGAAGCTTCCGGAGGATATTAGTTAGGCAAGGACGTGAAGGAATCACTAAGGAACGCTGACCATAGTTGGAATGGGATGGAAGTTAAGTGGGGGCGCCGTTCAGGGTCGTGAAGTGAGCCCCCTTCGTGTCGGAGACCTTCTCACGCAGCCGGCTCTGCTGTCGGGAAGGCGCCCTGTCCCCAGCCACACGTCCCCTATCTGCGCCCGCAGCCCTCAGCTGAGACGGGGCCGACCGCAGTTCTCTCTCCCCCAGCCGCCTGGTCCCCGAATGCTCAGCCCAGCTCTGCATTCCCAGGACTCGCCTGGCCGGCCGTGGTTCCTCTCCCTGCCCCTCGGGCAGCAGGCTGGGGTGGGTGAGGGACTCACCTGCATGTCTCCTGTCTCCCAGCTACACTGTCTGGTGCTGCCTGCTGTCCAACATCTGAAAAGCATGATTTGGCAGGTTTTGTCCCATTTTTCACTTGTTTCAGGCAGAAGGGTAATCTCGGCCCCTGTTAGTCTGTCTTGGCCGGAAGCAGAGACTTTCACATCAGAGAGAAAGAAGCGACTGTGTCATCCTGAAGAAAGAGACTGAACAGCCCTGACCAGGCTCTAGACCTGCAGTCGCCGTGAACGGGACACGTCCCCTCCGAGGATCCCAGGATGGGCAGGGCTGGCTCCCGTCAGACTTCCTGGGGCAAGTCTGACCACTCTGGCCCACGCTGGGACTGGCCGGAGGCATGTGCCCGCCACGGTGCCCACGGTCACTCACCTGTCCCTCCTGCCTGCTCCGTCCGCATCTAAGACGCAAGGAGGGTCCTGACATCTAGAAGGAGCCTTTGGGTCCCGCTGCCCCTGTAGGGGGAGGGAGGAGGGGGACATGGGCTCCTTGGGCCTCCAAGGGGCCAGCGTGTGCAGGCCTTGCCGTCAGAGTCCAGCTCCGGATGGACCCGCGTAGACCGGTACCACAGGAGATGGCTTCGAGTCCACACACCTCGTTACTCAGTTGCACTGAGCTCTGCGTGGCCCTGGACTGACTCCGCGGGCTCAGGGGCCACTGAGGGCCTTGTGGGGCCAACACCGCCTGGAGGGGGGCAATTAGACCCAGAGGTCCAGGCTGCGAACCAACTGTCTCAAGTTGTGCCCTTGGGATTTTCATTCATGGAGGTGAACGGACTGAGTGATGACACAGCCCAATGCCATTGAAAGGACTTTTATTCATTTATTTATCTTTGGCCGTGCTGCGCTGGCCTGTGGGACCCTATCTTCCCTGATAATGATGGAACCCAGGCCCCCTGCAGTGGAAACATGGAGTCTTAACCACTGGACTGCCAGAGGAGTTCCATAAAAGAATATTTTTATTACTTACATTTCCCAAGAGAGAAGGGGCATGCCATGCCATGCCAGGCCACCTGGGGAAGCACCAGCGTTGACCCAGGAGGAGGAAAGAAGCCAGGGAAACTGAGATCACAGCCTTGGCTGGGGCTTCCCGGGCAAAGGCAGGACAGGGGGACAGCCCCGGATGGGTGAGTGGGGATAGTTCTGGCAGAGGGGCTGACCCTCTTTGTCTGGTCCCTGGCCTGGGTGACTTTGGCAGGGGGAGGGGGTCAACATTGGCGTGGTGGGAGGGTTGGAAGTGGAGGGGTTCACGATGCGGGCTCCGGGTCCAGGGCAGATGTAAACAGCTGTGGCTGGCAGGTTGGCCCTGAGATTAATGGTGCCATGCAGGCAAGCATGGAATCTAAGAAAACACAGTCAGAACACAAGCCTGTGTCCTTTTGTACCAGAGGTGTCCCTTTGCAGCCGCGGGCCCTTGCTAGACCCTGGACCAGAGCCCTCATGCTGGGCTTTTGTCTTTGACATGAAGCGTGCTCTGGGACATTTTGGGTCTTTGGCCGCTGGAGCCTTGGGCTGGGCATGTGTCCGAGACACAGTGTCCTCTGGCCGGGTACAGCAGCTCCTCACGGCTCATCCCACCCCACCGTACCCTGCTCCCCTCAGATACTCTTTGGTCCCCTGCCAGGGCAAGGGTGGCAAGCTGGCCTGGGGAGGGAGGAGAGACCTGCTCAAAACCCTGGGTGGGGTTTGAAGGTGGACACGCTGGTACAAGCCCAGGACAGCTCCTGGAGGCTGGCCAGCGTGTCGGGGTCTGGAGGCAGGGCACCACTCTCTGGACGAGGGCTGCCCGGCTGTATCTCCTGACAACTGAGGGCAAAGCCTGGCTGGGAATGCCCTGAAGTCCTGGCTCACTGGGGGCTCTGTCCATGATGGCCACCAGGAAGACCCATGAAAGCCAAGGAAACCCTCCAGGCACGTATGGACTGCAGATTACTGACCTTGGGTGTTGCCTCTGACGCCAAACCTGCTGCCCTGAGACACTCAGCACCACCTTTTAGAAATGAGGATGTTTATCATAGCCAGGACATGGAAGCAACCTAGATGCCCATCAGCAGATGAATGGATAAGAAAGCTGTAGTACATATGCACAATGAAATATTACTCAGACATTAAAAAGAATACATTTGAATCAGTTCTAATGAGATGGATAAAACTGAAGCCCATTATACAGAGTGAAGTAAGCCAGAAAGATAAACATCAATACAGTATACTAACGCATATATATGGAATTTAGAAAGATGATAACGATAACCCTATAGGCAAGACAGAAAAAGAGACACAGATGTACAGAACAGACTTTGGGACGCTATGGGAGAAGGCGAGGGTGGGATGATCTGAGAGAACAGCATCGAAACATGTATATTATCAAGTGTGAAACAGATCGCCAGTCCAGGCTGGATGCATGAGACAAGTGCTCGGGGCTGGTGCACTGGGAAGACCCAGAGGGATGGGATGAGGAGGGAGGTGGGGGGGTGGTTCAGGATGGGGAACACATGTAAATCCATGGCTGATTCATGTCAATGTATGGCAAAAACCACTACAATATTGTAAAATAATTAGCCTCCAACTAATAAAAATAAATGAAAAAAAAAAAAAAAAAAGAAATGAGGAGACTCCTCTAAACTGACCCCTGGCCCAGGCAGCCAGGGCCGTCAGACAAGAGGCTGGGGTCCCTTCTCCTTCTCAGAGCCAAGCTCCAGGCTTTGAGGCCGAGGAATTCCTGCTTAATCTGAGCCACATTGCCTGTGCTTTCTTGGAAGAGCCGAACCAAAACAGCCAGTCAACCAAGACAGTTAATGCAAAACCGTTGCCAGCATGGTTCTGTACACCAGGGCGCTGAGCGAGGGGAGAGTGGGGTGCAGTCAGGCCGGGGAGAACAATCAGAGATCTTGTTCTCCAGTCTCTCCCTCCAAGGCCTCCCGGCGGCTCTGAGCGCCCAGGGAAGAGCCTCCGACCCGACAGCCGCCTGCGGGTCAGATCCTATTACCCGCTTCCGTCTGCCCTGGGGGAGGATGGGTATCTGATGGAAAGTCAGTCTGGAGAGGAGCAACTGCTGTGGGGAAGTCTGCCTCCATGGGAGACGGGGGGAGAAGGAAGGGCTGTTGGAGCAGGCGGACCCCTCTTCTAAACACGCCGATTTTGGGGGAGAAGCATCCGGAAACGGTCTGACCCCTGGTCTCACTGTCTGGACTCTGGTGGAGAGTGGGTGGGGGGAGCCCTCTTAGGCAGGGATGTTTAGTGCCTTCACCACCGGCTGGTCCTGTTGGGTGTGAAGTGGGGAGAGGCATACAGGTGAGGACAGAGCTTCGCTGGGGCCCCAGAGTGCAGGGCAAGGCCTGCAGGAAGGAGGAGGAGAAAATCCAGGATTCCCTTTATCCCTAGGGAGTTCCTGGACCTCCTCATGGGGGCTCAGAAAGAGCCCCAAAGCTGGGAGATTAGAAAGAATGGGAAAGAAGGGAAGGAGGTAGAGGACTGCTTGCATTTCCTGGGCACTTGCTCTGTGCCAGGGATTGGCAGTTGTGAGTACTGAGAATGTGTTGAAAGTTCTGAGTGCACCGCCAGCGTCGGGCAGATGCTCAACTGGCCCTATTTTATTTACCGGGCCTATTTTATTTACAGCTGAGCAAGCCGAGGCCAAGAAGGGACATGAGTTAGCGGCAGCTGGCCGAGCACACACCCCAGGATCATCTGCCTGTGGCTCAGGGCCTAGACGCCCGTGTTGTGGGGTGAGGCATTCAAGTGGGTACCAGTTTGGAGAAGAGGGGGAAGCAGACCCTCAGGGCTGGTCCTTGGTGGACAGGCACCGTGGTCAGAATTCTGAGATGGCCCCCATGGTCTCCAGTCCTTGGTGTGTGTGTCCTGTAAGACCCTCTCCCCCTAAGTGTGCACCTGATGGATGTCATCCTTGTGACTTACCGGCTACTCAGTTATCTTTGAGTTCATCATAAGGAGGAGTGCTCTGGGTGGGCCTTGCCGATTCAGGTGTGGTTTATCTGGATAATAAACACTTGGTTGAACCAGACAGAGGCGATGGTTTGCACAATACTGTGAATGCACTGAAAATGAAAGTGAAGTCGCTCAGTCGTGTCCAACTCTTTGCGACCCCATGAACTGTAGCCTATCAGGCTTCTCCGTCCATGGGATTTTCCAGGCAAGAGTACTGGAGTGAGTTGCCATTTCCTTCTCCAGGAAATCTTCCCGACCCAGGGATTGAACCCTGGTCTCCCGCATTGTAGGCAGACACTTTACCATCTGAGCCTCCAGGGAGGATGCTGCTGAGTTGTTCCCTTTAAGATGGTTAATTTTATGTTATGTGAATTTCACTGCAATAAAAACCAAATGAGTGCCTACCCTGGTGGTCCAGTGGGCTTTCCAGATGGCACTACTGGTAAAGAACCCACCTTCAACCCCTGGGTCGGGAAGATGCCCTGGAGGAGGAAATGGCAACCCTCTCCAGTACCCTTGCCTGGAGAATCTCATGGACAGAGGAGACTGGCAGCCTATGGTCCATGGGGACATAAAGAGTCGGACACAACTGAAGCGACTTAGCACGCACACACTGGTGGTGCAGTGGTTGAGACTCCACACTCCCAATGCAGGGGGCCTAAGTTTGATCCCTGGTTGGGGAACTGTTAACAGATCTTGCATGCTGCAACTAAGACCCAGTACAGCCCCCGCCCCTGCAAATAAAACACAACAGTACAAAGGGTGTGGCTTAGCCTAGGCTACCGCAATAAAGACCCCAGACTGGGTGACTTAAACAATGGACACATTTCTCAGCATTCCACAGGCTGGAAGTCCAAGGCCACGGTTCCAACAGATCTGGTGTCTGGGCTGCAGACGGTCATGTTTCTCAGTGTCCTCGCTTGTGGGGTGCAGAGGGAGCAGGCAACACTAGCGTCTCTTCTCGTAAGGGCACAATCCCACCCTCATGACCTAGTTACCCCAAAGGCTCCACCTCCTAATTCCTGGGGAGGTTAGGATTGCAACAGGAATTTTGTGGGAGCACACAGCCCATAACAGTGGGTCTAGGAGGGAATTACAGAAGAAGTCAGAGACAGTCCCCTTGCTGGCCAGGAAGAGAGCCAACAGTGCATTGCAATGGGCCTGTGAGGGCCACCTGCAAAGGAGTTGCCTGCCTCCAGAGCTGAGGGTCCCAGCCGGCAGCCAGCAAGAAAATGGGGCCTCCATCTTATAGATGCAATGAAATATCGGCAGCCATGGAGCTTGGGAGGGATGCCCGGATCTCAGGTGACCCCTGTCCTCCATCCTGGCTGACCCCAAGCTAAGCTCCAGAGAGCTAAGCTCCAGCGTGCCCAGCTCCACACTGGGCCAAGTTGCTAAATTTGAGGTCATTTGTTGGTCAGCATAGAAAATTAACACGACAGAGTGGCCAGTCAGAAAAAAAGTTCTGGAAGAGAGGAGTAGGGCTCAGATGGGATTCTGCCCTCACTTTCTGGATAACAAGGTGTGCAGAGAGACTCTGGAAGCCGCAGGTCGATGACTCATTTCTGCCCAGGGGCCCCCAAGGGTGGGCAGACCCCGCTTCAGGTCACCTACCCTACTCCCTCTCCCCAAAGGACTGGGAAGCCTGGCGCCACTCTGGGTGAGACCCTGTGGGGTACCGTCTGGTTTCTATTAAGTATCATAAGCTCGCTATTAGTTCCTGCCAGAAGCAAGCATTTAGTCCCTGTCCCGTTGTAAACACAGATGCTCTGGGACACGGGTCCCCGGGTCATGGGGAAGATGTGCAAGGTCTATTCCAAGTCCCCAGCTGCACCGCAGAGCCGCTGGACTGGAGGATAGCTCTAGGAGTTGTAGGAGCGCCAAGGCTAAAAAATCCCGAACCTGATGACAACGCCCTGGGCTCCTGCCTGTGGCCACATCAACCCGGGGCTGGCGGACAGTGGAGGGAGCGGTCTGTGTCCTCTCTGGGCAACAGCTGGGAGGGGCTGTGTAAGGGTGTGTGTTGCCGCCGGGAACTTCCTTGGGGACCTTTCTAGTCCTGAGATATGCTTGGCGTGCTTTGGGCAGACCTCACTCTTTGGGGCCTGAGGTCATCCAAGGGACTCCCCTCCACAATCCTCCCACAGTACTGGATGTGAGCGGAGTGGGAAATTGCGACTTTTCCCCGAGGGAGGCTCCTGCCTTAGCAGACAGGAAAGTGAGTCCACATGCGTTTCCCTGCCCAAGGGGGTCTGTGGTGGGCTGAATAGCATTCCCCCAAGTCCATGTCCACCCAGAGCCTGTGGCTGTGACCTTTTTAAAAATAGGGTTGTTGCAGATGCAATTAGTTAAGCATCTTGATATAAGAGCCTCCTGTGTCCATATGACTCATGTCCTTTTAAGTAGTGAGGGTAAAGAGAGACAGCCAGAGAGGATGGCCATGTCGTGAGTGGGGCAGAGACAAGGAGGGAGGCTGAGAAACACCAAGAATGCCTGGTGACACCAGAGGCTGAAGAGACGGCAAGGACTCCCCAGCCACTACCCCAGCCTCCAGAGGGAGCCCAGCCCTGCGACGCCTGGGTTTCAGGCTTCTGGCCTCCTCGCTGGTGAGAGAATAGGTCTCTATTATTTAGAAACATTTTTAAAATTTTACTTATTTTGAGATTTCCCTGCTGGCGAAGTGGTTAGGAATCCGCCTGCCAACGCAGGAGACACGAGTTCGACCCCCTGGTCTGGGAAGATCCCACACACCGCGGGGCAGCTAAGCCCGTGCACCCCGACTACTGAGGCTGTGCTCTGGAGCCCGGGAACCATGGCGATGGGAACCTGGCACTCCAGAGCCCGCGCTCTGCACGTGGAGAAGCCGCCGCAGTGAGAAGCCTGCTCACTGCGGCTGGAGAGTGGCCCCGTAGCTCAAGAAGGCCTGGCTTGGGCAACCAAGACCTAGTGCAGCCAAAAACAAAGAAGTAAATAAATAAAACTTTAAAAAATTATTTTATTTACTTATTTTGGCCGCGCTGTGCAGCGTGTGGGATCTTAGCTGCCCGACCAGGGATTGAACCTGCACCCCCTGCAGTGGGAGCTCAGTCTTAACCTGGACCCCCCCCCACCCAGGGAGGTCCCTGTCAGCTCTTTCTAACGCTGGACTGGGGTTCGGCCTCACCCGCCCCTGGAGCCCCCTTGCTGGAACAGAGACGCGGGCTTGGCCATCCTGTCTAGGCCGGGATGCAAGCCTCAATCACGGCCTCTCGCCTGCAGCCTCTGGGGCCGTCTTGCCTTGTACCGACCGAAGGCGAGTCCTCGAGGGAAGAGTCATGTCTCATCCCGGCTCCTCGTGGGCCCGGCCCCCAGACACGGCTCTGTGCGTGCCCCGTGGACCCCCAACCTGTGTTTCCCTCCAGTAAAGAGGGAAGAAAAAGGCCCGGGGGCAGGGAGCCCTGGGGAAGAAGGGCTCAGGGGGGCAGCTGCTGGTCAGCAACACAGCTGCTGTCAGAAGGCCCCTCTCTGTGGGCTCCGTGGACAGAGACCCTCAGGGCAGCCCCCGGGGCTCGACTTCCTCCCGAGAGCTGCTCACACGGGAAGCCCTAAGGAAAGGGAGGCCCTCGTGGGGCTGTGGCAGCCCGGCACTCTGTCTCGGTGCCCATCCACGCCTTGATGCCATCTTCCCCGTGCCTGCTCTGCTGGCCTCTTCTCTCTCCTCCAGGGAAAGCCTGACTCTAGCCACCACGGCGGGCAGGTCTGCCTGCTTCCAGCCTGGAGCTCAGGGGAGACACCTTGGTGACCATGTGATGGCTGGCACCAAGGTCCTGATGACAATGGTGTGACCTTAACTGCTGGTTACTGGATTTTTCATGCCCATCACGATGACATGGCTGACAGGCCCTCCACAGAATTCGCCTGTGGCCCCTCCTGCATTCACATCCTGGCATGATTTATGGGTGTGTCCCCTGCCTCGTGGGGCCGAGGGACGCCAGGAGAAGGAGAGTGACTCCAGCACCCCTCCCCCCATTCCAGAAAAACAAAAAATCAAAGCCGAATCCTGCTTCTGAGAGAGAGTGAGAGTCGAAGTCCTGTCTCGCCGGGGACCAGGTGTGGGCGTTTAAATTACGCCTGAAGCCCCTCCAGTCAACTCTACTTCCTGTCTGCAATTTCTCTTGTTCTCTCTGTTTCTTTTTTTTGGAGAGGTAGGCAGGGAGTCCCTGCCTCTCAGCTCCATATTCAGGTGGCTTTGAATCAAGAAGACAAGCACAAAAAAAAAAAAAAAAAGAAGACAAGCACAGATCTGTCCGGCTTCCTCTTAGAGGGTCAGGTTACCTGAAGCCCCCTCAGTCCGAACGGTGGGTGGAGAAGCTGAGGATGGGGGCACAGCGTCGTGTGTCTGGTCTGATGGGCAGAGCACCGCCTTCCCCTGGAGGACATGCAGGGCACAGACTGACCTCGTCCTCTGTCACGGGTGCAGTTGGGGGTGGCACAGAGTTGTGGGGAGTGAACGCATGCCCATCTTCCCCGCCGCGCACTGATCTTGCCAGGACTTTGTAGCTGCCTTGCCTCTAGAGCTCCTGAGCCCTTGTTTCCATGTGTCTTGGCTCTCAGGGCCTCTGGACCCTGCTTCTCTCTCCTTGGGCGAGGGAAAGAAAAGAGAAAGTGTCTGACTCTTCGCGACCCCATGGACTATAGCCCGCCAGGCTCCTCTCTCCATGGGATTCTCCAGGCAAGAATACTGGGATGGGTAGTCATTTCCCTCTCCAGGGATCTTCCCAACCCAGGGATCGAACTCGGGTCTCCTGCACTGCTGACAAATTCTTTACCGTCTGAGCCGCCAGGGAAGGACTTTTTGCTCTAACCCTGCCAGGGCGAGCTCCTGGAGAGAGGTGACTGACTGGAAAGTGGCCATAGCAACAGGGTTTGCTAGGGCCAAGGCAGGCCCTCCCACTGTTGCCGGTGCCTGGGACCCCCTGCCCGCCCTCTGCTCTGCATCTCTGCATCGCAATGCGGAGGGGGTTTCAGTTGTCTCTGAGGGCAGGTAGACTCTGCTTGGTCATCAGTGTGGAGCACAGAAGGACAGAGGCAGGACCAGAGGGCAAAGGGAAGGCCATCATCCTGGCAGGTGTCCTGGCCCACCAGACAGAATGGGAGACTCTGGACACCCCCCACCTCCACCCACCCCGGCCTAGCTGCAGCGGCTTCAGCTGCCACTTGGATGTACCCGAGGAGGCCTTGTTGGCTGCTGTTTTCACAGAGAACCTTGATTTCGATCATTCCTTAAGCATGTGCCAGGGGTGCACCACATACCAGGCCACGTGCCAGACTCTGGAGGTGCCTTTTGAGCAGAAGTGGCCCCGGCCTGGCAGAGGACAGGGTCTGTCTGCGAGGGAGACAGATGATAAATAGTCACCCCCGGCATCCACAGTCCAAAATGCCAGGAAGGAGGGACTGCAGACGGGGGTGTGTGGTCCCCTCGGATGTCCCTGTCCCAATCCCTGCGTCCTGTGAGGATGTCCCCTCCAGGATAAAGCCTCCGCAGATGGGATTCAGTTAAGGAGTGGGGAACGGCCCGTGGCCCAGTGTCATCACAGGGTCTTAAGGAGCCAGGGGGTTTGGGGTCAGAGAGGTGAAGGCAGAAGCAAAGGTCTGACTGCTGCAAGGAAGGGGCCATGAGTCAAGGGACACGGGGACTCACGAAGCCAGAAAGTTGAGGGAATGGATTCTCCTCTAGAGTTCTCAGCAAGAACCAGCCCTGTGGACACTTCGATTTTAGACTTCTGTCCTCCAAAACCGTAAGAGAAATATGCATTTGTTATAGCAGCTGCATGCTCAGTCACTTCAGTCGTGTCCAACTCTTTGAGATCCCATGGACAGTAGCCTGCCAGGCTCCTCTGTCCAAGGGATTCTCCAGGCAAGAATACTGGAGTGGGTTGCTGTGCCCTCCTCCAGGGGATCTTCCTGCCAGCAAGAGGAAGCAAATATTAATACAAGGACTCCGTGATGTTCCCCTGAGAGGTGCTTTTTCAGTTGAGACCTAAGAAATGAGAGAAGTAATAGGCAGAAAGCAGACATGGGGTTTTCTGGAAGGGGGAACGGCATGTGCGAAGGTCCTAAGCTAAGAGACTCTTACGACAGCAGTTCTCAAACTTTCTGGTTTCAGACTCGTTTTTTTAATTAAAAAAATTTATTCATTTTTTTTCAAGACTCCTTTTGCACTCTTAAGAATTATTGAATCCCTGGTCGGGGAGCTAAGATCCTACATGCTTTGCAGCAAAAAAAAATCCAAACATAAAACAGAAGCAATATTGTAACAAATTTAATAAAGACTAAAAATGGTCTACATCAAAAAAAAAAAAAAAAACTTCAAAAAAAAATTATTGAAGACCCCAAAGGGCTTTTGTTCATGTGTGGAGTAAAACCAGGGCCGGCTAGGTAATTTCTGGAGCCTGGTGCAAAATGAAAATGTGGGATCCGTTTTAGTTTTTGTTTTTTTTTTTTTAAGTAGGAAGAAAGTGCCGTTAAAGGTACTAAAATATTTAGAAAGCTTTCTCCTCTTTCCCACAGTCTCTCTTTCTCTCGGGCTCACACGCATGCACTCAAAACTGTCACGGTGATTTTATTTGCTATTTAATGTCATTCTAAGTAAAGAAAAAATTTCAAATTTAAACATGAGGACAACTTTTAACATCAGGATATGTCTTTGTATCCTGCAGTGAACTGGTATGCAGAATCACTGAAATTAGATTTGTGTTGTTCAGCTTGTCCCCAGAAAGAGCCTGGAGCAGGTCAGACACAAAGGCGGGGCAGGATCAGGAGGTCTGGAAGAAGCAAGAGGGATAGGGCTGGCCCAAGGCAACACTTCCTGGGCCGAGGACCCTCACGGGGTCCCCTACACCCCACCCTGATGGGTCTCTCCAGCTGAGGCAGGAGACGCCTCCCCTGTGGGCAGATACTCCAAAAGAGCAGGAGCAAGAGCGGAGCTGAGCCCTGCCCAGAGAGAAGATTGCTGTTGTTCAGCCGCTCCGTCGTGTCGGACTCTTTGCGACCCCGAGGACTGCAGCACGCCAGGCTTCCCTGTCCTTCACCATCTCCCGGAACTTGCTCAGACTCATGTCCGTCAAGCTGGTGATGCCATCCAACCATCTCATCCTCTGTCTCCCCTTCTCCTCCTGCCTTCAATCTTTCCCAGCATCAGGGTCTTATCCAATGAGTCGGCTCTTCACACCAGGTGGCCAAAGTATTGGAGCCTCAGCCTCAGCATCAGTCCTTCCAGTGGATGTTCAGGACTGACCTCCTTTAGGATGGACTGGTTTGATGTCCTTGCCATCCAAGGGACTCTCAAGAGTCTTCTCCAACACCACAATTCAAAAGCAACAATTCTTCAGTGCTCAGCTTTCTTTATGGTCCAACTCTCACATCCACACATGACTACTGGAAAAACCAGATAACAGGTAGAGACCACATAGTCCTCCTTCTCTAAGTCAAGGAGACCTTCCCAACTACACATGAGCAGAAAGGCTTCATGTAGGTAGTGCTCAGTGTCCACCTCTCTTCGGCCCCGTGGACTGTAGCCCACCAGGCTCCTCTGTCCGTGGAATTCTCTGGGCAAGAATCTGGAGTGGATTGCCATTCCCTCCTCCAGGGGATCTTCTCAGCCCAGGGATCAAACTCACATCTCCTGCATTTCCTGCGTTGGCAGGCAGGTTCTTTACCACTGAGCCTCCTAGGAAGCCCAGAAAGGCTCCTCGGAGGTCAGAAGGGAGGAGGTGCCACCTCACAGTAAGCGATGCCAACCAGTCACCAGCTGGACCAGTGTATAAACTCAGGCTGCAGCAGCTTCCCTGCCAAACCCCAGGGCGTGGAACTCGGTGGGACCGCATCTCTCCTCCCCTCTCATCTGAATGCTTCCACTGACTTCCTTTCCTAAATTGTATTCACCTGTGCAAATATTTGTGGTTGGCCCAGCCTGCCTCCCGGTCCTTCCTGGCTGCCCTCGGTGGCTGCCGGAGTCGAGCTGCACTCTGGAGGGCAGCATGTTCCACAAACCCTGCCCGTTCAGGTCTTTGCCTCTCCCCAGGGACATGCACCATTTATTTTTGCCTACAAAGCGTGCACACACAGGTCCTACTTTAAAAGCGATCAAGAACAATACAACTGTGCAAAAATGGAGCTATTGCCGCTGGAAGCTGCAATCCATGGTCATTTAGGAGAACAAGCGGGTTTCCCAGGTGGCTCAGTGGTAAAGAACCTGCCTACCAATTCAGGAGACCTGGGTTCGATCCCTGGGTGGGGAAGATCCCCTGGCGGAGAAAATGGCAACCCACTCCAGTATTCTTGCCTGGAAAAGCCCATGGACAGAGGAGCCTGGCGGGCTACAGTCCATGGGGTCACAATGAGTTGGTCAGGACTTAGCGAGTGAACACACACACATGACAATGCTTCCATTCGCTAGCCAAGAGCTCCTGGCCACTCAGTCGCCTGCCAGTTTGACTCTGTGCTCTCTCTGTGACGTTGCTCACTTGCTTCTAGGGTTCAGACCCCAGAAAAATGGCAGAGCACACCATATCTGGGGTTCCCCAAGCTCTCCCGGACTGAAGGTGCTTAACCCTTCCTGCCCTGGAAGTTAACTGCACTGGGACCTGGTTCATTGGAGATAAAATATTTCATCTGTTGTTTGTAGGTGCCTGTGTTGGGCGGAGAGTCCCAGGCCCTGGGGTTTGTCTCCCCAGCTCTGATCCCAGGCTGCAGACAGCTCATCCATGTGCACCTTCGATGCTCGGGCAGAAAAATCAATGATTTTGCTCTGCTGACAAAAATGCTCCTGACAACTTGAATGCAGGAGACCATTAAAATACCACAGACACAATTATTTACTATGAAGATGTAGCTATTGATTTAACAGTTATAAGAATGAAATGCAGGAAAACAAGAGACAGCTGGGAGTAGCAGACTTTCCCCAGCGGTGGCCCCCTGAGGGTGTGGCAGCTTAGGTGGGGGAGAGCTCTTTTTTTTTTTTTAAATTTGAAAAACTTCTTATTATGAAATAATTTTAGACTTACAGAAGACTTGCAGAGATTCCTCAGGGGGTTCCCATGTCACCTGCCACCCAGCTTTTTCCTCCTGATGTCGACATCTTGTTTGACTGAGTACAATGACCAAGAAACCATTTCAGACATCGCACACGTCAGTGGCTACGGACTGTGTTCAGATGTCATCAGCTTTGCTCCTAATGTCCTTTCTCTGTCCCAGGGCTCCACGTCGCGTTTAATTGTCATGTCTCCTTCTCTGGTTGCTGACAGTTTTGCAGTCTCTCCTTTCCCTTTGTGACCTTGATCTTTTTTTTTTTTAAATTTACTTATTTTATTTTTGGCTGTGTTGAGTCTTAGTTGCGGCATGTGGGATCTTCCTTGCGGGGCGAGGGCTTTTCTTTAGTTGAGGCATGCAGGCTCAGTAGTTGAGGCACTCAGGCTTAGTTGCCCCAAGGCATGCGGGATCTTAATTCCCCGTGTCCTGTGTTGGAAAAGTGAGAGTGAAACTGAGAGTCAGTCATGTCCGACTCTGTGGCCCCATGGACTGTAGCCCAACAGGCTCTCCTCTGTCTAAGGGATTCTCCAGGCAAGATTACTGGAGTGGGTTGCCATGCCCTCTTCCAGGCGATCTTCCCGACCTAGGGATCAAATCTGCATCTCTTACATATGCTGCATTGGAAGGTGGGTTTTTAATCACTGGACTACCAGGGAAGTTGTGTGACCTTGATCCTTTTAAAGAACAGTGTTCTTAGGTTTTGTAACAAGTCCCTCAAGTTGGTTTTGTCTGATGCACTCTCATGGTTGGACAGAAGTTCTGGATTTGGGTTAAGGATTTCTCAGGGGAGGTGATCTTTAGCGATTCTCCTCATGGGCTCCTTGGGTCTTGTTCCTGGCACTGTGAACCTTCGTCCCCTGGTTAAGGTGGTGTCTGCCCCATAAAGTGCCTATTTCTCCCTCGGCAATGAATACACATTGAGGGAGGTACCTTGGAATCATACACATATTCTGTTTCTCAAACTTCTACCCACTCATTTTAGCGATGCACTGAGCATTCGGTTCAAATTCCAGACATTCTCTGAACATGCTTTCCCCGTCCTCTGCAGAATTAAACTCAAGCTTCCAAAGGTCTGCAGATGAAGTCTCTCTAAAGTTGGTCATGAGTTTAGACCTGCAGACCCAGGAAAACTGTCACCAAGTGTGTCAAGGTGACACAATTACACGAGCGGCTCTAACAGGCCACTCGACCCCATGCTCCCAGGAGAGAAATGACCTGCGGGCTCTGCCCCCGTCTTAGGTTCTGGTCGCAAGCGCGACTTTAGGGTCAGATCAAAAGGCACCCGCGTCTTCAAGCCCATGTTGCTGCCACCAGCGTGTCATTTTTGTTAAGGAATGAGTGCAATTAAGGAAGGCAGCAGGGCTGGCTGGGAAACCAATTACAACAAACACGTCAGGTGTCGATAGCGCAGCCCAAACACAGCCCTGTTGATGGACGCCAATCTCCCTCCGCACCAGCCTGCCAGCCTATTGTTGGCACCTTTGGGGACCACCGTAAAATGTCAGTTTCCGTGCCTTTCCAGGCGTGCTCACGTAGCGTATGCCTCTGCCATCCCTTGGGTCATGTATGCAGGGGAACAAGAAGGTGCTTCTTTTTATTTTATTTAGTTATTTTTGGCTGTGCTGGGTCTTTGTTGCTGTTCGAGCTTTGCTCTAGTTGCAGAGAGGGGGGCTCCTCTTCACTCGTGGTGAGAGGGCTTCTCTTCATGTGGAGCACGTGCCCTAGAACTCCAGCTCAGCAGTTGTGGTGCCCCAGCTTAGTGGCCCCATGGCGGATGCATTCCTTCCAGTCTAGGGATTGAACCCGTGTCCTGTGGATTGGCAGGCAGACTCTTAACCACTGGGCCACCAGGGAAGTCCCAAGAGGGTGCATCTTGCTGCCAACGTCTGCTTTGTTCTTGGATGTCAGGCTTTAAAAAAGCATATAGAAAAAAGGACTCCCAGCAGCAGAACCCGTTGAAGGGATGGCCCTCACCGACCTCCTGGGCAGGAATGGCTCTTCCCACCTCTCAGCCCCAGTGGATGAAGGTCCGTGGGCTGCCGGCCACCCTCAGAGATGGGCCCCTCACCCCAGAGCCTTTCGAGGTGGGCCACTCTGCGGCTGGACGGACTGCGCCCAGATCCTGGGGTTCTCCCTTCCAGTGCCTGGGTTCCGCCCGCCGAGTCCTCATGGGGCAGGGCCCCACAGCAATGACCTGAGGGCAGGGGTCATGCGTCCATCTTCCATCCCAGGGCCCTGCCCAAGGTCTGACCCCGAGTCTGTGCTCAGGAAACCTCTGCGGAGGTGAGTCACGGGAGAGTCTTGGCAGAGACGCTCACACAAGCCTGAAGCCTCTGGAACCTCTGGGATGTTCCCCAGGAGATAGCCCTGCTTGCTCGGCCCTTGATGCAGTGAGGGGGCAGAGGGCAGCGGCGCTTGTCATGTCCTGCATCCCCTGGGAGGGTCGGGAGTGGGGTGATCTTCTGGGGGAACCTGTGGGCAGGAGGACTGGCGAGGGCATGTGTGGTTCTCCCTGCAGATGCAAAGGCACAAGTGCTACTCAGGGTGAAGAAAATTGCATCTCATGAGAGCAGATCTCAAACCCCCTTCCGGGGGCTTTCAGCTGAGGGGCTGGAATGTTCTTTTTTAATTTGGTGTGTTTGCTGGTGGAGGTGGTGGCAGCTGGGCTGCAACTGTGTCCCTGGCCCCTGGGGGCTGATAGGATCCAAGGCAGAGCGGGCTTGCTGATCAAACCTGGCAAGTGGGATGAGCAGGAGATGGGAGGCCAGGTGGGCTCCAGGCAGAGTCTACTAACGGCTTCCGGAAGGAGGCCCACCAAACCTCGGTGCTGGCGGGAGATCACAGGCCACGTCCAGGGTCATGAGAGCCAGAGGCTGCTCACACTGTGACATCCCTTCTCAGACCCCATTGTTGTTCAGTCACTCAGTCGTGTCTGACTCTTTGCGACCCCATGGACTGCGGCACGCCAGGCCTCCCTGTCCTTCACCATCTCCCTGAGTTTGCTCAAACTCATGTCCATTGAGTCAGTGATGCCGTCCAACCATCTCATCCTCTGTCGCCCAGTTCCCCTGCCCTCAATCTTTCCCAGCATCAGTATCTTTTCCAATGAGTTAGCTCACCATATAAGACTTCTTGAGTTTGCTTTGCCGGAAGTCTCTGTAAGGACTCTTGGGTTGGACTTTCAAAAGCTTCTATTTCCCGAGATATGAAAACCAAGTCCAAGAAACTCTCTCCATTGGATTTCATCCACAGACTCTATACATTTGGGCAAATTCCTCTCTACATTAAGGGCTGTCCTGAATGCCCTTCCTTACCCACTAGGCCTGGTACAGGGGCTGTTTTCCTGGGATGAATTTATGGGTAAAACCAACTTTTCTTCCTTAAAGTGGCTGGTCTTATCTGATTCAGTGATCATCATCTCTATCATGACCCTCCAACTCAGCCTTGGGTGTACAAAAATGTATCTAATTATATCCTGGTAAAAGACAGATTCTTATTGAACCTGTGCAATGAAATATCTTTCATAAAAAGTAAGAGATTCTGAATTCAGTGAAAATCATATGTCATTTTTAAGTTTCGTTTCAGCTTATGAAAGTAGAGTTTGCTGAAATTCTCTGGATTTCAGATTGTTTAAGAAGAGAAAGGGGCTTGGTGGTAAAGAATCTACCTGTCAATGCAGGAGATGCTGGAGATGCAGGTTTGATCCCTGGGCTGGAAAGATCCCCTGGAGGAGGAAATGGCTACTCACTCTGGTATTCTTGCCTGGAGAATCCCATGGCCATAGGGGCCTGGTGGGCTATAGTCCATGGGGATCACAGAGTGGGACACAACTGAGTGATTGAGATTGCATGCAAGAAAAGCCTTCCTTATATATCCAGAAAATGGAATATTAGAACTACACCAATCATATTCCAAGCAAGTGATTGTAATAACACTTCCCTCTAAGTTGTTTTCCTGTGTGATTGATTCTTGTTCCGCTAGACCTGGGGTCTCACGAAGCCTTCATGATTCTCCAACAAGGGAGTCTGGAAATCCTGACTCAGACAGTATTATCTGAAAGCTGCTTTAGTAGCCTCAGCTCCAAACTGTTCTCAAGAGGTCATTCTGTGAAGCATCAATAATTTCAAACAACCTGCTACAGTCCTTTTTCCAGGAGATTCTTCCTTATTGAAGGCACGAGCTCTGGTCCATAGCATACAGGAAGACATCCACACAAGCATCAGAGTAAAACAAAAAACTGTCTGTGGATACTGAGACTGGGTGACTCTGGTTAATTTATTAATGATAATTTTCAAATCTGAAAGGTCTGATGAGAGTTCATAATAAGAATAAATGCAACTGCTGAGGAAATCTGATTGGCTCTGGAGTATGCCAAGCAAGATCATAAAACCATTCCAAAAAAAAATTTTTTTAAGACAAAATGTCTCTGAGCCTAATGACTACGCCTGTTTTCGAAGATGACATTGAATATTACTTCTGGTTTATAAAAGTGGATGGACATAAATTTTATAAAGGAAAAAACATCTCAAGACAGAACATATAGTCATCCTTAGACATAATTTTTCTTTTTTTAAACAAGCAACATCAAGCAGAGAGATTCAGTAAGTCTGGAGGAGATGTCTGCTTGCCTGCCTGCTCAGTCACTCAGTTGTGTCTGACTCTTTGCAACCTTATGCACTCTAGCCCCCCAGACTCCTCTGTCCTTGGGATTCTCCAGGCAAGAATACTGGAGTGGGTTGCCACGCCCTCCTCCAGGGGATCTTCCTGACCCAGGGATTGAATCTGTGTCTCTTCAGTCTTCTGCATAGGCAAATGGGGTCTTTACCACGAGTGCCAACTAGGAAGCCCGAGAAGACATTTATATTCTTATAAAACTTTGTGAGTAGCTCACAGGTATATCACCTGTTGGGAATCTCTGGCCCACTGAAGATGCTAAATTCAAATGGGAGAAGTTAGGTTGAGGCCATGTCAATATTCTAAATGGTAACCAAGCTTGTGACTGCTGACTCAATTCTCTTGTTGACAAACACAGGCAAAGTACACCTGGGATGCTGATAAATCAGGACACGTGACAGAATTATTTCACAAGAGTTCTGGTCAATATTTTCACTGATCTTAGTTAGTGTCTATTATGAAAAGCACGTGCATGAATAAGGATCCATGGAGGCTCCCACCCAGTGCACCATTCCTGAAATATGTGATTAACATTTGCCTTTGCAGTCTGCATGTGCTGTGAGCTGAGGGTCTCTTCTGATTCTGCACCTCTTCCCATGAAACTCTGGACGCTAGTAACACAAGAAACAAACCTATTTCTAGCACCATTTTTTTTTGGCCGCATCCCGTGACTTGCAGGATCTCAATTGCCTGACCAGGGATTGAACCCCAGGCCACCACAGTGAAAGCCCCAAATCCTAATCACTGGCTGCCAGGGACTTTCCTGCAGGAGACCAAGTCTTGAAGACTTGTCTTCACAGCTCATCCGTGTTGAAGCCTGTATCAGAGCTTCATTCCTTTCTAAGGCTGAATCATCTTCATCAAGGTGAGCTTTCACCTGGGACTTTCCCCAGAGTTTGGTGAGCCAATCAGATGCTGTTAAAACTTTATAAATGTTGGAGGTAACACACACCTTGGGGCCTAGTTCTTAAGACACTGACATGGTTGCAACTGTAGACATTCTGGGTTGTTTGGTCTGGGGTGTGGCCTGGAGAGCAGATTGTTTCCAAGCTCCCAGGTGATTCTATTTTACAGTCAAGGTTGCGAATGGTTGCCCTGGGGTTTGCTTCTGAGAATCTCTGAGGGCAGGAAGCAGGAATCAGGGAAGGCTCCCTGGAGGAGGCAATATCTAAGCTCCCCAAAGAGGGGAGGCCTGAAGGAAGGCATGGGATAAAAAACAGCATGGAGGGTGGGAAAGAAGAAGCCTGAGGTCTCCGGATGGCAGTTGATATCTTTTGGGTGCAAGTGAGGAAAACAGCAGTCCAAACAGGCTTACACGCAGGGAGTTTACCGATACCAGCCAGCATCAGCCTCACTCGGAAGCTGGTTAGAAACACAGGACCTCGGCCCCACCTGGCTCCCCTGGGATCCGGCTCTTCCTGTTAACAAGAGCCCCAGGTGGTGATGTCTCTAAACCTGGAGGTTTGAAAAGCATGACTTCAGAAGCAGAAAATTGAAACTTGAAACAATATTCTGGCTGGTGGTTTAGTCACTAAGTCATGTCTGACTCTTGCGACCCCTTGGACTGCAGTCCACTGGGCTCCACTGTACATGGGATTTCCCAGGCAAGAATCCTGGAGTGGGTTGCCATTTCCTCCTCCAGGGGATCTTTCTGACCCAGGGATTGAATTTGCATCTTCCTGTGTCTCCTGCACTGCAGGTGGATTCTTTACAGACTGAACCACCAGGAAAGACTAAAAGAGTGGGTTTTTTTTTTTTTACAAGCTTCTGATTTCAAGCCTTTGCATAAAAGTGCTGGAATGCTACTTTCTTGGATCCGAGGAGCACATGGGCCCTCGGAAACCCAAGGAGGGACCAGGGCTCATGCGTGGATTTTCTTAGGTTTATCCTCCAATCATGGCTTCCCAGGTGGCACTAGTGGAAAAGAACCTGCCTGTTAATGCAGAAGACAGAAGAGATATGGGTTTGATCCCTGGGTCAGGATGATCCCCTGGAGAAGGGCATGGCAACCCACTCCAGTATTCTTGCCTGGAGAATCCTATGGACAGAGGAGCCTGGCAGGTTACAGTCCATAGAGTCGCAAAGAGCTGGACACAACTGAAGCGGCTTAGCACACAGGAGAATTTGCAAATATGGAATATGCCAGTAATGAGAACGGACGGCCTGTACTTGGGGGGAAAATGTCTTTTTACCATTGTGAATTCCAGTTGAGAAGTAAGTCTGGAATTTGAAAGTTGAATAATTTTGAAAGGTTAATTCTTTTTTTTTTAGTTGGATGGTCCGAGAAAATAAATGCCAGCCAATGGGGAACAGTGCCAGTCCCACCACTCACTCTATTGCCGATGCTGCTCCCTAACCGGGGGCAGTTCAGTCTACCACGCCCACTCAATGGACAGCCCCCCTCCACCAGCTCACCCCCATCTAGAGACCCTCAGAGATCAGAACAGTGCCAGGCAGTGGGAAGGCTCCAAACAGCGTGTGACATGTGGATGAATATATGAATGAGACAACCTGTCCACACGGGTGTCGGTTTTCCTACTATCGGAAAAAACTCCCACAAAAGAACTTTTTAAAACACTAGGACAAAAGGAAGAAAGAAGAAACGCCCCACAGCCCCTGGTCTCGTTGACTGCAGCCCTCGAGCAGAAAGGACCATATTGAGTCTCACCAGCCTTTCTCTGAAAGCCAGCATCCAAGGGAGCGGAAGATCGCTCACCCTAAAATCTGATAAAAGAATCTACTATTCAAAATGGCACAGTTAGGCGCACAGCCTTGAAAGGAGACACAAGCCAGATGCTCCCAAGGTACCCTGGAATGATTTTGTTATCTCAAGGAGACAGTAATGTTTATGAGAAGTGATGGATAAGACAGCCGAAGATTTTCTGTCCTTCGAATGTTTATAATCACTCCCGAGCATCCTGTTGCTCCGCTCAAAGGCATCAGGAACAAGAGCAGGAATAGATGCAGATGCTCTGAAGGAACTCCATGCAACACGCCCCTCCCCTGCAGCCGGGAAAACCGAGACCGCCAGCCCACCTGGACCGTCAGCGAGGGTGCAGATTCCCACACAGGGATCCACTGATAATGGAGAACAAGACCCCTCAATGGCTGGGTTGAATTCCTCCAGAATTCAGCTCCATCTGCCTGTCACAAAAAAACTGAATTTGTGTATTTCAAAAGACTCGGTAGGATTTCTTTCCAGCAAACACCTGGGAAAGCAGAGTGATTAAAAAGCATCTGTTGGTCTTCTCCAGTGGTCCAGTGGTTAAGAATCCGCCTGCCAATGCAGAGGACACAGGTTTGGTCCTTGGTCCGGGAAGATCCCACGTGCTGAGTGCAGGTAGAGGAACCAAGCCTGTGCACCAGAGCTGGGGAGCCCCTGCGCTGCAGCCCCTGAAGCCGGCTCACCCTAGAGCCTGTGCTCAGCGGCAGGAGAAGCCACTGCAGCGAGAAGCCCAAGTAGTTCCCGCTCATCCCAACTAGAGAAAGCCCCATGCAGCCACCCAGAGCAGCCATAAGTAAATAAACAAAATTTTTAAAAAAGCACCTACTGCAGATGTTTTTATCAGCTGGGATGAGGGCAACCAGCGCAAAAGATTCCTAAGGAGCAGCATCTATGAGACAAACATAGTCTTAAAGGACAGACCTCAGAACTTCCCCCGTACCTGTCCCCCAGGAATCACCAAGCAGGTCAGACTCATGCCGATGCCACGTGGAGGTTATACAATCCAGGGTATAAACCTGTGTGTCATTTTTTTCAGCAGTGAGTCCCATTCCCTGTTCTCATTCTGGTTCCTTTACCTGCATCTCTTCCACAGATCCCTGGCAAGGGGTGGACATCCTGGACCCGTGAGAGACGGCACTTAGGGAAAAGATGGAGATATTTTAGGAAACGATACACAGTATTAGTCTAAGTCTTTGAGGAAATTGCAACCTGTGGGGTTGAGGCAAATGACGGACACACTGTCTCCTGCTACATGTGAGTAGCTCTAGTTTATACACCTTTAGATTGCCTTTGGGGACCTCAGATCGGAGGCCAGGCAGTTGGATTTCACTGATACCTCAATCACTCTTCCTCCTTGCGGCCACAGCCTGGCCCAGCAACACGTTGCACATGAAGCTTTGACTTTAAGACAATAAAGGGAGGGTCTCTCACAAGGAAACTGTCTCAGATACAGTCTGTGTGTTCTACAGTGATTCAGGTGATTGGAGAAGAAACTTTTCTCTTTTCCTCTTTTTATTTTTTTAGGCTGACAACACAACTGCCGACAGCCTTTACAAAACAGGACATTGCCCAAAACAATATTAGGTGTTTCTCTTACAGTGCATTTATGTAGGAAGGATCTGGATGTGTAAGGAAATATAATTAGAACGTAATTATAAGAACTCAGCAGAACCCAATAAATCTCAGAAATGGCTAGCATATGGGGGGCGGTGGGAGGGCAGCTCAAGAGAGAGGGGATATATGTATACTTATGACTGACTCACGTTGTTGTACAGAAACCAACAGAACATTGCAAAGCAATTATCCTCCATTTAAAATAGAATGGATGACCACAGTGAGGTACCATCTCATGCAGTCAGAACGGCTGCTATCAAAAAGTCTACAAACAATAAATGCTGGAGAGGGTGTGGAGAAAAAGGAACCCTCTTACTCTGTTGGTGGGAATGCAAACTAGTACAGCCACCATGGAGAACAGTGTGGAGATTCCTTGAAAAACTGGAAATAGAACTGCCTACAACCCAGCAATCCCACTGCTGGGCATACACACCGAGGAAACCAGAATTGAAAGACACACGTGTACCCCAGTGTTCATCGCAGCGCTGTTTACAATAGCCAGGACGTGGAAGCAACCTAGATGTCCATCGGCAGACGAATGGATGAGAAAGCTGTGGTACATATACACAATGGAATATTACTCAGCTATTAAAAAGAATGCATTTGAATCAGTTCTAATGAGGTGGATGAAACTGGAGCCTATTATACAGAGTGAAGTAAGTCAGAAAGAAAAACACCAATACAGCATATTAACACATAAATATAGAATTTAGAAAGAGGGTAACAATGACCCTTATATATGAGACAGCAAGAGACACAGATGTAAAGAACAGACTTTTGGACTCTGCGGGAGAAGGCGAGGGTGGGATCATTTGAGAGAATAGCATTGAAACATGTATATTATCATATGTGAAATAGATCGTCAGTCCAGGTTCGATACATGAGACAGGGTGCTCAGGGATGGTGAACTGGGATGACCCTGAGGGATGGGATGGGGAGGGAGGTGGGAGGGGGGTTCAGGATGGGGAACACATGTACACCCATGGCTGATTCATGTCAATGTATGGCTAAAACCACTATGATATTGTAAAGTAATTAGCCTGCAATTAACATAAATAAATTACTTTAAAAAAATAGAAAGGATGACCAACAAGGACCTACTGTATAGCACAGGGAACTCTGCTCAATTTTACATAATAACGTAAATGGGAACAGAATTTGAAAAAGAATAGATACTTGTATATGTATAACCGAATCATTTTGCTCTACACCTTAAACTACCACAACATCGTTAATCAACTGTATTCTAATATAAAATAAAAAGTTAAAAGAAAAAAAAAAGAAATGGCTAGCATAATCCAGTGTCCTGTCAATAAAACTGGGGGCCCCACTGGGGACTTCCCTGGTGGTCCAGGGGCTAAGACTCTACACTCCCAATGCAGGGGGTCTGAGTTTGATCCTTGGTCAAGAGACTAGATCCCCTATGCTGCAACTAAGACCTAGTGTAGCCAAATTAATTAATAAAAAAACTGGGGCCCATGTAATGCAACTAGAAAGGGAATAACTCCTGGGGACAGACCTCCGAAGAGGGGCTCCTGGAGCCTTTGCCTTGAGCTGGTGTAGAAGCGCCCCCAGGGTCCCGGCCACACAACACTATTGTGATGATAGCAGCATCACGGCCAAGGATGGAGTGGGAGCGTGGAGGGATGTGCCACCCCCACACCACGGACCTGGGGAGCCTGTCCACCCCACAGAGGCGGGAGAGGGAATAGACTGAGTCTGTGGCATCAGGGGCCCTGGCTTTGCACCCCTCCACCAGTTGCTCGGGGCCTGAATACTCGTGACCACCTTCCTGAAGCTCTGCTTCCTCACTCTCAATCAGGAGGTGATGCAGTGTCGTGTCCCAGGTCATTCTGAGGCTCCAGTGAGCAATGCCTCAGAAGGCTTCATTTTAAATACTGGGGGCAGCAGCATCTGTGGGTCCATCAGTTGAAAGGCATCAAAAAAATACCCCAAGGGGTGCTGCCTGTACTTGGGCTAAATGGTGTCTCCCCCACAAAATTCACGTCCAGTGGGAACCCCACACGTGACCTTATTTGGAAATGGGGTCTTTGCAGATTAAGCTGTTCAGATGAGGTCATAGTGGACTAGGGCGGGCCCTGAATTCTGTGACTGGTGTCTTTGTGAGAAGCCCGGGAGGGACCCAGACACATGCAGAAAGGGAGAGGGACACATGACCACGGGAGTGGAGATGGACGTGATGCAGCGACTGACCAAGGAGGGTCCAGGACCACCAGCAGCAGCCCCCCCGGGTGCCCCCCACCCCCACAGGAGGCAAGGAGGGATTCTGCCCGAGAACCCTTGGAAGGGAGCTTGATCCTACCACCTTGACTTAGGACTTCCGGCCTCCTGAACTATGAGAGGTTTCTGTTGTTGTAAGTCCCCCAGTTTGTGGAGTTGTTACAGCAGCTGCTGGAAACAAACACTGGTGTCCAAAGGAGTTGACCAGCCCCACCAACCAGATGATGGATACCGATGTCTCTGGGGACACACCTTCACTCCCTGGCCGCCTGCATGAGTGAAAGCTTCAAGGTGAGAGCAGGTAGGGCTGAGGCTCAATCGCAGACTTTCAGACCAGTTTCCAGAACAGGCAGGGACTTTGTTTACTTACAGTGTCTGCACCAGTGCTTGGCACACAGTAGAAACTGCAGGCTTATTGAATGAATGAAAACCTGAGTGTGGAGAACAAAATAAATGAATATTCAGGTCAGTTCAGTTCAGTCCAGTTCAGTCGCTCAGTTATCTCTGACTCGTTGCAACCCCTTGGACTGCAGCACGCCAGGCCTCCCTGTCCATCACCAACTCCTGGAGTTTACTCAAATTCATGTCTGTCGAGTCAGTGATGCCATCCAACCACCTCATCCTCTGTTGTCCCCTTCTCCTCCCGCCTTCAATCTTTCCCAGCATCAGGGTCTTTTCCAATAAGTCAGTTCTTCACATCAGGTGGCCAAAGTATTGGGGTTTCAACTTCAGCATCAGTCCTTCCAGTGAATATTCAGGACTGATTTCCTTTAGGATTGATTGGTTGGATCTCCTTGCAGTCCAAGGGACTCTCGAGTCTTCTCCAACACCACAGGTCAAAAGCATCAATTCTTCGCTGCTATCCAAATGGAGGGCAACAGGCTAAACAAATAGTCTATTAAAAAAAAGATTACCAATGTCAAAAATGCCATGAAGGAAATGCATAGGATGCTAATATACAAAATAATGGAGAGACCTAGGACAAGATTGCAGGTTGACCTACTGAGCAAACTAAGGAACAGAGAGGTTAAGCAACTTTCCCAAGGATACACAGCCATCCTATCCTCCAGCTCAGGCAGAATTACCAGTCTACATGCAAAACCTAATCATTACAGGCTTCAGATTTTATTGTCTCCACCATCTCCCATGCAAAAACAAACAAACAAACAAGGCCAGATTCTTAATACTTACTTTGATTTTGAGAAGTTGTTTGGTTCAAATGGAGGGAACTGATTTCCATTGCCAGAGTGATGGCTTAGTAAAGTATTTTTAGTCATTTTCTCGTTAAATATGTGCTTGGGGAAGAAAAATATGTGCTTGGATTTTTTTCAAAAACGGTTTTCTAATACCTCAGTAATTTTTTAAAGAGTTTTAAATAATTATTATTTTTAATATTTATGTTTATTTATTTGGCCGTGCTGGACATTTTGGCATGCAGGATCTTTTTTGAAGTGGCAGCATGTGAACACTTAGTTGCGGGCAAGTGGGATCTAGTTCCCTGACCAGAGATCAAACCCTAGGTCCCATGCTTTAGGAGTGCAGAGTCTTAGCCACTGGACCACTAGGGAAGTCCCAGCACTTCAATAATTGACACATTTATAAGTTCTAAGCCAGAAAGTCAGCACAGGAGTTAACAGTAACTTACTAAGTTGATAGAGTAAAAACTTAGATTAAATATCACAATGTCTCACACTTGCTCCCTTGCATTAGAACCTACATTCTTACTTTTTTACACATTTCAATATTCAACTGCCAGCAAGTACAGCCTTTGGATGAGGGAAAGAATAATTAATACCTTTACAGCTCCCTACTGGCATTGCCACTAGTCTGACCCAATAAAATCGAATTACAGCTCTTCTCATTTTGCTTTATGTATTCTTCTTGTTTGAAGTACAGATAAGTATTATTTCACTAGCAGTAACAGCAATTAGCATAAATACAACTTAATATTTTTGGTACCTTGCAGTGTGATTCCAATCAACCTTTAAGATTAAGATTGTACTCAGTTAACTTTCTCAAATCATTATAATAGATTTTTAAGAGGCAAAATAAATGATTGAATACAATTCTTGCCTACAATGCATCTAGGATGGATGAAAGCAGTATGAACTCTTTAGGAAATGGTGTTAATCTTGAACAAATTACTTCGTGAGTTATTAGATGCTACTGGGACCCCCACCACTCCATTTGTGTTATCAGCAAATTTTCAATTGATTCTCTCTGGGAACATTAACCACAACAAAATGGTCTGGACAAGGGTATTAGTAAAATCTCTTTACTAATTAAAAAAGGAAAAGGGTAATTGTATTCTCTGTCAGGTCACTTAAATCACTTGCTGTTTGCAGATTCTTGCAGCTGCTTGAAATGTGCTCAGATCTTTGGAGAACTAGTTGAAGATAAACAAGCATGAGCTGGTAGTAAACATTTCAGAGTGTCTGCTGGATGTTATTTAAAACAGTATGGTGGTTCCTTAAAAACTATAAATAGAACTACCATATGACTCAGCAATGCTACTCCTGGGCATATACCCAGAGAAAACTATAATTTAAAAAGACACCTGCACCTCAATGTTCATTGAAGCACTATTTTACAACAACTAGGACTTGGAAGCAACCTAAATGAGAACCTCAACAGAGAAATGGATAAAGAAAATGTGGTACATAAATACAATGGAATATTACGCAGTCATAAAAAAGAACAATCCTGAGTCATCTGCAGAGATGGACCTCGAGAGTGTCATATAAAGTGAAGTAAGTCAGAAAGAGAAAAACAAATATCATATATTAATGAATGTATGTGGAATCTAGAAAAATGGTACAAACGATTTTATTTGCAAAGGAGAAATAGAGACACGGACATAGAGAACAAACATGTAGAGCCCAAGGGGAGAAGATAGGGTGGGATGAATTGAGAGACTGGATTGACATGTATACACTATCGATACTACATATAAAATAGTAACTAATGAGAACCTACTGTTTAGCACAGGGGGCTCCACTCAGCGCTCTACGGTGACCTAAGTGGGAAGGAAATCCTAAAAAGAGGGGATATATGTATACGTACATCATCAACTTAATGGACATGAGTTTGAGCAAACTCCGGGAGATGACGAGGGACAGGGGAGCCTGGCGTGTTGCAGTCTGTGGGGTCGCAAAGAGTCAGGCACGGCTGAGTGACCGAACAGCAACAAAGCTGATTCGCTTTGCTGTCCAGTAGAGACTAACACAACTATCAGTTCAGTTCAGTTCAGTCACTGAGTCGTGTCCGACTCTTTGCGACCCCATGAACTGCAGCACGCCAGGCCTCCCTGTCCATCACCAAATCCCGGAGTCCACCCAGACCCATGTCCATCGAGTCAGTGATGCCATCCAGCCATCTCATCCTCTGTCGTCCCCTTCTCCTCCTGCCCCCAATCCCTCCCAGCACCAGGGTCTTTTCCAATGAGTCAACTCTTAGCATGAGGTGGCCAAAGTACTGGAGTTTCAGCTTCAACATCAGTCCTTCCAATGAACACCCAGGACTGATCTCCTTTAGGATGGACTGGTTGGATCTCCTTGCAGTCCAAGGGACTCTCAAGAGTCTTCTTCAATGTCACAGTTCAAAAGCATCAATTCTTCAGTGCTCAGCTTTCTTCACCGTCCAACTCTCACATCCATACATGACCACTGGAAAAACTATAACCTTGACTAGACGGACCTTTGTTGGCAAAGTAATGTCTCTGCCTTTAAATATGCTATCCAGGTTGGTCATAACTTTCCTTCCAAGGAGTAAGCGTCTTAATTTCATGGCTGCAATCACCATCTGCAGCGATTTTGGAGCCCAGAAAAATAAAGTCTGACACTGTTTTCACTGTTTCCCCATCTATTTCCCATGAAGTGATGGGACCAGATGCCATGATCGTAGTTTCCTGAATGTTGAGCTTTAAGCCAACTTTTTCACTCTCCTCTTCACTTTCATCAAGAGGCTTTTTGTTCCTTCTCACTTTCTGCCATAAGGGTGGTGTCGTCTGCATATCTGAGGTTATTGATATTTCTCCCGGCAATCTTGATTCCAGCTTGTGCTTCTTCCAGCCCAGCGTTTCTCATGATGTACTCTGCATATAAGTTAAATAAGCAAGGTGACAATATACAGCCTTGAGGTACTCCTTTTCCTATTTGGAACCAGTCTGTTGGTCCATGTCCAGTTCTAACTGTTGCTTCCTGACTGCATACAGGTTTCTCAAGAGACAGGTCAGATGGTCTGGTATTCCCATTTCTTTAAGAATTTTCCACAGTTTATTGTGATCCACACAGTCTAAGGCTTTGGCATAGTTAATAAAGCAGAAATAGATGTTTGCTTTTTCGATGATCCAGCGGATGTTGGCAATTTGATCTCTAGTTCCTCTGCCTTTTCAAAAACCAAGTTGAACATCTGGAAGTTCACGGTTCACATATTGCTGAAGCCTGGCTTGGAGAATTTTGAGCATTACTTTACTAGCATGTGAGATGAGTGCAATTATGCGGTAGTTCGAGCATTCTTGGCATTGCCTTTCTTTGGGATTGGAATGAAAACTGACCTTTTCCAGTCCTGTGGCCACTGCTGAGTTTTCCAAATTTGCTGGCATGTTGAGTGCAGCATTTTCACAGCATCATCTTTCAGGATTTGAAATAGCTCAACTGGAATTCCATCACCTCCACTAGCTTTGTTCGTAGTGATGCTTCCTAAGGCCGACTTGACTTCACATTCCAGGATGTCTGGCTCTAGGTGAGTGATCACACCATTGTGATTATCTGGGTTGTGAAGATCTTTTTTTGTACAGTTCCTCTGTGTATTCTTGCCACCTCTTCTTAATATCTTCTGCTTCTGTTAGGTCCATACCATTTCTGTCCTTTATCGAGCCCATCTTTGCATGAAATGTTCCCTTGGTATCTCTAATTTTCTTGAAGAGATCTCTAGTCTTTCCCATTCTGTTGTTTTCCTCTATTTCTTTGCATTGATTTCTGAGGAAGGCTTATTTATCTCTCCTTGCTATTCTTCGGAACTCTGCATTCAGATGGGAATATCTTTCCTTTTCTCCTTTGTTTTTTGCTTCTCTTCTTTTCACAGCTATTTGTAAGGACTCCTCAGACAGCCATTTTGCTGTTTTGCATTTCTTTTCCATGGGGACGGTCTTAATCCCTGTCTCCTGTACAGTGTCATGAACCTCCATCCATAGTTCATTAGGCACTCTGTCTATCAGATCTAGTCCCTTGAATGTATTTCTCACTTCCACTGTATAATCATAAGGGATTTGATTTAGGCGGGCACAGGAGGGCCGTTCAAGGTCAGGAGGGGCAGCCGTGAGAAGATACCCCTCGTCCAAGGTAAGGAGCAGCGGCTGCGCTTTGCTGAAGAAGCCGTGAAGAGATACCCCACGTCCAAGGTGAGAGAAACCCAAGTAAGATGGTAGGTGTTGCGAGCGGGCATCAGAGGGCAGGCACACTGAAACCATAATCACAGAAAACTAGCCAATCTGATCACAGGACCACAGCCTTGTCTAACTCAATGAAACTAAGCCATGCCATGTGGGGCCACCCAAGATGGACGGGTCATGGTGGAGAGGTCTGATAGAATGTGGTCCACTGGAGAAGGGAATGGCAAACCACTTCAGTATTCTTGCCTTGAGAACCCCATGGACAGTATGAAAAGGCAAAATGATAGGACACTGAAAGACGAACTCCCCAGGTTGGTAGGTGCCCAATATGCTACTGGAGATCACTGGAGAAATAACTCCAGAAAGAATGAAGGGATAGAGTCAAAGCAAAAACAATACCCAGTTGTGGATGTGACTGGTGATAGAAGCAAGGCCCGATGCTGTAAAGAGCAATATTGCATAAGAACCTGGAATGTTAGGTCCATGAATCAAGGTAATTTGGATGTGGTCAAACAGGAGACGGCAAGAGTGAATGTCGACAGTCTAGGAATCAGGGAGCTAAGATGGACTGGAATGGGTGAATTTAACTCAGATGACCATTATATCTACTACCTTGGGCAGGAATCCTTTAGAAGAAATGGAGCAGCCATCACGGTCAAGAAAAGAGTCCGAAATGCAGTACTTGGATGCAATCTCAAAAATGACAGAATGAAAAAAAAAACAAGAATGATCTCTGTTCGTTTCCAAGGCAAACCATTCAATATCAAGGTAATCCAAGCCTATACCCCAACCAGTAATGCTGAAGGATCTGAACGGTTCTATGAAGACCTACAAGACCTTTTAGAACTAACACCCAAAAAAGATGTCCTTTTCATTATAGGGGACTGGAATGCAAAAGTAGGAAGGCAGAAAACACCTGGAGTAACAGGCAAATTTGGCCTTGGAGTACAGAATGAAGCAGGGCAAAGGCTAATAGAGTTTTGCCAAGAGAACACAATGGTAATAGCAAACACCCTCTTCCAACAACACAAGAGAAGACTCTACACATGGACATCACCAGATGGTCAACACCGAAATCAGATTGATTATATTCTTTGCAGCCAAAGATGGAGAAGCTCTATACAGTCAGCAAAAACAAGACCGGGAACTGACTGTGGCTCAGATCATGAACTTCTTATTGCCAAATTCAGACTTAAATTGAAGAAAGTAGGGAAAACCACTAGACCATTCAAGTATGACCTAAACACAACTATACTCCAATAAAAATTAATAGTAAAAAAAAAAGAGTGTCTGCTGGATGGTTGAAGAGCTGTTACTTTGTGGACAAAATCTGCTGAAACACCCCCAGACCACAGCCATCGCCCCCAGCCCCCCATCTTGCCAGCATCTGGAGAATGATTTCTAAACCCACCTGAGCATCCGCAGCTCCTCACCGAGGCCAGCAGGGAGTCAGGCCCGAGCTTGGGGGAGGGAGGGTGGCCAGTCTCAGTGTGGGCACTACTGATAAATGAGGCTGGAGTCTTTATCGCTGGGGCCGTCTGAGCGCCGTGGGATGTTTAGAAGCGTCCATGTCCTCTACCCACAGATACCAGCAGCGCCTGACCCCTCCACCCTGCACCACACTGTGATGACCAGGAGTCTCCAGACGTCTCCAAATGTCCCTGGGGGGCCAACTTTGGGGGTGTGTGCCAGATGAACATATAAAACTACAGGCTGCCTGGTTAACCCTGAGTTTCAGAGAAAATACGGTATACTTTTTCAGTGAAAGTGAAAGTTTTGTCACTCAGTCGTGTCCAACTCTTTGTGACCCCTTGGACTGTAGCCCTCTAGGCTCCTCTGTCCATGGTGATTCTCCAGGCAAGAATATTGGAGAGAGTTGCCATGCCCTTCAGGGAATCTCCCCAACCCAGGGATCGAACCCAGGTCTCCTGCATTGCAGGCAGATTCTTTACTGTCTGAGCCATTCAGTGAAAGTTCTTCCCAAATATTACAAGGGCCATCCTGGGCATCCTGTATTTTATCTGGCAAGGTTGGGTGGACTCGGGGAGAAATAGGACACTGAAATGAGCCCCTTTATGAACCCAAAGCAGTCATCGATTCTGAAACAATCTAATGATTAGAGGTAATTTCCAGAACATGGGTTAGTCCTGATCTATCTCTTAGCTCCTGTGCTGACTGAATGCGATAAATTTTTGTGAGGGAAGTGAGTGATATACGCCCCTTTTAGGTGGTTTGGAAAAGTAATCTGATTTATAAAAATATTACTGCTAAATATTAACTTATATTTCTACACTGTTTACTAATTTGTGCACACAAGCGAATTGGGTTCACTGATTTTTATCCTTTGAGTCCAGACTACTTTTTATTTATTTATTTATTTTTTCAGACTACTTTTTAAAAGATACAATTATTGGAAAATAACTTTGAGTGCCTTTTTTCTATGTAAAACTTAAAACATAACAAACTATGTTTGTTTTTTAAAGTAAAACAATATAGAAATGTATAAAATGAAAAGTAAAAATCACTTCTCCCATTATCTCTGATGCCCTAGTCCTATTTCTGGAGGTAATCACTGCCAACAATTTCCATCTTTTTCTTTCTTTTTTTGAGGAGGGGGGTGGCTCGCCTTGCAGTTTGTGAGACCTTAGGTACCCAACCAGGGATTGAACCCAGGCCCTCAGCAGTGAAAACACCATGTCCTAACTATTCGATCACCATGGAATTCCCAGAAATTTCTAATAAATTATTCTGTGTTCTACCAGAAATCTTCTATGCATAATCAAGTAAGAAAACACGCCTGCCCTTCTATGGTGGGCAGCCTCTGAGCTGCTTCCCAATGACCCAGAGTCCTGGCATTCATGCCTGGGCTGTCTTTGACCCTTGAATGTGGGCAAGATTCTGCCCAGTAATGCAGCTGAGTCAAGTGCCATCGATTCCATGATTAGACTACAAAAGATTATGACAGGTGTCTTGTTAGCAGACTGTGTGCCTTCTCAGCCCTTGATGTTTGAGGAGACAATCTGCCCTGTTGGGGTGGTCCCCCTGCATGGAGCTGAGGCCCACCGTCCAACAGCCCTGGAGGCACTGAGTTCTGTCAACCAACTCATGAGTCTAGAATTGGATTCTTCCCTGGTTGAACCTTTCCACGAGACCTTAACCCTAAACAATACCTTGATTGCAACCTTGTGCAAGACCCCAGGTGGACAGCCCTGTCAAGGAATGCCCAGATTCCTGACCCACAGAAACCATGATGATAAATGGAGGTTGTCTTAAGCTGTGAAGTTTTTGGTAGTTACATAGCTAACTGATCGCTGCTGCTGCTGCTAAGTCGCTTTAGTCGTGTCCAACTCTGTGCGACCCCGTAGACGGCAGCGCACCAGGCTCCCCCATCCCTGGGATTCTCCAGGCAAGAACACTGGAGTGGGCTGCCATTTCCTTCTCCAATGCATGAAAGTGAAAAGTGAAAGTGAAGTCGTTCAGTCATGTCCGACTCTTCTCATCCCCATGGACTGCAGCCCACCAGGCTCCTCCGCCCATTGGGATTCTCCAGGCAAGAGTACTGGAGTGGGTTGCCATTGCCTTCTCTGAACTGATCGCTAGGTAACCTTTCTTTTACACAAATGGGGTCTTATCCTCCAAGCTGTTTTCTTTTTTTAATTTATTTTAAAAAACGTTGCTTCTGCTGGGTCTTTGTTGTGGCACATAGGCTTTCTCTAGTTTCGGCATTCAGACTGAGTTGTCCAGAAGCATGTGGGATCTAACTTCCCTGACCAGGGATCGAATCTCCATCCCCTGCATTGGAAGGCAGATTGTTTTGGGGCAGGGGAAGAAGGCAAATTCTTAACCACTGGACTGCCAGGGAAATCCCCCCACTCCAAGCTGTTTGAGTGCTCTGAGAAATAAGGAGAAAGAATTGGTCTAAAAGGAGAAACATCGGGACAAGGAGGAAGGAGTCAGAGTTGATGGTTTCTCGATCACTAAGTATTGGGGTATCGCTGTGGAATCGGTGATGGATCCAGTACAGCGGTGCTCATGTTTAACTGCACTTTTTATGAAACAATAACTTGTTGCCCTCAAGGTGTGGGGAGACATGAAGTGAGTGTCAAGTTACAACCTAAACTTTCAGGAATAAGTGCAAAAAGGCCATTAAAACCAGAGAAGGGCCCAAAGCGAGACCTTTCAGCGCTGAGTCAGAAACCTGGGAATGATAAAAATTTCTTTGAGCTTTGCGCTTTGTGGTTTCCTTAGCTTCTATGGAGCCATTACTGTGACGGCTAACATGTGGGGTCACGCATTGTAGTGAAATGAAACGCCACAAACATCTTGGTGTCAATAACTTTAGACATGGAGTAATTTCCCCCTGTTTATTGACATTTTTATTGTAGGTTTTTTGATAGTATGCGCTCAAGATTTTTAAAGAGCACTCTTAGAGAGGTTCTCAAGTGCCAACAGTCGCGGTTTCCTGGCAAAATGTCAGAATGGCCGGAGCTGAGCCTTTAAACCTGTGTTTCAACCTATCCTAACCCTGCTTTTGCTAGTAACACAGAGCTTTAATTTATGGAGAGAAACCAAGCCCTCCAAAACATCATAGCTCAAGCTGTCTCACAAGCCAGCAACGTGTTCCTGAAGCACGCTGGCTGCTACTCCAACCCCTCAAAAGCAACTACCCACCACTTTGCATAATCAGTGCATTTCAGCCAGGTTGACCATAAGGCAATTTCTTTATAGAAACCATTGGTTTTTATGCTCTGACCATAAAAGAACTCCCAGGAAAGGATCCCCCAATAGGGCAAGTTGTACTTTTTGAAGGCTAATTTTTACTTATTGAGATACAGCATTAACACTCACGAGTAAATAAGATTTCCACCTAAGACTAGCCACCTTGCTCAACTCTGCCACCAATGGAAAACTTTTTATGCCCAGAGAGTATTTAGAAGTGGAGTCAATGAAAATTTTCTATAAAACTGTGTGTGTGTGTGTGCTCAATCGTGCCTAACTCTGCAACCTCACGGACTATAGCCCTCCAGGCTCCTCTGTCCATGGGATTTTCCAGGCAAGAATACTGGAGTGGGTTGCCATTTCCTACCCCAGGGCATCTTCCCAACCCAGGGATCGAACCCTCATCTCTTGTGTCTCCTGTTTTGGCAGGTGGATTCTTTACCACCAAGCCACCTAGGTCAGATAGCATTTTAGGTTAGGTAGGACATAGGGTCTCTGTTGGGCTTCCCCAGGTGGCTCAGTGGGTAAGGAATCCATCTGCAAAGCAGGAGACGCGGGTTCAATCCCTGGGTCAGGAAGATCCCTAGAGGAGGGTGTGGCAACACACTCCAGTATTTTTGCCTGGAGAATCCCAAGGATAGAGGAGCGTGATGGGCTACAGTCAATAGAATCGCAAAGAGTCAGACACGACTGAGGCGACTGAACATACACTCATGCACACGATACCAGCTGAAACTGTCCGAATGTGTCACTGAGGTGTGAAAGCAACTCTAGACTATATGAGGGGTTGTGTCCCATTAAAACTTTATAGACACATTTGAATTTCATATAATTCCCACATGTTGTGAAATACTATTCTTCTTTTGATTTTTTTCAACCATTAAAAAATGTGAAAACTATACGATGGTTCTCCAGTCAGAAAAACACATGGTGGCCAGATTTAGTCCATGGGATAGAGTCTGCCAACCTCACTCTAGATGGTGCATTTTGTTCTCACAGCTTCCAAAACTCTTTCTTCTGGGTCTTGATATTTTCAATGTCTTTTAGAGTTGGATTGCACAGTTACTTATTTGCAGAAGATGCAGACATTGAAAGGATTGCTTTTATTCATTCATTTATTTAGACTTAAAAAAACATTCCAAACCAGTCAGTCCTAAAAGAAGTCAACCCTGAATATTCACTGAAAGGACTGATGCTAAAGCTGAAGCTCCAATACTTTGGCCACCTGATTTGAAGAGCTGACTCATTGGAAAAGACCCTGATGCTGGGGAAGACTGAAGGCGGGAGGAGAAGGGGACGACAGAGGATGAGATGGTAGGATGACATCGTCAACTCAATGGACATGAATCTGAGCAAGCTCCGGGAGACAGTGAAGGACAGGGGAGCCTAGTATGCTGCAGTCCATGGGGTCGCAGAGAGTTGGACACGACTTGGTGACTAAAGAGCAGCAACAACCCCTCCTGCAGTGCAGCCCGGTTTTAACAGGTCACGGGGCAGCACCAGTGTGTGGCCCAGGAGCTGGGGACCCTTGGTCTAGACGCCGCTCCTGCCTCCATGTCACAGTGGAGTAAAGAGTCTGCTTAGCTACAGTGTACTTCTAGGGCTTTAAGAAGAAGCTCAGAGGTATACCAGATAAAAGGTAAATGTCATGAAATGTCATAAAAATTCTCTCAGTTTTATCACACCGGTTTCTGCCATCCTCGAGAGGATAGAAAAATGAAAAGTACTACAATTTGACTTCTCGGAAATGTTTAGCCTCAAGCTGATGTCATTCATAGGGCCAGGAGAATTCAATCTTTCTGTGTGTGGTAAAATATACGTAACATAAAATTTGCCGTTTTAAAATATTCACTTATATTTGGCTCTGCTGGGTTCCTGCTGCTGCGCAGGCTTTTCTCCAGATGCAGAGACTGGGGGTTGCTCTTCGATGAGGAGCACGGTGTCTCACTGCTGTGGCTTCTCTTGCTTCGGAGCACGGTCTCTAGGCACTTGGGCTTCAGGAGCCTTGGCTTGTGGGCTCTAGAGCGCAGGCCCAGGGGCTGTGGGGCACAGGCTTAGCTGCTCTGCGGCACTCGGGGTCGTCCGGGACCAGGGTCAAACCCGTGTCCCCTGCATCAGCAGACCGATCCTCATCCACTCTCTGCTACCAGTAAAGTTCCCATTTTAACCTTTTTTTTTTTTTTCATTTTAACCATTCTAAAGTGTATGATTCAGTGACATTGCTTTCACAGGGTTTATAACCATCACCAGTTCAGAACTTTATTAAATTACCAAAAAGAACACTGACACAAGACAAAGCTGATCCAGCTGGGGAACATTTCTATTTTAATAGGTTGACACCTTCTTAAACACTGTGATAACTGTTAGTCACTCAGTTATGTCCGACTCTTTGTGACCCACCTGGGCTGTAGCCCGCCAGGCTCCTCTGTCCACGGAATTCTCCAGGTAAGAACACTAGACTGGATAGTCATTCCGTTTTCCAGGGATCTTCCCAACCCAGGGATCAAACTTGGGTCTCCCGCATTGCAGGTAGATTCTTTACCGTCTGAGCCATCGGGGAAGCCCAAACACTGTGATAGGAAACCTATTAAAATATTCACACCAGAACTCTGGAAGCATTTGCATAAGTAGGTAAGGGGTTTTCAGATGTTAGTGATCTAAGATGCATCTTAGAAGTAGAATCTGGGGGACTTCCCTGCTGGCCCAGTGGTTAACACTCTGAGTTCCCAATGCAGGGGGCCCAGGTTCGATCCCTGGTCAGGGAAATAGATCCCACATGCTGCAACTAAGACCTGGTGCAGCCAAATAAATGAATAAATATTAAAAAAAAAAAAAAAAAAAGAATCTGCTTTAAAAAAAAAAAAAAGAAGTAGAATCTGAATCCGTCATTCCTAATTTCTTACTCCTTATCACATTCTACTGTCTTGCCCAGTGGGATAAAAAATTAAAAATTTGTATTAAAACTTATAAATTCAAGATGCACTCTGTATCAACATCTGTCATGAAATAATTATTTAAAAGTGAATCTATGTGGAATCACTGTTGTAAACTTTAGCATTTTTTCTTTCTAATTATAGTTCAAAGAACATCATTTTTTCAGCATGTTTTCAAGTTTCCCTCCTTGTAATTGTAAAGAGACTGATATAATAAATATGTTTTGCTTAGTGGAGTGGTTGGCAAAATATAAATGAAAGGATCTGACAGGCAAAGTCTTTTTTCCTATTAATCCATGGCTTGAAGCCTTTGAAATAACTTGATCAGTGGTGGGTATTGTGTGAAATGGTGACCCCCAAATGCCTGTCAGTTTGCTGGCATGCCATTTTTCAACAGCACAGTGTAATTATGGTGGGCTTTATTGACATCATAAATATGAGAGCACAGGTGGTATCCATTTCCACTTGTTTAATTGAAGAAATGAAAGATCCTGTAATATGGAGTTGACATGGAGAATTTGTCAAGCCACAATAAAATTTTGCAATAACTGTGACCTTGGGGTCAGAAAAGGACTGATCAAGAGGAAAAAATTTTTATGATATAGAAGTGACTATATCGACCTATTTTATTCTTAGCTGTAAAGACAGGGAGAGAATGAACTCCTTCCTACCACCCTCTGTTCTAAAGCCAAGTGGTAGAAGCTATACAAATATTGTCTGACATCATATGCTATCATTCAATAATAAAATGTAGTCAAGTTTTATTTCAAGAATGCTGAGAAGAAAAGCAAAAAGTCCTGGAATTCTACTAGATAGCCCTTGGAAGGAAGCTGACGTCAGTGTGCCCAAACACTAAGACATGATGAAAAAGCATCAGTGATTTTTTTTGAAATAGTACATGAGGCCACATACAGATAACTTTTCCCCCATACAACTCAAAATATAAATATCAAAACAACATTTAATTTAGGGGCAAAACATAAAAAGTTGTGCCAATTGCCAGACTCTCTTCTACATTTTTATTTTATATTGGATTGTGGGCTTCCCAGGTGGCTCAGTGGTAAAGAATCACCTGCCACTGCAGGAGATGCAAGAGATTCCTGGTTTGGGTAGATCCTCTGAAGGAGGAAATGGCATCTCACTCCAGTGTTCTTGTCTGGAAAAAGTCTATGGACAGAGGAGCCTGGTGAGTTACAGTCCATGGGGTCGCAAAGAGTCAGACACGACTGAGCGTGCACGCGCGTGCACACACACACAAATACATACACTTTATATGGGACATACACTTTATATAGTTGATTTACAGTGTTGTGTTAGTTTCAAGTGTAACCGATGATTTTTTAATTTTTATTTTTTTAAAATAATCTGATTGCTTTCTATCAACAAATTGAAACAAAACTTCATGTCTTCTATTCATGGCCTTATAATTATGGCAAGAATTAAATGATAGATGGCAAAGAAACCTTTGGTGTGTCTTTAAATGTGATTCATGCTGGGGAAACTCAAATTTAAACTCAGATGATAAAATGTGTTATACAGGGGTACCATTTTTCTCCTCCTCCTCCATAAACCAGAACTTTCAGGATGGGGTCAAAATTTCTGGATGTTCTCTGCGGATTTGAAGTGTTGGGTTTTCCAATCCCAGAAGGTCACAGTTCCCTGGCTCATAGTTTCCACAAGAACAATGAGGAAATCTGAGGCTCATTTAAAAAAACATAATGGCTTTATGAGATAGAATTCATATATCATACAATTTACCCTCTTAAATTATGCAATTGAATGGTTTTTTGTACATTCAGAGTTGTGCAATTATCTGGTTTCAGAACATTTTCATCACCCCTTAAAGAAACCCCATTCCCATTCATCCCCCACCCAGCCCTAGGCAAACATTAATCTACTTTCTGTCTCTAAGGGTTTGTCTATTATGGTCATCTCATATAAGTGCAGGATGACTCATGTAAGTGCAGGCTTCCCAGGTGACACTAGTTTGGTAAAGAGCCCGTTTGTCAACACAGGAGATACAAGAGATGCAGTTTGGATCCCTGGATCAGGAAGATACCCTGGAGGAGGGCATGGCAACCCACTCCAGTATTCTTTCCTAGAGAATTCCATGGATAAAGGAGCCTGACAGGCTACAGTTTATAGGGTCGCAAAGAGTCGGAGACGACTGAAATGACTTAGCACACAGCACACATAACACAGACAACCTGTGTCTCTTTGTGACTGGCTTCTTTCACTTAGTATAATGGTTTCAAAAAGGCCCTCATGGTGTAACAGGTATCAGTGATTCATTTCTTTTTGAAAAAAAAATACTATTTTTCAATAGGTAATCAAGACAGAAATTATTTTTAATTAAAGCTATTAATTAATTATTTAGGCCACACTGTGCAGCATGCAGGATCTTAGTTTCTCAACCAGGGATCAAACCTGTGCCCCCCGTATTGCGAGTGCCTATTGGACCACCAGGGAAGTCCCAGTACTCAATGCCTTTTTATGGCCAAATATTATTCCATTGTATGGATAGACCATTTTAACTATTTCTAAGCATATCCATTCATTAGTTTAGGGACATTTGAATTGTTTGCATTTTGGGTTATTCTGGGTTTTCCTGGTAGCTCAGCTGGTAAAGAATCCGCCTGCAATGCACGAGACCCTGGTTCGATTCCTGGGTTGGGAAGATCCCCTCGAGGAGGGCATGGCAACCCACCCAAGTATTCTTGCCTGGAGGATCCCCGTGGACAGAGGAGCCTGGCGGGCTACAGTCCATAGGGTTGCAAAGAGTCAGACACAACTGAGTGACTAACACACAGATGAATTATGAACATTCATATATGACTTTGGGTGGACATATATTTCCAGTTCTCCTGGTGAGATGTCTAGGTGTGGAGCTGCTGGGTCAGACAGTAACTGTTGAGCAGTTTGAAGAACTGCCTGACTTTTTGTTTTCTTCAGCAGCTGTGTCATTTTCATCCCCACCAGCTGTGTAGGAAGGTTCTGCTATCTCCACATCCTCGCCAACATTTGTTGTCTGTCTTTAAATGCAGCCATCATAATGGACGTGAAGTCACATCTCATTGCTGGGGCTTATTTTTCAGTCTGCACGGCTCCGATGCCTGTGCACTACATGTTTCTCCTCCGTTCCTCATTCTCCTGCCCAGCCCTTCCCGTACTCCTATTGTTAACATTAGGATTGTGCCTGTTTTAAGTCCTCATAAAGCCCTGAATTCCCTATCACACCCTGTTTCCTAAGCCACTTTGTCAGGATTCCTTACCAACGTTCACTCTGACTGTGGCACCAGGTTGGAACATTTAGTACTTAGTTGCATTTCCACACCTTCCACCTCAATTAACATTTCAATTGAGGCACCCTCCCTCGCCCCCCAATGATCTTAAAATTGTTAGAAAAGCAATTTGAGGGGAAGAATTCCCCAACTGATGACCTGATGTGTCCCCTGCGTGGAACTTGGTGACGCCTGTAGAACACTGCTGAGGCTGCAGGGCTCTGCGTGGCCCTTGCTCTGAGCTCTGCCAAGGAAGGACAGACACACGGACACTCCCAGGAAGCCTGTGACAGTTCTCTGCTACTTTTGTGCGCTGCTTCTGTTTAGTTGCTCAGTTGTGTCCGACTCCTTGCGACCCCATGAACTATAGCCTGCCAGGCTCCTCTGCGGGATTCTCCAGACAAGAATACTGGAGTGGGTAGCAATTCCTTCTCCAGAGGATTTTCCTGACCCAGAGATTGAACCTGGGTCTCTCACATTGCAGGCAGATTCTTTACAGTCTGAGCCACCTTCCAAATGGAAGCCCCTTTTGTGTACCAGAATCCGGTTAATTTAGGGAAAATTGAGTTGAAAAGAGAATGGTGGAGCCATTTCAACTCGTTTTCACAGCCTACCTGGTCCCAAAATACTATCAGCCAGGAATATCAGTTAAAGTATTTTGCAACCTGTTTTAGTGATGTTTATCAATGGAACGCAGCCATCCATAATCTCCCATTTGTTATTTCCTTTTTTAAAAGGTAATTATTCATTTGGCTGCACGGGATGTTAGTTTCAGTATGCAGGATTTTCACTGTGGCATATGGGATCTAGATCCCCAATCAGGGATCGAACCCGGGTCCCCTGCATTGGGAACCCAAAGTCTGACCCACTGGACCACCAAGAAAGTCTCCCATCTGTTACTTCATAGGATGAGTACACTATGGCCCGTAGGAGTTTAAAATAAAAAAGGGGGAGGAGTCACGTTTATTTACATTTTACATGGAGTTCAATAACTCTTCTAAGATCACTACAGGCAGTTAAGTTAGGACTAGAAAGAACTTGAGAAAGCCCTAAGATACAAATCTGTTTATTTCCCCTCAATACATGTAGCAGCCTCTATGAATCCCAAGTGAGCAAAATGTCTCCCCTTTCAGCAGTGTAACCTTTTAGAAGTTGATGTTATTCATGATTATCGAATGATTCACTCAGCAAACACCAGCTTTTGGCCAGTTGCTACATTGCATGCTAAGTCGCTTCAGTCGCGTCCAACTCTGCGACCCTATGGACTGTAGCCTACCAGGCTCCTCTGTCGGTGGGATGCTCCAGGCAAGAATACTGGAGTGGGTTGCCGTGCCCTCCTCCAGGGGATCTTCCCAACCCAGGGATGGAACCCGTGTCTCTTATGTCTCCTGAATTGGCAAGTGGGTTTACCCGCTTTACCACTAGCGCCACCTGGGAAGCCTGGTTGTCACATTAGCCATGAAATCTGACATGAACAAACTTTCCAAAACTGTCCATCCAGAAGAGACCAACAAACACACAGATAAATAGAGAGCCTGTCCCTCACGATTTGTACTCCTGTGTTCTTCTTTGTCCCTTGGGTCTGTCCAAACCTTCTATTTGATAGAAAAGGAAAATGAAGCTCAGAGAGTCTTGACTGACACAGCTCATTAGTGGCAAAAGTGAAATTTTTGTCAGATAGCCTGACTTTTAGTTTCTAGGATTCATTTATTTTCTTATTTTAAACAACTGTGCGATAAAACAGCTAAGATGAGAGAACTCTGGCCGAAGTGTGTTGGAATTAAGCACGCTGAGAAATATCCATGATCCTTTTACAGAGTGACAATTAAAAATAAAAATGTCTTTTGTTGTTGAGTTTTTCTCTTTCATCTTTTAGTATTTGGCCAACATGTGAACAACACAGACAGGCTATCGAGTGCTGAGCAAATTCATAAAGCAAACACAGAACAGAGCCAGGGATTTGGACCCAGAGGGAGGAAAGTGTAGAGCTGCGCGTGGAAGTTGGCTTTTCCCAAACACTCGTGCTCTTAGCTTGGAGTAATTTGGAGTCTGGTGTTGCTGTTGTTGTCTAGTCGTGTCCGACTCTCAGTTAATGCCTAGCATAAACTGTGGTGAACCTGGCCCATGACAGCCCTCCAGAGAGAGGGGCCCTTCCCTGTGTTGTCCCAGGAGTAACCCTCTGGCGGGGCAGGGTGGGAGGCAGCCGGATTCTCCTCCCCAAAGGGCACTGATGCTGCGTGTGCTAAAGAGCTTCTTCCACTCTTCTTCCCTCAACGCGTTCTCTTTGGTACAGCACAGGGCAGGCATGCAGAGTGCAGAAAGCACTCATCGCATGGACCAGACACCAATGACAGGCACACCTTGGGGATATCATGGCTCAGTTCCAGACCTCCGCGAGAAAAAACAAGCGTTTTGGTTTCCTAGTGCATATTTCTTGTTTAGTCGCTAAGTCGTGTCCAATCTTTGTGACCCTCTTGACTGTAACCCACCAGGCTCCTCCGTCCATGGGATTTCCCAGGCAAGAATACTGGAGTGGGTTACCATTTCCTTCTTCAGGGTATCTTCTTGATGCAGGGATCAAACCCGGGTCTCCTGAATTGCAGGCAAGCCACCAGACTGAGCCACCAGGGAAGCCAACACCACATACACTTTCTCAGATTCTTTCCCCTTATTGGCTGGTCCCATTACAGATGGAGGAGTGGAGAGTGAGACTAGTAATTGAGTTGTCAGTATTTCAGCTCCTGGGAAGGATATGTAATCACTGGACAGACTTTACAAAAGTTATTTTGTTGTTGAATAAATAAAAGGTGGTTTTGTAATTCATGAAAATAATTGTCATTTCCCGCCGCCCCCCCACAGCGATTAGTATATGTGAAGTTGATTGCTACATGTTTTGCCTGTCACCCCTTTGTGACATGCTCCTCAACGGCCTGACAGCTGGCAAGCTCCAGGGAGGTGATGGGTGTGGCTTGACACCATTTTCTTTAGCCAGACATGCAAGCAATTTCAATGCTGACCTTTGTTCACTCACCCTCGACTTCTACATCAAGTGGTGAGGCTAGGCGTTCCCTGTCTTTGCTTCTGTTCCTATCCATCCAAAGTGTATTGACAAGTCAATTCTATTGTTAAGAATGGAATTGTTATAAAAATGGAAGAGATGAATTCTTTATGTAACAAGGGGGGGGGTGTCCCAATTTCATTATTAACATCAAACAATTCCACTCTTTCAGGCTTGTGTTTCAAAGCAGCATGTCTTATGAAAAGCCTATTGTGTCATGGTGAAGTTGACTGTGCTTGCTTAATCTTGGATAGCTTCTGGCTAAAATTAATTTGCTAAAATATGAAAAATGCAAATGAAAATTAAAAATTTTACTCCCCTAGTGAGGCTCAAATGAAAAATGCATACAAATTATTTTTTATACCTTTTTTTCCCCCTTTAGAATAGACTAAGAACGCCAGTTCATTCTTTTGGAAAGATCAAGGTATGTGCTTGTAAAGACAAAGAGTGGAAAGGAATAAGGAAAACACATTTTTAACTTTATTTAAGCAGCGGGAATGCAGGTACTTTATTTTTCTTTCTACCATTGTTTGGGAAATTAAAAAATAACAAAGGAGGGAATTGCCTGGAGGTTCAGTGTTTAGGACTCGATGCTCTCATTGTTGGGGCTGGGGTTCAGTTGCTGGTGGGGGAACTAAAATCCTGGAAACAGAGCAACACAGCAAAAAAAAAAAGATGCAACATAAAACTATGTTTTGATAACAACATAAGACTTGCCCCTGATGTTGCACTTTTCTTTTGCAGTACATGGCTGTGCAATAAGTACCAAAATTGTTTTTCCTTTTAAAGAAAGAATTTCAATATTTTAAGTAATGCTACAAGTGGACAGTGATTGGTGACAAATTTTAAGAATTTAGTTGTTGGATCTTAACTTATTTGCCCCTGATTTAGTACTCTTTTATGTGTTAGTCGCTCAGTCACATCCGACTGTTCGATCCCATGGATTGTAGCCATCCAGGCTCCTCTGTCCATGGAATTCTCCAGGCAAGGATACTGGAGTGGGTAGCCATTTCCTTCTCCAGGGGTCTTCCTCTTTCAACAAAGATTAATGTCATTAAACTAAAAAGATTTCCAAATGGTACTAACTAAAAAGCTCGGCGAATGTTTTGTCAAGTTCACCAAAGCCCAATATTTAGCACATCAAAATATACATATAGTGTATATCTATATATATGCCCCTGAAATGACACAAATAGCATCATCAGGGTTTAGCGTTATCCATCTAGCAGCCTGGCCTTTCTTCACACTCCCCCAGCAGGTGACAAATCTGCATCCAACACCCGCTCCCTTTCTAGAAGCCTTATCAGCAACCACGCACCCTTTTTCCATGCTCTCTTCTTTCCCTGAGATCCAGAGTCACATGCCATATAAGAACTAACAGATCCCTGCTACACTAGATCCACCTCTCCCCAGTCAGAACATCCTGCAAGCTCACAACTAGGCTGCTGAGTAGATACAAGCAGGCTTTTCCAGATTTCCCCGGCTACACTTAGCACTTGTTTGTAGCTGTGCGTTCAGCTAATGCACTTTCTATAGCAACGTCTCCTGCATTTCTGCTATTTCAGCAGAAAAGATCCCTAGCATCTTTCTGGACACCTGGTTCTTAGCAGCCCGGACTCCCGCCCGGAAGTCTGGAGGACAGGCCCCTGGGAAAGCAAAGAAACGGGAACCACTGGCGGCCAGTCTCCCAGAGTCTCTGTCCTCAAGACCCAGACAGCAGAGGGGCGGCGACCCTCAAGGCGTCGGGAGCCGCAGGGCAGGGCTGAGGGCGGAGTCAGGGCGAGGGGCGGGGCGGGGCAAGGAGTGGGCGGAGTCAGCAGAGCTTGGGTGGGGCAGGCAGGGAGTGAGTGGAACCGGAGTTTGCTGAGGGGGGCTGGGTGGGGTCGAAGCTGAGGGCGGGGCAGAGTCAGGGCGTGGGTGGAGTCTGAGGTCGGTGGGAGGGGCATGCGTGGACTCGGATCTGGAGGTGGGATCAGAACTTGGGGGCTGGGCAGAGCCCAGGAGTGGGCGGAGTCTGAGATCGGCGGGGGCGGGGCTTGGGCTAACGGTCCAGGGCTGTCCTCCCGCGGCGACCCTCGAGCGCTGGGGCTGTGGGCAGAACGCGCTGTGGAGAAGAAGCCGAATTCCGGCCGAGCGGGGGAGGCGTCTGGGCGGGGCCTGCGTGTTGCTGGCTGCTGTCTAAAAGCGAGAGCGTCTAGGTGAGCGCTCCCGGGAGCAGTCGGCGCGGACGCTGAGGTGAAGCCGGGTGGCGGCTGGCGGCGGGCCGTCGTCTGTTCCTGAGGGCAGGCCTCTGGGCCGCGCCGTCTGCGGTGGGAACGGTCTCCCTTCCAGGCTGCCCGCGGGCTCCTCGGGTGGCGGTCACCCCGGTGCCCTCGAGAGGTGGAAGCCGGCGGGTTGCGGTTCGGGGGACGCGCCGGGGTGCGAGCCCGGGTGCGAAGTGGGCAGCTGACGCCGGCTTCCAGTCCACACCCGCGGAGTCACAGTCACGTACGAACACAGGACACGGGTGGAGTGTGCTCGTCCGCGTGGCGCGGCCAACGTAGACGCGCGGGTGTAATCGATGCGGGGGGTATAAGCGCCTCCTGAGGTAACTCAGTGCATCACCGGCCCGCTCCCCCCAACCTCAGCCTGGCTGACGCGCAGCCGTTCTGTGGGGTTGACAGGTGTGTGCAGACACTTGCGCAAGGGCACCGGCCCTGGAGGTCCCCACCCACGACTCACACCCCGCTCCCCGCCACCTCGGGCGCCCTCTCCACAGTGTTCCCTATTCTAGAATGTCCTAGATTTGGAATCTTCAGGTACATTTTAAAGCGTGAAGGGTTTAAAAGGGACGGTTTTTAATCCCTGTGTGCAAGTCATGTCCCTTCTTCCCTCTCTTTCGTCCTTTTTTTCAAAGCAGTGTTTGGTTAAAAAAAATTAAGACTACCTTGAAAGTTTACTAGCAAGCTCTCTTTTTGTCTCCGTGCTGGTGAGTTCTCTGGTGATGGCCGGTTGCCCGTTTTCTTATGGCCAACCCAGAGTATGCAAAACTTGCTGAGTTCCCACTGAAGGAGTAAAAACTACCCTTTTGAATTGGATTTATAAAAATAATTGAACAACTGTTCCCCTCTAGGCAAGGTGGCCAACTTTGTCAAAGTCTGTTAAAAAAAAAAAAAAGTCTTTGGTTTGTGATGGAAGTTTGGGGGGATTTTCACGTACAGAAATAACCACATAAGAGGACTTCTCTGTAGCAGCTCCAGCACATGTCTGTAGAATAAACTAGACGATTATATAGGACCATCAATGCCAGCTCTTTGGAAGCTCTGTTGATCTAGAATAGTAGGTTACAATTTGTACTTGCTTCTATAATTTAAGTGCTGGACATAAATGTAAAATTAGTTAGTAACTAAAATTCTGTTTACCCAGAAAGTTAATTGTAGCAATATTATTCTCAAATTACAAATCAGGTTTCTTTTAGGACTCGTTCATTAATTTAGTCAACAAATAGCTAGCAGCTACTGTGCCTGAGGTGCAAGCCTAATAGGCACTGTAGGACACAGTAAGGGCAAGGCAAGGCACAGCCCTTTCATCCTGAGCCCCATCCTGTAATGAGGGAATTAAGAATGCTGAGAGAAGGAATCGAGGCTGGGGGATACTTGAAGGAGGGTGATAAGATCTTCTCTTTGAGACCCCCAAAATGTTAAAGCTCTTGTCTTGGGAGGATCTGAGGGTGGGATTGGAGAGGATGCTCAAGGAAGATGGAACTGTGTGCCAAGGTCCCAGGTCCCATTTGTTGAAAGGAGAGCTGCTGAGGTATCTGGAGAGTGGTAATCAACTGTGGGGGGGGCGGCGGGGGGGAGATGATGTGTATCTAATGTCTGTAGTATAGGGCCAGCCTCATAATAGGCACTCCACAACTATTACCTGTGACTTGGCCACCAGTTTATCTTAACTGGACTAGTTCCTTCACCGCCTTTCCCTTTTACCTTGTCAAGGAGCTGGGTCTGTGGTCTTGGGGCTGTACACGTCTAGCCCCACACCTGGCACTTGCTTTTTTTTTTTTTTCTTTCGCTTTTCTCTGAGCCGCCCCTCCTGTCCTGATTCAGTACCTGATACATGTCAGACACTCAACTCACATGTGTTGAATGAATAAACTATGCATAAGATTAGGTAATAGCAGTACTCTAGATGAGGAATGACTGACCCTTGGACTGAGGAGATGGCACTGGAGATGGATAAACAGAGACTTTTTAAATATATTTGGAAAATAGAAGGGACAGCAGTTGCTGATGAATGGTTGTAATCTCTGTTTCATCATACTGGCCTCTTTATTTCGTGTTAATTTTGTATTTCTCAAAAACCTAGAGAAGTAAGTTGTCATTTCCTTTTTGTAGACAGACACTAAAGTATATCACCGTATATTTTGATTAACAGTAGGAAGTGAAGGAACTTCAAAGAGTTCATGTGATATTCCTCTAAGTAAGTAACCACCAAGAGATGTTAAGGGGTAAAATATTGGAGAACTCAGTATGTAGATGGATAGTATTTTTACACAAAATCTGGCTACTGAATAGTTTTTCTTCTCTAACCTCAAGTGTCTAGCTCTTGACAGTCTCTCAATAAGTGTTGGCTGAGTGGATGGATGAATGAATGAATCTGTCAGGCTGGTAAGTATTTCAGAGACTGAAATTGCATAGTGAGCCAGATCAGACTCAGCTGAAAAATAAGTAGGACCTTAACACTGCTAAATTGTTTATTCTGGCTTGAATGCAGAAACTGATACATTAGATAAGAATGAAAAGCAGTGTTCTCATCTGTCAAGAGCCTGTGGACATCTTGGCTCTTTATGTACACTATTTTGAATTCTCACAACAACCTTGTAGGGTAGATGTTATCCATATTTTTTGGATGAGGAGATTAAAGCTCAGTAATTCAAAACATTTGACTACAAACTAGTGGCGCTGGAATTCAAAATCATATTTGAGTAATTGTGCAGCCTTCTTGAAACTTATGCTATGCAATGTGTCCTGGAGTACACATTGGAGATGTGTACAGCATGGAGATGAGAGCATTCACTGTTAAAGAGGTGAATGAAGTGAAATCAAGTAAATCTGCTAGTTGGGTGTAGCTGACAGCTGTTATTACTAAAACCTTTTCTAGTGACTAAGTTGAGGGACAAGTCTCTTTCATTTATCTCATGTTTATTGAGTGCTTTTTATGTGGAAGGTAGCATTGAAATGCACTCACAAATTGTGTGTAAGATGCTACTTCTGCCCTGATGGAGCTTATTTACCAATAGGTGAAGTACTGCCTATCCCCATACACAGTGTAACTAAAAGCACGATTCAAGGTGGTTACAGTGTAGTTTTGCTATGTTGTTTTTTTTTAAGTAGGCTTTATGGTAATAAATATTTAAATCTGCAAATGTCCCATTGTATCATCTCTCATCTGAAACTCTAAATTTGCTTAAACATTGACTAATTTTTTTTTGCAAAGTGTAACGATAACCCAATATGCAAAACAGAAAAAGAGACACAGATGTACAGAACAGACTTTGGGACTCTGAGGGAGAAGGCGAGGGTGGGATGTTCTGAGAGAATAGCATTGAAATAAGTATACTATCAAGGGTGAAACAGACCACCAGCCCAGGTTGGATGCATGAGACAAGTGCTCAGGGCTGGTGCACTGGGAAGACCCAGAGGGATGGTATGGGGAGGGAGGCGGGAGGGGGGATGGGGATGGGGAACACATGTAAATCCATGGCTGATTCATGTCAATGTATGGCAGAAGCCACTACAATATTATAAAGTAATTAGCCTCCAACTAATAAAAATAAATGAAAAAAAATTGAAACCTAACTATATCATTCATAACTTTAAAAGACCTTTTAAAAATATGCTCTTTACAGGTTGAATCTAGCTTACATGTCACTGTTGTAATATAAAATTTTTCTGTTACTTCACAACATTTCAGTGGGTTTAAAAAAAATAATAAAGTAAAAAAAAAAAGAAAAAAAAAGAAAATGTGAAGTAATTAGCCTCCAACTAATAAAAATAAAATAAAATAAAATAAAATTTTTCTGGTACTTCCTTGGTGGTCCAGTGGCTAAGATTCTGAGCTCCCAATGCAGGGGGCATGGATTCGATCCCTGGTCAGGGAACGAGATCCCACATGCCACAGCTAAGAGTTTGCATGCTGCAACTAAAAATCCCACCTTCCACAACTATAGACTGAAGGTTCCTCATGCCGCAGTGAAGATCGAAGGACTTAACAAGCTGCAACTAAGATTTAGTGCAGCCACATAAATAAAGTTTTCCCAAAGAATGAGTAGAATATCCCATACTTTCCTAAATAAATTCTTTTTTCAGTCTTGGAATTTTTCAAGCTTTATTTCAGTTGTTTAACTTATGCATCTAAATTATATTTTCTAAAATGCAGATAAAAGAATGGCCAACTCCATTGCATCAAAGAACTTTACTGCACTTTCAAATCTGCATCCAAATATGGCTAATCTGGTAAGTTGCAGCAGTGCAGTAGTTAATTTGTTCTCTGTTGAAGCTTTAGGTGGTGATATTACATTATGTCAACATTATTGATTCATTTCAACACATGCTTGTATAATTGACAAGTATACAGGTACTCATTGCACTAGTGATTGTTAGATATTAAATGCTCCTAAACCTCTTTGTATTTATGCCAGCTAAATGAAAATTAGTCTTTTTTTGTCTGCACATTAGGAGATTATAGATATTACTAGTAATTGTTAAAAATTATTGGAAGTTTATTTGTATTAATTAAATATAGCAAAAAGTTAGACACAACTTCGCGACTGAACAACAACAAACTAAATATTTAATATGCACTCAAATTTAGCATGGCAAGATTAAGCATTTTTGTTAAGCAGTGTCTATTGTCCAATCAAACTGTCCAAGTTATATACTGAAATACTTGTTATTATGTTGCTTTTGTGACATAAAGGTACACAAAAGATGTGTTTCTGAAATCATTGTGTGAAAATTAATTTTGTCGAGAAGGGTTGTGGGGGCACCAGTCATTTCAAATTTGCCAAGATTGTTATTTATTTGAAAGGAATCTAGGTGGAATCATATTATAAGGTGAAGAACTTACTATAAAGCAATTATCATACTCCCTTATCTTTCCTATCCCCAGCAGTCTGCTGTTTACATTTGGAATGTGTAAATCAGATTTCTTAAAATGAGATAAATTACATATAACTTTAATAGTTTGCAATTTAAACTTTATTAATGTTAAAAATAATCGCTGTTACAGTTTTTCTTGAAAGGTAAACTCTTTGCTAATTGCCTCTTCAGTTAGAAAATTTTACTCAATATTCCCATTGGTTGTTTTCCTAACAAAATTCAGTGAGAGCTGCAGCATATGGAATTTTAAAAAATAATAACAGTGTGTCTAAATATAATAAGACTAGCTAATAGCTCAGCTAGGATGTGGTAGTCTTAAAAGCTTGCATGTATTTAAAATTGAACAAATTATTGCAAGGTTAAAGTCAGTTGCTAGAATTATGTGATATAAGTTCATCCTTTCAGAAAAAGATAGTTATTTTTATTTTTAATAGTATTTGAAAATATTTAATTTTTCTTTGTTAGTCACTAAAGAGAACATTAAAAATATTAAAGACATGTTAATACCTTCAAGATCTAGGACTTTAGAGCTTAGATTTATTAGCAGTGATATGTAAGTTTTGTTACAATCTAATATATGTTACTGTCCAGCATGTTTGCATTAAGAAGCTAAGCAATTTTATGTGGATTGTTAGAAACCCGTATAAAGAAAGCTTTGAAGACCATGGCAAATTAAATTGCATTATACATGTGCTTTGAATGAATTCAGTAAGAATTGATAGCATAGGGCAGTTACTGTGCTCCACCTAGTGATTGAAAATAAAGTAGAAACATACTAAGTATTAAATGATTATATTTGTAATAGCAGTTAACTGTCTTATTACTTTGTACTATTCCTTGTAGAATGAACATTTATGAAGTTCTTTTAGATGTTTGTCTGGAATAAATACATTTAAATGGTTCCTAGTCAAAAATGTTTGTTAGAGCCAGTAAAATATAACAAGTCCATGAAATTAAATTTACCATCTCCATCTGTGTTTAATATTCGTCTTCTATAACCTTTTTGTTTTTCAGAAAATAATCGGCATAGTTATTGGAAAAACAGATGTCAAAGGCTTTCCAGACAGAAAAAGCTGAGTTCTATTTAACTAACTCTTTGCTTCATTTTTCATCAACTGTGGCTTATGACTACAACAAAGTATATTTAAGTGATTAAATTTCTCATGCCTGTTTAACTCCCTAAGAGCAATGGCCATGTTCTCTATTGCATGGTAAAGTACTTGATTTAAGGCCACATGTGTGAGGGCATTAAAATCATTTTAATGGTTTTATTTGATATTTCTAAAGCATAACTTTAAAAGCTGTGTATACAGTATTAAAATAGCTAGTTAAATTGGTCAGCTCATTAATGTGTATCAACATGTACTTTCTGAGCTCCTCCATTGTGCAAAACCCAGTGTAAAGACTGGAGAAAGAAGTTGTAGTCTCTCCCATCATCCTCAGATATCAGAGCATCTGAGAGGATGGACGTGGAGCCAGATTGACAGGGCTCACCCCCGAGTCTGTCCTAGGCAGAGCCACAGAATCAGGGTAAACAAAGCTGGGATGAGACTTACATGAGCTTGTACATGTAAGAGTGTGTAACATAGAGTAGGAACTCCATGTAAACTGTCAGTATCAAATACAAGGACACAGGTAAATCTCATAGAAAACAGAAAGTGGTAGGAGGCCATCCAGCATGGATGTCAAGACAGTGTTGAGGGAGGGAAGTATGCAGCAGTATCTGTGTATTTATTCGAAGAACTAAATGATTCAGTGGGGAAAAAAATCATCTTTCATACGTGGGAAATACAGTTAAGTCTGGCTTTAGTGGTCCTTATTTAGTTGTCTATGCAACAGTTTTAGGACTATGGAAACATAATCCAAGACTAAAACAGATTTTTTAAATCAACTGACCTTCAGGGACTTCCTTGGCTGTTCCCAGCTGTCCAATGGCTAAGACTTCAACCTCCCAATGCAGGGGGCCCAGGTTTGATTTCTAGTCAAGGAACTACATGCTGCGAGGAAGACCGAAGATCCCACGTGCCGCAGCAGAGACCAAAACAAATAAGTAAAATCAACCGATCTTCAAACTTTTATAGTTTACATGCAGAGATACAATATAGAATACCAAAAGTAGCAATACACTATTACTAGCTTCTAAAGTGTCAGTGCTTTTTATTAAATGGTATGGTATAAATTCTTTGATACAGCTTGAGGAAATCAGAGCTCTAGTCAGCCAGCCAGTAATTTTGGCAGAAGACAGTTCTGTTTGAATCACCTGAGTAATCGTGGCTGTGTTAATTGACTTGTGGTATAGTGACAGGTGGGCTTCCCTGGTGGCTAAGTGGTAAAGAATCCGTCTGCAATGCAGTAGACCTGGGTTCAGTCCCTGGGTCACAAAGATCCCCTGAAGAAGGGAATGGCTACCCACTCCAGTATTCTTGCCTGGAGAATTCCAGGGACAGAGGAACCTGGCAGGTTACAGTCCATAGGGTTGCATAGAGTCAGAAACTACTGAGTGAGCATTACACACATATACACCACATTAAAGGGAAGATTTCTTTTTTGATTTAATTTTTTATATATTTATCTCTTTTAATTTTGGCTGTGCTGAGTCCTTGTCGCTGTGCACAGGCTTTCTCTAGTTGTGGTGAGCAGGGGCTACTCTTTGCTTTCTCTGGTTGCTGTTCTCGGGCTTCTCATTGCCTTGTCTGCTCTAGGGTGTGGGACTTCAGTAGTTGCAGCGGGTGGGCTCAGTAGTTGTGGCTCCCAGGCTTAGTTGCCGTGCGACATCTGAGATCTTCTTGAACCAGGGATCGAACCCATGTCCCCTGCATTGGCAGGTGGATTCTTTACCACTGAGCCACCAAGGAAGGCCCCTATTCTTTTCTTTATGACGATAGTCATTCTGACAGGTGTGAGGGAATAGCTCATTGTGGTTTTAATTTATATTTTCCTGATAATTAGTGATGTTGAGCATCTTTTCATGTGCCTGTTGGCCATCTGCATTTCCTGTTTGGAAAAAATGCCTATTCAGTTCTTCCTATTTTTTTAAATTGGGTTGTTAGGGTTTTTTTATGTTGAGCTGTATGAGCTGAAGATTTATGTTGGATATTAATCCCTATTGGTCATATCATTAGCATATAATTTTTCCCATTCAGTAGGTTATCTTTTCCTTTGCTATGCAAATGCATTTAAGTTTAATTAGTTTCCACTTGTTTATTTTTATTTTAGGAATGGATCCAATAAAGTATTGCTATAATTTATGTCAAAGTATGTTCTGCCTATGTTTTTCTCTAGGAGTTTCATGATATCTGGTCTTACATTTAGGTCTTTAATCCATTTTGAGTTTATTTTTGTATATGGTATTAGAGAATGTTCTAATTTCACTCTTCTACATGTAACTGTTCAGTTTTCCCAGCACTACTTATTGAAGAAACTGTCTTTTTGCCATTGTATATTCTTGCCTCCTTTGTTGTAGACTAATTGACCGTAATTGTGTGGGTTTATTTCTGGGCTTTCTATCCTATTTCACTGATCTGTGTGTCTGTTTTTGTGTCAGTATCATGCTGTTTGTATTTCTTTTTTAAATTTTTTAATTTATTAATGGAAGGAAAATTGCTTCACAATATTATGTTAATTTCTGCCGTACAACAATGTGAACAAGTCATAGTTATACATACATCTCCTCCCTCTTGAGCCTCCTTCCCCTCCCCCAATCTCACCCCTCTAGGTCATCACAGAGCACCAGGCTAGGCTCTCAGTTAAATAGCAGCTTCTCACCAGCCATCTGTTTTACACATGATAGTGTATATATGTCAATGCTACTTTCTCCATTCATCCCACACTTTTCTTCCCCCACTGTGTCCACAATTCTGTTCTCTACATCTATGTCTTCCCTGCAAATAAGATAATCAATGCCACTTTTCTAGATTCCATACATATATGTTAGTATACGATATTTGTTTTTCTCTTTCAAACTTACTTCACTCTGTTTAATAGGCTGTAGGTTCACCCATTTCACTAGAACTGACTAAAATTCATTATTTTTATGGCTGATTCTACACATGGACAGGATTCTTTGGTGGCTCAAATGGTAAAGAATTTGCCTGCGAAGTGGGAGAACTGGGTTTGATCCCGGCGTTGGGAAGATCCCCTGGAGAAGGAAATGACAACCCTTCTCCAGTATTTTTGTATTTTGTGTCTTCAGTATTTTTGCCTGGAGAATTCCATGAACAGAGGAGCCTGGCGGGCTATAGTCCATGGGGTCCCAAAAAGTCTGACACGATTGAATGACTAACACTTTCAACACACTACACATGGGCATTATCAGATGGTCAACACCAAAATCAGATTGATTATACATGTACCACATCTTCTTTATCCATTCATTGTATTACTTTTTTAATTAGCAAAAACAAAGAAATTTATTTTGGAATTTATTCTGGAAAGAAGTGCTTGCTGACCCCTAGTGGTATATTTTAGCTAGCACACATTTATTTGTTTTGAAATAATTTAGATCTGAATTATGACTTAGGTTAAAACAACAGTAAGAGAGAAATGGAGAATATAAACTAATATCAGGTTGGTTCAAACCTACACGTTATTTCCCTCTGAATATAGAGGTAACTAGGCAAAGGGAACAGAGAGGTCACAGTGAGGTGAATTATCTACCTTGGCAGCTTTGCAATTCTTAAAGCATAACGTTGTAGAATTTATATCTGAAATAATTTTTTATACCATGTGTTTGAGTGTTTTAGCATCATAATAACCACCTTTGTTTAAAATTAAAACTTTTCATCTGAAAAATAAAAGCCTTGGTTTTCCCTTAGATATTGGATCAGAAAGGTACACTTTCAGTTTCACCATTCGTGATTCAACAACCCATTTTGTAAATGCAACATCCTGGGGCAGTGAAGATTACATAAGATCACTTTCTGACAGCTTTAGGGTCGGTGAATGTGGTAAGTTGGCACTGATTCTTAAACTGTTTCTCTTACAGTATTATTCCCTTGATGTGTTTTTTGGTGACTACACTGAGGGCATCGGAGTGAAATAAGACATAATTCTTATTCTCAAGAATCTTATCAGAAAAAAGTCAAGTGTTAAGAGTATAACACAAGACATTCAGCGTTCAGTTGAAACATACAAACAGAATAATCACATACTTTTACTAGGAGCTCTATAATCTTTGGTTTATTTCTATTTCACTTTGCATCAGTCTCTCTTGTGACTGTAATCATTTATCTTTTTGTAAACATATAATGGAACTGCTAAGTAGACTTTGATAAAAGATGACTTGAATTTTTGATGGAATTTTAAGAAACTTTTAGTCTAAAATAGCAAATCTTCATATCCTCTACCTACCCCAGTATCTCTGTGATAGTACAGTATAGTATATTCAAAAGAACAAGACTTTGAGAACAGGTGGATCTGGATTCAAATCCAAATACTAACACTTATTTATTTGAGAAAATTTCATAATCTTGTTGAGCCTCAACTATGAATTAATACCCAGTAGATTCTTATGAATCTTAAATGAGATAGTGTGCCTGGTATGAAGTGTAGAATTTAGTCACTCAATAGATAACAGCTCTAGCCTCATACAATAAACAAGAAAGCAGTATACCAGCTCTCTTTCATGGTAGAAAAAAGAAGAGAAAGAGTAACACAGACAATTAAACTACTCCTCTCTAATCCTGCAATATCGAGCATCCTATTACCCATACTGATTACTCAGCACCCATCATACTATTAACTTCAGGGTTATATAGTATCTTGCTAACTGAATAATAAGGTAATTGGACCTATGGACTGTGAAGGCAGAAAACTCTGCAGATGTCTCAGGGCCCCGGACAAGCAGAAGCATCTGTGGATGCGTGCCAGAACAACACTTACATAGAGCTGAAGATATATTCGATGGTAACCTGCATTCTACACTGATGCTTGTTGTCAGGACGAGTGAGATGAGGGATTATAAGGATGTAAATCTGACGATGCTTATAAAACTAAATAAGAGTTTTCTGTGGCTGAGTAAAAAGATTATAGATTTTTTTTTTTTAAGATTATAGATTTTTGAATCAAAACAATTCTAACTCTACTACTTTCTAGATATAACACCTCAAGAAAATTATTTAACCTCTGTGAACTTCAATTTCTTCACTTGGAAAAAGGGATAATAAAGGGATGGTTGTGTGAGGAATTAACAAAATGCAGCACAAAATGTCTAACAATAGACCATAGGAAATGGAAACCCTAAACTATTAAGTCATAAAGCTGATAAGTTGTAAGTTTCAAATCAGGACCCAGATTTTGCACTGCTCTTTCTAACTACCACTATTGTTTTTGAGAACAACTTTGAATTGGGTGAAGATCAATTTAAGTGTTCATTTTATAGCAGGGCATGTTGTAACCACATCAGATGTTCTGTATAACTAATCAACAAAGTAATATTTTTTTAACAAAAGAATATTAATGCAGGTCATATGTCAGAATTTAAACACAAAGTATAAGAAATATCATCTAAGATCAAATTGATTGGTCATACCCTAGGATTCCATTGGTCACAGCAAAACAAAAAAAAAACAATTGTGAAGAATATTAAAGCAACTCAAAATTAGAAATAATACTGTAATGTTCATTGTTATGTACACTTGTTTTTTAAATTTATCCTGTTACTTTTTTGGTAATAGCATCATATTTTCCCCTCTGTTATAGTGATTATTGAGAATCCTCTGATCCAAACAAAGGAATTAGAAAGAGAAGAAAAGTTCAGTCCTGCAACTCCTAGGTAAATCCAGCACAGAGGTCAACAACCTTTGTGCCAGGATGATTATTACTAATAAGTTTGTGTGTGTCAGATTAGCTGGGAGTGGTGTAGGGGCTTCCCTAGTGGCTCAGATGGTAAAGAATCTGCCTGCAATGCATGGGTTCTATCCCTAGGTCGGGAAGATCCCCTGGTGAAGGCAATGGCTACCCACTCCAGTATTCTTGCCTGGATAATTCCATGGACAGAGAAGCCTGGCAGGCTACAGTCCATGGGGTCGCAGAGTAGGACACGACCGAGTGACTAACACTTTCATTTTTTTCACTTACTAAAGATGTGTGTACTTCAGGTTGAAAATTCGGAGTTTAATTCTGCCACACAGTATTTATCTTTGATTATGAAATAATTTACCTTGACATAGGATCACATAGGAAATGACTTTATTTTTAATACGTTGATTCTCATTTTTCCATGGTGGCTCACACGGTAAAGAGTCTGCCTGCAATGCAGGAGACCCGAGTTTGACCCCTGGGTCAGGAAGATCTCCTGGAGAAGGAAATGGCAACCTACCCCAATATTCCTGCCTGGAGAATCCCATGGACAGAAGAGCCTGATGAGCCCTAGTCCATGGGGTTGCAAAGACTGAGCAACTAACACTTCACTTCACTTCTCATTCTTAGATTTACAGAAATTTAACTCATCATATTAAACCTGAAAAGTGAAAAAATAAATCTTAGAAGTCATATATCCATTTTACATCTCAGTTTATGACTCTCTTCACATGTTTTACTCTCTTAGTTCAGGTTCCCTGGAAGCAGAGTTCAGAGAAGACTTCTCTGCAGATGGTTTGTTGAGGCAGAGCTCTCAGAAGCAGCCTGGAAAGACAGCCATGAGGGAGGAAGGGGTAACAAAGCGGCAGGTTCAGCAGGAGCCCCACCTCATCCTGACGCGGGCGGGAGCTCTGGAGCATCAGTTGCACCTCAGAGTGCTACCCTCTGAAGAAAAGGGCCTGGGCTTTGGTACCCTGAATTTACAGGTTATTGGCTGAAGTCTGCTCATGCTCTTGTGGAGGCACTTCTGGCCGAGGGCAGATCTGGAGAGAGGGTGTAGCTGGTGAAGGGCCCAAGTGGGCACAGCAGTCTCTACTACATGCGCCTGCACACCTTTTGACCTCATCTTACAGGCCTCATTTCTCTGCAGCCACATGGAGGGTCCTTACTTTGTGAACATCCTGGCTCATTCTGCGCTAACAGTGTGGCGTGTTCACATCCCTCTGCAGAGAACAGTCTTATTTGCTCTTCTCAATCAAGTGTTGGGCTTCCCTTGTGGCTCAGCTGGTAAAGAATCCACCTGCAATGCAGGAGACCTGGGTTCCATCCCTGGGTTGGGAACGTCCCCTGGAGAAGGGAAACGATATCCACTCCAGTATTCTGGCCTGGAGAATTCCATGGACTGTATAATTCCATGGACATGTATACGGGGTCGTATCCATGGGGTCGTGAAGTCTGACACAACTGAGCAACTTTCACTTTTCACTCAAGGGTCAGCTTAAATGTCACCTCCTTAGGTCTTCCACATCTACTCCGTAGTAGCCCATTCAGTTCCCATTACTATGACTTAGTCCTGCACACAGGGTTATAGGTACCATCATAACAGTGGCGCTAGTGTAAAGAACCTGCCTGCCAATGCAGGAGACACAAGAGACATGGGTTCGATCCCTGGGTCAGGAAGATCCTCTGGAGAAGGAAATGGCAACCCACTCCAGTATTCTTGCCTGGGAAAATTCTATGGACAGAGGAGCCTGGCAGGCTGGGGTTGGAAGAAGTTGGACACGACTGAAGCAACTTAGCATGTAACACTGATCGCAAGCCTGGATCATTTGATTAATTGTTCTTGTCTGTTTCCCTCTCACGCGTGTGAGCACTGTGAGGTCATAGATCTTGTCTGTCTTCCTCACCACTTATCCCCCGGGCCTGGACTGCGGTCTAGCAGATAGTTGGCTCTCAGGAAGTGTTTGTGGAGTGAAGGCATGAGTGAAGGGGGAGAGCACTCCTGGCAAAGGGGACAAACACAAAATCTCCCAGCCTTTTCCAGAACAGTTAGTCATCTGAACCTCATGAAACTGTTGATACTCAACTTTCTTTCCCTCTAAAATGGCAGTTTCATAGCCTCGGAATCCGATGTGGCTGGAGTATAGGTAGGGGAACAGCAGGAGAAGAAGCAAGAGAGGTAAGTGGAGACCCTTCACAGACAGCTTTGCTTTTAGTGTCAGTTTCATTCTTTGGTGATAGCTAGCCCAGAAGATCTTTGAACTGGGAAAAAAGATATTCATATTCATGGTTTAGGAAGGTCACTTTGGCTACCTGAGGAGGACCAACTGTAGGGGAATGAAGCTTAGGAGACAAGACAGTAATTTGGGTAAGAAGTTATGAGGTAAACACCTAAAGCAGTAGCAGGGGAGGAGGCGGGGGTGGCTGGAATAGAGGGTAAGAAAGAGGCTCTGTGGAGCACACTTGGGAGTTGATTGGCCAAAGGGAAGAGCACCTCAAGTTCAGCCTGTACATACGGTGCATCTGTTCCGACAGAGCTCCAAAAGTGAAAGTGAAAGTCACTCAGTCATGTCTGACTTTTTGTGACCCTGTATAGTCCTTGGAATTCTCCAGGCCAGAATACTGAGTGGGTATCGTTTCCCTTCTCCAGGGGATCTTCCCAACCCAGGGATTGAACCCAGGTCTCCCACATTGTAGGCAGATTCTTTACCAGCTGAGCCACAAGGAAAGCCCAAGAATATTGGAGTGGGTAGTCTATCCCTTCCAGCGGATTTTCCCAACCCAGGAATCAAATTGGGGTCTCCTGCACCGCAGGCTAATTCTTTACAAACTGAGCTATCAGGGAAGCCCATAGAGCGCCGAAGAGGTCAGGAAAGCATGTAGGCGGCACAGCCAGTGTCACAGAGATGGAGCCCAATCACCCCCAACACACAATGTTTTAGAGTGCTTTTACATCCTTTTTAAAAAATCTTTTTTTACAAAGAAAGAAACTGAAACTCAGATTATTGGGCAAGATCAAACTATTAGTGTGCTTGAAACTCAGACACTAATTGGTCTTTAAAACATTTTCTTAATGAGAATAGATTTTATACAAAAAAGTACTTTACAGTTTTTCAGTGTTTCTAAGAGGACTTCCCTGGTTAAGAATCCACCTTCAAATGCCGTGGACCCAGGTTCAATCCCTGATCAGGAAACTAAGATCCCACATGTGGTAGGACAACTAAGCCCACGTGCTGCAACAAGGATCCCACATGCTGCAGTTAGCACTCGAGGCAGCAAAGTGGTGTTTAAAACACTTTCTTAATGGAAATAGGTTTTATACAAAAAGTATTTTACAGTTTTTCAATGTTTCTAAGAGTGAAAAGTATAAATCTTAATATAGTTTTTAAAATATAGTTTAAATTACAGCCAAAATTTAACTGTGAACTTTGAAATATTTTTCTATTAGAAATCATTTGATATTAACTTTGTGTGTGTGTTTTTACAATTTAGTGATTATAAACTATTGCTCAGTGAGAATCACTCAACGGTGAAACTCTGTTCCAGTTATGAAGTGGATGCCAAGTTACTTTCTTTGATATACTTACCTGTTAAAGAGTCTTGTGATTATTATTCACTGGGTGACATTGTTGCGAATGGACACAGTCTTGATGGGAAAATTATTAATGTCCTTGCAGCTGTGAGGTCGGTAAGTTAAAATCCCAACAAAGCCCAGTTCAGTTTGGTGGGGGAGTTCTAGCATAGTATTTGTGTTAGGAAATTAATAATCACTGAAGTAAAATTTCCTCTATATCTTGATCCATCCTCAGTTGAATTTAGAAAATTAAAGGAAAGTAGCATTTTACCTGAGAATCAGTAGCAAAATAATATTGTATTTGAATGTTAAATGCAGCACACAGTCATAAATGATTCACTAACTATATGAGAGCTTTTCATACTTCAGTTAGCAAAGGCATGAATAGAAAGAGTAAATTCATTGACTTGACTATCTCCAGGAAGTTCTTTTAAAGAGTGTATGTTGAATAAATCAAGGAGTTAATTCAGTGCATGTTCTCAGAGCTGCCCTGAGATGGGGGAACAGAGTGAGAAACCCGGGGTGCTGTGGTAGGGGCCCTGTGAGCTATCGGTGCTGGAAAGCAGGGCAGAAAAACAGTCCTTGGGGTTCCAAGGAGTGTCTCACCACCTTTTGCGTCCATACCTCCCTCTTAGCAATTACAGCAAGTTTTGAACTCCATTGGACAGACTAGAGTCACTTGACAGGGAGCAAATTTCCACAAAATAAAGTACACAAATAAAAATAAAGGAGCAACAATTCTTCAGTATGCAGAATGATGGTAACGGGGGGCGGGGAGGGAGGGAAATAGATTTAAATACTTGTAGTTAATGTTGTAAGTACTTGCTAATTCATTTCCATGTTAAATAACTGCAAGAGTGTCAATCATCCCCAATGACAGGCCAACAGAGGCACCACCCCAGCCCAACCTAGCACAGTGCCTGCCACTCAGTAAGCACTTGGCCGTCAGTCAGGAATGAGGAATAAACACCCTACATGGCAATCTTGACAATCGGAAAAATTCCTTTCTGGGCAACTTAGGTTCAATCTTACTTAAAGGCAGAATATGACCTCTCAATTCTCTGAAATTCTATGTAATGCCAATGTATTACAATGTAGTAAGAATTTTCTAAAACTCAGTATGAATATAAAACCTGCATGGGACTTCACTGTTGGTCTGGTGGTTAAGGCTCCACACTTTCAATGCAGGGGCCCAGGTTCAACCCCTGGTTAGGGAATTAGATCTCACCACAATGAAGATTCCGCATGTTGCCACTAAGACCTGGTGCAGCCAAATAAATTAAAATAAACAAATAAACAAAACCCTGCAACAGCTTTTTCCATGTCCCACTTCCAGCCTCCACTCTTTGAGTCTGGTACCACCTTTCATAGGTTTATATTATTTCATTTTCATGCCTTTCTTCTCCCATTTTGCTTCCATCCCTCTTATATTTCCTTTTCTTTACATTTTAATTTAACCTGTTCTTTCTTCTGTCTCACCTCTACTTGGGTCTCTTCCCTTTAAAGCTCCTTTTCATGTCACTCCCTTGCTTGCTGTGACAGGTTGTCCTCTCCTCTGACTCTGTCTGTAAACCTTATCCTCTGTGGGCAGCGGTGACTTTCTCTAGCCCCTTCCCGTGGAGCTCAGTCCTGACAATAGATCATGGAGGCGGTGCACAGGGGGCAGCTGACTGTCCATGCTTGAGCCATTGCTATGTAGCCGTCAGAGGAGCCTGCTGGTCCAATTGTGAACTCCCTGAGGACACAGAGGGGCCCCTGAATTCACCTCCACCATGAATTCTCTTACACCACAGGGTGGACTGAATCAGACAGTATATCAACATACATTCCCATTATTATTCCTCATGTGGTTCTTCCAGCTGATCCCTATGAAGGCAGCAAAGTAGTTATTGATAACCTGTACCTGGGCCAGCAAGATGCCTGGAGAGGCGAATCCATCCAATCACTGAGCTCCATGCGGGCCCTGTGCTAAGCCATGGGGACACACAGACATTGAAAGGTATCTTCTACCCTCAGTGAATCCACACAGCTGTCACCCAGGGGCATGTCATGGAGTGTTTGTTCTGACGTGTTGAAAAGGCCCCACAGTCTTTGAAGCACATATGTCTGTGTCTCTCTTCAATCAATGTGTGTACCTTTCAACTTAAATACATCTAGTCTAGAGGTAGAAGATGCTTTTAAATACATATTACTGAGTCTCACTATTTTGATATTTCTAATTTGTTGTTTAAAAGGTAAACATTTGAGTATTTCCATCAACAAACATTTAAGTACCTCTACAGCTATAGGTGAAGAAGAGTAACCGTTTCCTTCCATTTTTAAGGTTGGAGAGCCAAAATACTTTACAACTTCAGACCGAAGAAAAGGCCAGAGGTGTGAAGTTAAACTCTACGATGAGACAGAGTCTTCTTTTGCAATGATATGGTAACTCCCCACATCTGTTCCAAACTGAAATCTGTGCCATTATCACCAAGTCAGAACATTTTCATCTCATCAAGAGGTGATGGATGTCATATCAGGAGAGGAGTGATGATAAGAGGAAATGGTATAAAAAATAAACCTTCCTCTTTTGTGTCCAGTCATTACAGCTATGATTACCTTAAAATGAGATCTTTTGATGGCATGGGATTTCATAGATGGATTGTATAGTAACTTACTTAGTATCATACTCTTTTGTGACAAATGATCATTTACTAAGTCCCATTGATAAAGAACAAGACAGACTTTCTGTGATCCATTGGGTGGTACTCTGGAGCCAGGCCATGGGAAGATGGTGAAGAAGAAAGTTTTGTCACAGATTGGGTTCTGTGGGGGCTCCCAGTGTGTCAGATGTGGGACAGGGCTACACCCTGAAGCATCCCAGGGAATACTATGGTGTTGTTTAGATGCAAGATTGAATTTGAAACAGGCCTTCAATCCATCAGTTTCCTCAAGAAGTTTATCCATTATGGGGATAATCCCTCAGTGGCATGAAAGATTGACTTCACAATTTTTAGACTTGTAGTTACTCAGTTCTAACTAGTGTGGAGTGACCTGGGTGATAGGAAAAGAGGGAATGGAAGGAGCAGAAGTTGTTAGAGATGGATGTGCCGAAGGAATGCTTTCCATAGGTGTTAAATTTTCTGTGAAATAGGCAGAGTAGCCCTGAAAAATGCAGGAAAAACCAAGACCTTTCCTTGTGCCTTGGACCACATGGGAGATTATTAACCTCAGCCATTAAGACATCCATTTTCTGATAAATAACATGGTCACTGTCAATGTTTTCTAATGTATTTGATTTTTGTCACTTCTTTTTTCACACATGCAGTTGGGGTAGTGAATCTATTCTACTTGCACAAAGCTGGGTGCCACAAGAAACAGGTATTGCATACTTCAATGATTGTGTTCAATATTTGTAATTTTTTATCCTCCAGTGTAATAATTTTAAAATGGCTTTTTCCCCAAACAGTAATATTTGCCGCAGATGTAAGGATAAGTTTTGACAAATTTCGGAACAGCATGACAGCAACTGTAATCTCAAAAACCATTATTACAACTAATCCAGGTAAAAAGCTATCTGAAATTTTTAATTCCTTTGGAAATGACTATATCACATATTCCAATATTTGTATAGTGTGTTTAAGAATGAAAATGAAGCTTGGATTTCATTTGAGTTAAAAATGAAAAGCTGCCTTATATGACTTTTTAAAACTTACAGTGAATTATCTCTGATATATTTACAAAAGAAATGTGAAAAGCCAGACTCATTTGTAAAGCATTATCCCTTGTGTTGATTTTGAGAGATCAATGCCATTGATTGGATAAACTAAATTATTGACCATTTAAAAATAAATTTGATTTCACTGCATTCAAGTAATTTAGTGCTGGAGCATGGAGACCATGCATTGTAGTATCATCATGTGATACTTAGTTCATCACTGTGAGTGGTTGTGAAGTGGTTACAGCTCTCCCCAGCATGAAAAGAGAGTAGGACTGGGGAGAGGAGGGTGTGCCCTGATGCATCCTGAGGTTGCTTGTAGCCCAGAGAGAAAGGCCCACTCAGCACCCCAGGAGAGCACAGAGGTCCCAGGGATTAATAATCCTTCAGAAGTCTTAAGAGAATATAAATGTAGCAAGTATCATTTTAAGTATGCGCTCACTCTACTGATCCATGACAAAGCAGTAACAGTGACTGAGAACTATAGAGCAATTTTATGTCTTTGACCAAACCATTATCAGAATTTTTAGAAGTGAAATTTCTATGATATATGGTGTAAAACAGCAAGACCGTGTTTTAATATCAGTAGTTGGATCTTGCTCATCTACTGCAGAAATATTGTCTCCTTGAAAGCAGTATCATGGGAGGTGATATGGCACTCATTGATTTGTTCTTGTTGAACTCTGATCTATTACACACGTGCTGTGTGCCACACACCGTTCTGGGTCCAGTGACCAAACACAGATATCTCTCCTGCTCATGGAGCTCATATCCTAGCAGCGGGGAAACAGAGAGTGAACAATTAGGATAACAAATCCAAATTATGGAATTTGAAATGATTGAGAAGTAAAAGAGAACAGAGTCAGGAGGGTCTAGAATGCCATGGTGTGTGTAGGGCAGGTTGCTTGTTTACATAGCATGGTCAGGCGGGCTCCGTGAGAGGGTGACACCTGAGCAAGGACAGTTGCAGGGTGTGTGGGGGCAGTGGCGTTAACCATGGGAAAGAGCGCACCAGGCAGAGGAGCCGGCCAGTGCAGGGGCTCTGTGGCCGGTGTGGCTGGAGCCGAGGGAGCAGGGCAGGAAGAGGGGCTGAGGTCAGAGAAGACATGGAGGTGGTCAGAAGGCCGTACAGGCTGCCTTCTACTCTGTGGGAAGGGCAGCCAGGCAGTGACATTATCTGAGTTCTAAAAGGATTGCAGTGACTTCTTTTACATTGGTGGTGACACAACCATAGGACAATAGCGTCACTCTTCAATTCTTTTTTTTTTCTTTTGAGAAGGGTACTATGGTTTCTTATTTTTAATAATATAATAATACTAATAGGCTATTTTTAGTGCTTTCAGTAACATTAGTGATAGAGTCTCCATCCTCTAAGGGTAAATTTGGTCTGGAAAAATTTCTAAAAGACGGTTGGGATTGTCTGATGGAAAAGGTTATTGAGCTTGATAGTACTAATTGTCTCGAAACCTCAAGATTAAGTTAAAGAGACAGATTCGAAGGATATTGTGCATTTGGGTCTGAAAACAGATTCAGAGGGGAAATGTCAAAGTGTTTTGAGCAGTGTCAACATAATTAGAATAAATACCTTACTTATTATTAAGGAGACAAATACAAGGAAAATATGTATAAGGGTGTGTGAATTTCAATATGCTTTTAAAAATCAGCCTTATTTCTAATTTCCTGGGTTACACATAGAAATTAAGAACCTCTAAATGGTTTGGTGGTCAGATGTGGAAGGAAGAATTTCTGTCCCCCCACAGACAGTCTGGGATGGGCCTGTTGTCTTTAGAGATCTTGACAGCAATGCCTACACCCCACCCTTCCTACCAGTTTCTGCCCCAGGATTCTCATTAATTTACAAATATTTAGTGAATGCCTTTTATTTGCCAAGTAGTGCAGTAAATTAAACACTTTCTGGAACAAGGAAGTACCTGAGAGGATGGAAGCTGAGATGGATGGAAGGATAGTCATTATATCAGACACTGGAAGTACAGAGATGAAGAGACAACCCCCCTGTCTGGGATTCTGGTCTAGTTCTGGGAAAGAAGCAACAGTGATAAGACTTGTGGTTCAACAGGGCGAGGAGGAAGAAACCCTAACTCTGTCCAGGGGAGTCAGGGGATCTGACATCGGCAGGATGGCTTGCAGAATGTTGGGGAAAGGCTGGAAGACAAGCAGATACTGGAGGTTGGGGCTTGGGGTTGAAGGGTGTCAGAATCAGAGAGCACCTTTTCAAAATCAGATTCATGCCTTCTGGCACATTATCTGACTATCCCAGAGAACGTTCGTGTCCCATTTGAGGAATAAGCTCTTCAAATAACCTTAACAATTTTTTTCTGACTAGAGAAGAAATACATACAAAATTCAGAAAATATATAAAAGCATAAAAAAGAAAACAATGATCAACTATAAATTCTTCATCTTATAAGAAATAATCATTTCTTTGATATATAGTCTTTGAGATAATTTTGCTCATGTCTTTTTAAAATCAAAGGAAATGGTATGAAATGTTTTGTAAACTGCTCTTTAAACTCATGATATCTGCTATACATCTCTCTGTGATGTACCCCATCACATTGTTAATAGCTTTGTTATATTCTATTTGTGGTATTCTTATATGTCTTCACTTTTTTACCATTAAAAATAGTTTTGGGTCATTCACAGTTATTTAAAAAGTGATCAGTTTGCAGTTTATTTATTATGCATTTCCAATTTAAGATACACCAGAAGCTAACATCCTTCTGAATTTTATAAGAGAAAATAAAGTAATGAATCCTCTGGATGATGAAATTGACAATTATTTGAAAGAATCCATGAATTGTAAGTAACCTTTAAATATTACTTAAATTCTTTAACGGCCAGAATTTGGGTCTATAAAGTTACTTAGTAAAAGACACTGTATTCTCATTATGTAACTGCTGTGTGTGCATGCTCAGTCACTCAGTCATGTCCGACTCTTTGTGACCCCACGGACTGTAGTCTGCCAGGCTCCTCTGTCCATGAGATTTTCCAGGCAAGAGTACTGGAGTGGGTTGCCATTTCCTCCTTCGAGGGATCTTTCTGACCTAGGGATTGGTAACTGCTATACATCCACTTTAAAAAGGTAGTTTAAAACTTTTGGAGATTTATGTAACCTCTTGCCAATCTGATGAGAGTTAATGACCCTCTCGCCAAAAACGCAGCTGTATCCACATATAGAACTTTGTGCAAAATGTTATATATTCACAGACCCCAGATTGAGGCTTGACTTTAAAAAATATGCTGTTTGCTGCCATCTGTAGCTTATGTTTAGAATGGGGAAAAGCAGAGGGAGGGCTTAGATCTCTCCCTGAAGGCATGTTCTTATAACTTCATCCTAAGGGGTGAAATTCTTTCTCATAATCAAGGACACCCAATTCATCTCGAGAGAGTAACAATTCAGTTAATTGAGGAAAAAGTATTCTGCAACCACCTTAACTTGTGAAAGAAGAACTTTGTTATGCATTGCTGGGGGATGTTTGACCCTTCCTTTCTCCATCCTCTCTCTCTCCTTTTCCCTGTGCATTGCAGCTTGTGGGGGTTCCCCAATCAGGGATTGAGCCCTGGCCCTTGGCAGTGAAATCACCAAGTCCTAACCACTGGATAACCAGGGAATTCCCAACACATTTCCTTTCAATAGCAATCACTAATAGAAAAAACAAAACGGAACTACTGGTTTATAATTATCATCTTTTTGCCTATAAGAAGGGATAAGCTTAAAGTTGTATTATTTATTAGAGTTAAAATAAAGCTATTGTTACTTTGGAAGCATTTTAAAATGTCTGGTCGTTTGTGGAGAATGCCATTTCAGGAGACTTCCAGGAAGCCCAAAAGTGTTCACTGGGCCTTGAGATGGATTTGCCATACTGTATCTCAGTCCCTGCCTGTCTCTGAACCTGAAAATGGGAACAAGAACAAGTGTCTACTCTTGTCTTCTCTAGGCTACTCAGAGCTATCAGATTTGAGTGGAGAAAATTTTCCTGATCAATGGCTCATATCAAAGTAACCACAAAAGTGGTACTTAAGTTTCCCTTTCATTTATTTCACTGTGGAAACTTTTTTTTTCCACTGTGGAAACTTCTATCATTAAATTTGCCCAGAGGCAAAAAATGAGTTGCATTGTCTTTTAAAATGCTCATTATTCCCATGAAAAACTTATAGGTTGAAACTGATTTGATATTTCAGAATAAAACTATCATAATACTTTCTTTAAAACTTTTGTTGTTTTTAGTTATAACAGTGTTCAATATTTAGAAAGTAAACACAACACAGAATACAGCAAAAACTCGGAAATAAAGAGTTATTTTGTGAAAATCTTCCAATCCATTTTCCAGTGGATCTGAACTGACAGCAGGATAAAGACATAAAAGTAAGATAAATAGATACACATAACTGGACCTTTTATTGAAGAAAATTAAATTTCACATCCCTTTCATGAATCACAGCCTTGTCATGGGGAAGGGGCTTGTGTAACTCAATCCTAAAGGAAATGAACCCAGAATATTCATTGGAAGGACTGATGCTGAAGCTCCAGTAATTTGGCCATCTGCGCTGATGTGAAGAGCTGACTCATTGGAAAAGACCCTGATGCTGGGAAAGATCAAAGGCAAGAGGAGAAGGGGGCAGCAGAGGATGAGATGGTTAGATAGCATCACCAACTCAATGGACATGAATTTGAGCAAACTCTAGGAGATAGTGAAGGACAGAGGAGCCTGGTGTGCTGTAGTGCATGGGGTCACGAAGAGTCAGACATGACTTAGTGAATGAACAACAGCAACAAAAGAGAAGAAAGTAGTAAGGCGCTGAGGAACTGGGCAACTTCTGTTAAAAGCTTTCTTACCTAAGTAATGTTTGGATCTGTAAGATTCCTCTAAGATTAAGAAAAATAAATGACTAATAGATTAATAGTTCTTAGTTTTGTAAATTTTCTTAGAATAAATTTTAAGTTGAAGTATAACACATATGGGCTTCCCAGGTAGCGCTAAGTGTAAAGAACCTGCCTGTCAATGCAAGAGACGCAAGAGAAGCAGGTTCAGACCCTGGACTGGGTAGATCCCCTGGAGGAGGGTGTGGCAACTCTCTCAAGTATTCTTGCCTGGAGAATCCCATGGACAGAGGAGCCTGGCAAGCTATAGTCCATAGGGTCTCACAGAATCGGGCACGACGGAAGTAACTTAGCATGCACGTACATATCACAAAGAATATGAACAGTAAACAAGGATGAGAGGACAGTACCATGCACCATCACATAGAGTACGCACCTGTTAAGACTCATCCCCCACAGGTAATAATTGCCAGTGCCCATAAGACCCCTCATGTCTGCCCAAATGTGACTCTGACTTATTGCACCATAGAAACCACAGATAAATGTAGCCTATTTTGGAATTTTAACAGTGAAGTTGTGTCATATGACCTCACTCTTGTGTCTGATGTCCTTTGTTCAACATTAGGTCTGTGAGGGCCATCCACACTGCTATGTGTAGTGTTGTTTTTTGTTGATGTATGTAATTCCACTATATGAATATATCACAGTTTATTTCTCTTATTATTTCCTACTACAAAATTTTTACTTTCTCTTTGAGTGTGACTTTAGGTGAACCTCTGCCTGTTTTTTCTGTTGTTGTTGTTGGATATACATGTTCCTAGGAGGACTATTGCGTTGTCATGCACGTCCACCTTTAGATGATTCTGCCAAATGGTTTTCCAAAATGTTTGCGCCAGTTTATACTTCTCCCAGTAGTGTTCAGGGGTTCCAGCTGCTGTACATCCTCACCAATGTTGGTACTATTAGTCTTTTAAATGGTGGATACTTAGTGGAATCCTACTGTTGTTAAATTTGCATTTATTTGATGATTAATAAGGCCAGTATGTTTATTGTCTCTCTTTATATTCTTTTGTGAAGTGCTTTTTAAAGTCTCTTCCAGGGTTTTTTCCCCTGGCAGTCCAGGGGTTAGGAACTCGGTGCTCTCACTGTTGTGGCCCAGGTTCAGTCCCCGGTCAAGGAACTAAGATCTGACAAGCTGCATAGTGGGGCCAAGAATAAATACATACATACATACAATCTCTTCCCCATTTAAAAAATAGAATTGACTGTCTTTTTTTTATTGATTCTTAAGATTCCAATTTAGATATTTTGGTTATGAATCCTTTATCTTCGTATAGATTTCTAGCATCTGCCACTCTATGGCTTACATTTTCATTCTTTTAATGGACTCTTCTGATGATTAGAAACTATTCATTCTAATAAAGACTAATATCTCATTATTTTTATATTTTGCTTATTTTTTACTTTCATGTCAATTTCTATAAGTTTTAATGTTATCATATATAATAGATTTTTTTATTACAGAACTTAAGCTACTACATATTCTCATTTGGGCTCTGTAGGTTTTCTACATGGATATAATCCTTTGGAATTCTTAGAATATATTTAGAACTGTAATGACTTTCTTTTTTTTTTTTTTTTTAGTAAATACAATAGTTGATGTTTATACAGTTGAACAATTAAAGGTAAAAGCTTTGAAGAATGAAGGAAAAGCTGATCCTTTCTACGGAATTGTTTATGCTTACATTTCTACACTGAACATTGATGATGAAACTACAAAAGTAGTTCGAAATAGATGGTAAGTAACCAAATTACTTTTAGAAATTCATTCTTATAAAAAATAAAAAACAATTATTGGTAATACATTTTAAACTCTATGAAAGTTAAAGTTATTCTTTGACATAGTAGTGGTTATGTATTTGAAAAAAATGTATAAATAAATAACCCATACTAAAGTTTCCTTAACAAACTATTTAGACCCAAAGATTCTTATAGCCTTTTAAAGTAAAATGTATTTCAATGTGTTTTAGAAATCCTAAAATAGATAATACTGCCAAAATCTTTTAACTGGGATGACAAGCTATTGTTTTGGAATGAATTAGAAATTGTTTTGGTGACCACATCCTATAACAATAAAAGTAATAGTATCTTAATAACTTGTTTCATGATAATGAAATGAATGATGAATGTGATTTCCAACCTCTCCTAAGTCAGTTAGTATCTACTTGCATAAAAAAGTAAACCCAAGTAGATTTAATTATCTTAGCTAAAAAATGCTTGGTAAGAAAATTCTAAAATATTATTGTGAAACTCTCCCTGTATATTTGTGATTGAAATTTTTATTGACATAGTTCTAGATTCATATGGCACTATAAGAAATAATAAACTGTATACTTTGTTCAGTTCCCCCCAATGGTCAAGGATGAAAGTGAAAGTCACTCAGTTGTGTCCAACTCTTTGTGACCCCATGGACTCTACAGTCCATGGTATTCTCCAGGCCAGAATACTGGAGTGAGTTCCCTTCTCCAGGGGATCTTCCCAATCCAGGGGTCGAACCCAGGTCCCTCCCACTGCAAGTGGATTCTGTACCAGTTGAGCCACCAGGGAAGCCTCCTCCAGGAACGGTAAAGTTTTGCAAATCTATAGCATCATATCACAGACAATAATGATCTTAATTAAGTTCACTGATCTTATTCAGTTTCCCCAGATTAACATGTATCATTTGTGTGTGTGTGTGTTAAATTCTATGTAGTTTTATTGCATGTGTAAGTTTGTGTATCAATAGTCAAGAAATTGACTTATGGATTTCTAAAACATTGAATGCTTTGGTATTAAAGTTGAAAAAACTAATGTAAAGGCTGTTGTATAAGGCAGGTGCTTATTTTTTGAAAAATACTCTTTAAAATTTTTCTTTAAAAGTTAAATAAAATAAAATAAAATAAAATAAAATTTTTCTTAAAAAGTTATCATCTCCCTTATTTTTCCTACGTCTTTAATGTTGATATCTGAGGAAAAGTGTCTAATATTTAATTTAAAAGTGATCTGTGGCTTATAAGAAACCAGTGTCTTCAGATCATTCCCTCTTCTTGAAAATTTGAATTAATCTTCCTATTCAAATTGGCTAAAGTAATGCCTGCTTCAAAAATATAGAATAACATGTAATTTCCCTGACTCAGACAGTATGGAATCCACCTGCAATGTGGGAGACCTGGTTCGATCTCTGGGTTGGGAAAATCCCCTGGAAAAGGGAACAGCAGCCCACTCCAGTATTCTTGCCTGGAGAATCCCTATGGACAGAGGAGCCTGGTGGGTTACAATCCATGGGGACACAGTTGAGTGACTAAGCACAGCACTGCTGCTGCTGCTGCTAAGTTGCATCTTTCGTGTCCGATTCTGTGTGACCCCCTAGACAGCAGCCCACCAGGCTCCCCCTGGGATTCTCCAGGCAAGAATACTGGAGTGGGTTGCCATTTCCTTCTCCAATGCATGAAAGTGAAAGGTGAAAGCGAAGTCGTTCAGTTGTGTCCGACTCTCAGCGACCCCATGAACCGCAGCCTACCAGGCTCCTCCGTCCATAGGATTTTCCAGGCAAGAGTACTGGAGTGGGTTGCACAGCACATCCCTTAAAGAGAGGAGTGTGTCACTAGCAGTACTGGCAGCATTTAGGGTGTGAGCCTCTCCAGCCCTGGGTGATTCTGTGAATGTGCAGAGGACCTAATACAGGACAAGTGAGCATTCACAGAACCTAGGCTTTCCAGGTGCAAGACACGATTCCTGCCCTCAAAGTCTGAGCCAGGAGATAAACAGACCTATCTGCAGTAACACCAAATAGGATGTGACAGGGTGTAAGTCCGTGCTGAAGTGTAAGTTGTACCTATGCTCAGAGAAGGGAGGGGGTGGAACTGGGGTGCAGGAGAGGGAGGCCCCAGTGGGGAGGTGACCCTGGGCAAGAACCCCAGCTTTGGGGAAGGTAGGAGGCAGAACCATGAAAGGACTGGCTGATCGCAGTTTCAGAAGCAGGAATACTGCAAGTGAGGTTGACTACATAGAAAGCATGCTTGTTATCCTTTTGCATTGGTCCCTGTTATTTCGCAGGTCTGTTTTGTATCCTACTCAGGGCTGAGCACTCTGTAACTACTAACTCATGTGCTAACTTAGACTAAAAGTCTAAGTAATAGTTCTGCTAGAAATCAGAGGTGTCACTTAGGGTCTTCACATTTTATCATTGTCTTTGCTTCTTTTCAGTTCTGGCTGTGGTTACATTGTAAAGGAAGCATCCAGCGCTTGTACAACTTGCAACAAAGATTCTTTGGAATTTAAATCTGTTTTTCCCAGCTTTGATATGCTAATCGATCTTACTGATCACACAGGTACCCTTCATTCCTGTAGTCTCACAGGAAGTGTGGCTGAGGAGACTTTGGGCTGCACGGTAAATAATGAAAATACTTAGAAATACTTTCAAATTGAATTCTCTTCCCAAAACATATAAGTTATTTTGGTGAACATTTGATAGAAATTAATTCCTTAATAAAGAGGTCTGGGAAAAATCAATCTTGACTTAAACACACATTGTTTTAATGAATAAAGAATTACATGTTGTATATTAAAATCCTAGCTAACATTAACTGTTAGGAATAACAGGAGAGGTCCTTGGTGACAGTGGAGAATAAACATGACCTTTTATATAGTCAGATAAAATGGGCAAAATGACACCTTGGAGACACTGAGCAGGGTCCTCTATGAGGAGGGCTTGGCAGTATTTCACCTACTCAGGTGCATAAAATCAGCCATGAGCTTTCCCTCAGTCTGCCCTGGAGCACAGCAGCAGAGATTAACTTGTACGCTTGGTGTTTCGTCTGATACTTTTATTGTTAGAACCAGCTCTGAAATTTTACCATTAAGCTTCAGTGGTGTCCACTTTGTCAAGAGTGGCTTTCTGTGCTGGCCCCCGATTGGCTTCAGAGATTCAGTTGAGAGCCTGTCTGGCCTTGTCTCCTCCATCAAGAGAGTTGAGCTGTAATTACTATGGATAAAATTCCATCTCTAGAGCAAATTTAAGTTTTACATTATTGTCAAAATGAGTTATATATACATTCTTTGGAAATGTTTAATTTTTTTTTTATCCAGGTAGTTGAGTTTCTTGCAATGATGGATGAACAGAAAACAGCGTTAAAGTGGCAATTTCTTTTGGAAAGAAGCAAAATTTATTTAAAAGTTAGTGCATTTTACAATAATACTATGTTATTCTATATATTCAATTAATATGAAAATCCCAGAGTAGGACCTAGTAAATTAGGGAATTTCTTATTTTTAATAATGTTCAGTTCCCAAATGTGCAGAAGGATTTGGCTACCATAGAAACAGTGGAAGTAATCAGGTGTTTTCATATAGCATAAAGAATTACAAGGCTTCCCTGGTGTCTCAGTAGTAAAGAATCCACCTGCAATTCAGGAGACAAAGGAGATGCAAGTTCTATCCCTGGGTTGGGAAGATCCCCTGGAGGAGGGCACGGCAACCCACTCCAGTATTCTTGCCTGGAGAATCCCATGGACAGAGGAACCTGGCAGGTTAAGTCCATAGGGTTGCAAAGAGTTGGACACAACTGAAGTGACTAAGTGGACACACACACACACACAAGAATTAAAAATAACACAAAAGAAAAAGACCAATAAAGAAAATATCCATTAATTTAACATCAAGGCTAGGCACTGGGTTTTAAAGTCAGAGCTGGGTGTCCCTGCCCCCATGGGCAGTGATCCTCACTTCAGTGAGTCGTATTCAACAGCATAGTTACATGCTTATGTGCTGGGGTGATAGAGACTTAGTTTGAATCCCAGCTCCACCATTCCTCAGCCCATGTGACCTTGGGGAGGTTAATTCACTAAGGCCCTAATCTGCTGTGATCCTACAACTCTGACCAGAGCAGTCTCCCGTAGCAACATCAACACTTCAGTGTTGGAAGGGAACAGGATCTTAGTGTTAAAGATGTAAAACAGGCAATGGGATAAACTCCCCTTATTTTGCAAATGAGGAAAATAGGACAAGAAATGTTGCTTCTTGCCCAAAGTCACAGGTGAGATAGGGCTACCATTTATATTATCTCAGATGTTTTCTCTTCACACTCTAAAACATTTTCAAGCTCTTAAGTGAGTTATATCTGTCAATATTTATTGTACTAGAACTTAACATTGAGGAAAACTTTAAATGTATTCACGAGCACATAGTCTTTAAGCAGTCAGAACCGCTGTCATCTCAAGTCAGGTAGCCTCTTGAAACTATAGTGCACTCTGGTGAAAGAATGAGAGTAAGAAAGGCAGACAGCAATTTCACATTATTATGAAGATAGCTTTGATCTCAGGGAGAACCTGAAAGAGAACACTGGGTCTGCTCCACCTCAGCTCTGAAGCAGGTTTTCCCATTTCCCAGTGGCTCCTGCCCTTGTAGCCTCAAGCATATCTGAACAGATTGCACACCCAGAGTCACCAATGGCCTTATCAGTATTTCTAGGACCTTGATTTGAGAATACCCTACCTCTTCCACCATGAGCGTGGGTCATCCCAAATACTATACTCTATTCCCAAGTCAGAATATGCTCAGATCCCTGCCCAGCTGTATGGTTTCCTTCCAAACAACAGGTACCAGTTGCTATGAGTTTCATAAATTTAAATTCATGACACTCTGCTTATAGTTTCCCAAACTTGATTTAAATATAACAACTACTCTCAGTTTGTACCTTTCCAAGGAATATGTTAGAAAGATATTTGTCAGGGACTTCCCTGGTCATCCAGTAGCTAGGTCTCTATGCTCCTGAAGCAGCGGTCCTGGGTTCAATCCCTCATCTAGGAACTGGATCCTACATGCCACAGTTTGAATGCTGTAACTAAAGATTCCACATGTTGCAACTAAGATGTGAGTCAGCCAAATAAATAAATAAATGTCTTAAAAAAAAAGATATTTGTCAGATTTAACAAAGGTTTAAAGCAGATAGATAGTGATTATTATCACAATATGTAATAACGATTATAAGACAAATACAATTTAAATCGTTATAAAAGAGTTAGAATATGTAATTTAAAAATAGGAACTTACATTTCTCTGCAAATAAGATAAAAACAAAGGATTTCCATATAGGACATTTTGTGTATTTATCATATTTCAATAAAAAATAATAGCTACTTAAAATTATTCATTTGGAGGGATTTCAAGCTGTTACTCATTTTAATGTCTTAAAACATAGTGTCACAAAATGTAATCAAGATTATGAGACTCATACAATTTCAATTGTTATAAATCAGAACATGTAATTTAAAAATGTAATTGTCATAAGTGTGACGTCATTATTTCTTAAACTGTGTCATGATATCGGATCAACTGTAACAGATCACATTATTGCTGTGTGTTCACGTCTGTCACAGCTGGTGGTCCGAACATACTTTAAGTCCTTTTTCTACCTGTTGGATTTCATATCTCAACTTTCTTACCTGAGAGAAGATCATGAAAAAATGACCTGGATTCTTACTAAATCACTGTCAGAAACCAGATCCGTAATTTTTCTCCCAACTCTACCCGAGACTGGAACTCTATCCATTGTCTTACAACTTTAATTGAAGTTTTTGTTCACATCTTAAACAAAACTGTTTAAGATGTTCTGTTCTGTTTGTGGTCATTGGTTTTCAATTCTATGTGCCAGGTGATTTTAAGAACTCTCCGTTTTTTCTCCTTGCAGCTTTCTATGTCGCACAGAGCGAGGGGCGGACTGAGAGTGAGTGTGCTTTCGTGTAGGCTTGCAGATCCCGTTGAGGCAAGTGGGAGCTTGTCTGGACAAGGAAACGTTCAAAACTAGATACAGTTTTAAACCCTGGAAAAGAATACGCATTTTAACCTCCTTGAAAGTGGGAAATGAGTTTGAAAATTACAGATAAAATTGTCTTGTTCAAATGTGGTGAGAATGTTCCTATAAATTGTCATTCTGTTGCCCCCTAGAGTTGACTCCAGGTGAATCCTAAAATCTCCTTCTTATTTAAGCTCATTTCTTAGAAGTCTTTTTCTATTGGCTTGGCCCTCTCTCTTCCCAAGCTGGAAAATGTTTGCATGAATTAATAAACAAGTTTACTCTTTCCCACAAATACAATGATTTATTTTCTTAAACCCCTTTCCCCTCTGTCTTGTCTGCTTGGAGAAAGATCAGAACCTCCACAAACGCCTTGGCCCCGTCTCAGCCCACTTGGCTGGAGTTGATGGGCGTGGCCGGCACGTTCTCCCTGGGCCAGGTGGGGACTGCAGACATCCACGGGCAAGGCAGTGCAGCTGCTTTCCATGCTGTAGAGCTTGTCTAACCTGGTGCCTTCTCTGATGACACATCAGAGCTAGCCAAAGCTTGTGAAGGCTTGCTGACTCAGGCTTGACACTTGTGTGTCTGAATCAACTGGGAGGAGATCAGCTTCAGAAGTTTCATGAGCGGTGCTGAGTCCTGGGAACTTGCAGGCGTGGGAGACTTCTCGGCTTTGACTGGACACGGCCCCACTCCAGCTGCCTTTGCAGCAGCCCCAGAGCACTCTACTCGGCCCACACCATCTCCAGTCACTGGTCTCTTGCTTCAAGGCACAGACCCGTCACCACGGTCAGTGTTGATCCAAGGTGTGGGAGGTTTGGCAAACGTAATTTGAGTCTGGTGATTTAAAGGTCACCACCCACCAAGACCCACCACAGGAGTGAGAAAAAGAAAAAGTAAGTATTTGAAATTCTGTAAGTCTGGTGTTCTGGTGTTGGGAGATAAACTTATCTTGTTGTAGGGTTTTCTCTGGCTTTTACCATGTGCGACCATGGGGGAGGGATATGACTGGACCCCCAGTGTGCCCAAATTGTGGTAATAAATGAAATAAAGGACGTGACCATAGGTATACAGATATCAAGTGTACTTGATGAAGGGCTTCTTTCCTTTCCCCCATGGGGAGGGGGTGATTGTGTTTATCAGGGTGACTGTGAAGGTGGACAGGGAGGGAAGGAAGGCAGGAAAGAGAGCGGTGTGGGGTGAGAATGCCTGGCCCAAACAGTGTGTCCCAGAGCTGCTGGGCCAGGCCTTCTAGGGCCCTGACCTCTAGCAGCACGCCCCAAAGTGCCAACACCTGGGCCAGCATTCCCAGAGCAGGTGCATACGCAGTGCCCAGGGCCCCAAACCAAGGCCTGTGAGGGCTCTGTGTGACCTCCTCACTGCTGCTATGGTAACCTCTCAGTCCACTAGCGTTTAACCAAGGAGACACCATGCCTGTCACCAGAGGGACATCACAGTCACTCATTTCTTTTGATCAAGTAGGAATCTATAGGGCTAGCTGTCAAGCTGCACTGAATCAGAGGTGCCTCACAAGGCTTAACTTACACATTTACAGAATGAAGGCTACAAACTGTCAACATCTAAAATTGGGCTTTCTTTTAGCTGAATACAGGCACTTACACAAGTGAAAGAAAGAAGCATTCTGCCCTGTCAACACAAAGCCCACAACCCCTCTGCCCAGAATCTGCTTTTCTACTGCTCTCCGGAGGCTGCTCTTCCCGATCCTAGTGACTTTGATCTGCATGTTCTGTATGCTTTATAAACAGTTGGATGACTCTGTGATTTTTCCTAATCTTCTATGACTGGTTCATTTAAGCACAATATTCCTTTCCTAATCTGCTTTGGTGAGGGTTTTTTTGTTTTTTTTTTTTTACAATATGCTGTACATACGTTTATCCACCTTTTACTCTTCTTGAGGAACCTGGAGCTGTTTTTGTCTTTTAAAAAAATATTTGGTGCTCGCTTCGGCAGCACATATACTAAAATTGGAACGATACAGAGAAGATTAGCATGGCCCCTGCACAAGGATGACACGCAAATTTGTGAAGCGTTCCAGAAAAAAAAAAAAAAAAATATTTGTTTGACTGCATTGGGTCTTAGTTGTGTCATGTGGGATCGGGTTCCTTACTTGTGGCATGTGGGCTTTGTTGCCCCACAACATGTGGGATCCTAGTTCCCTGACCAGGGATCCAACCCACGTCCCCTGCATTGCAAAGCAGATTTTTAACCACTGGGGAAGTCCTTGTTTTTGCTTTTTAAGTATTTTTATTATAAAGTTTTACATGTTTATTGTAGAAAAATTAGAGGAAATAATAGGTAACTCCTCCCCCCGAAAGAAAGATAAAGAAAAGAAAACCCATAATCTCCATTCCCAAATTTTTTAAACTGGTAGGAAACATTCTTTTATTATGCATTTTTTTAAATTGTGGTAAAATATACATCACATAAAATTTATCATTCTAACCATTTTCAAGAGTATGATTTGAATGGCAATAAGTACATTCACAATTTTGTATTAACATCACCATTCTCTATTCCAGATGATTTTAATCATCACAAATTAAAATTCTGTACTCATTAAGATACAATAACTCCCATTTGCCCCTACCCTAGTCTCCAGCAATCTGTAATTTACTCAGTCTCTATGAATCTAACTATTCTAGGTACCTGGTACACATGGAATCATGCAGTATTTGTCCTTTTGTGTCTACCTTGTTTCTCTGAGGCTAATGTTTTCAAGTTTCATCCATGCTACAATGTGTCAGAATTTCAATCCTTTTTATGGCTGAATAGTATGTATGAATTGGATAAATTCACCACCTTTTGTTTATTTATTCATGTTTTGGTGGACAGTTGGGCTGTTCCACCTTTTGGCTATTATGATTAGCCGATCATGGCTGCCATGAACATTTGTGTACACACATCCCACATTTCTGTAAATGTCTTTCCTGACTTTTTAAAATCATCTCTCTATAACTATGTTAAAGCATGTAATTTATAAAATTAAACCAGAAATACAATTTACAAATATAGGTTATACTATAATCCACTTTTATACTTAATAATTTATAATAAACTTTTCATGCTATTAAATATTCTACATAGTTTCAATGACTGCCCATTATTTTATTATATGAGCATAGTTAGTGAATGGCTTCCCAGGTGGCTCAGTGGTAAAGAATCTACCTGTCAATGCAGGAGATGCAGGAGACACAGGTTCAGTCCCTAGGTGGGGAAGATCCCCTGGAGGAGGAAATGGCAACCCACTCCAGTGTTCTTGCCTGGAGAATCCCAAGGACAGAGGAGTCTGGCAGGTTATAGTTCATAGGGTCACAAAGAGTCAGACACAACTGAACATGTATAGAATAGTGAATGTAATCAATGTGATAACATCTGACACTTAAAATGTTTCCCACTTTTTGCTGTTACAAATAATGACTATAGCTAAATCTTTGGCCACATTCTTAATTATTTCTTTGGGGTAAGTTTCTAGATTATTAAGTTGCTGTAATAATGTCACATTATTGAACGTGATGGATTTTGTGATAAGCACTTTATCTTATCTGGTTTATGCAATTACTGTTATTTTGCCCATTTTATAGATGGGACATGAAGGCCAAATTAGAGGAGGTAGATTTGGAGGTGGCTGAGTGGACAGGCTCTGTGGCTGCAGGCTCAAACCCCAGTTGCTACTCCCAGGATGGGCCCTAGCTCTGAGATTCTCCACATTTGTGGTTCCCCTCCAGTAAATGGGTATAATAATACCAGCTCCTGTTGGCAACTATTAAGACTAAAACAGAGTTTTGCCAAGAGAATGCACTGGTCATAGCAAACACCCTCTTCCAACAACACAAGAGAAGACTCTAAACATGGACATCACCAGATGGTCAATACTAAAATCAGATTGATTATATTCTTTGCAGCCAAAGATGGAGAAGCTCTATACAGTCAGCAAAAACAAGACCAGGAGCTGACTGTGGCTCAGATCATGAACTCCTTATTGCCAAATTCAGACTTAAGTTGAAGAAGGTAGGAAAACCACTAGATCATTCAGGTATGATCTAAATCAAATCCCTTATGATTAGACAATAGAAGTGACAAATAGATTCAAGGGTTTAGATCTGATAGAGTGAGTGCCTAAAGAACTATGGACAGGGGTTTGTGACATTGTACAGGAGACAGTGATCAAGACCGTCCCCAAGAAAAAGAAATGTGAAAAGGCAAAATGGTTGACTGAGGAGGCCTTACAAATAGCTGAGAAAAGAAGAGAAGCTGAAGGCAAAGGAGAAAAGGAAAGATATACCCATTTTAATGCAGAGTTCCTAAGAATAGCAAGGAGAGATAAGAAAGCCTACCTCAGTGATTGATGCAAAGAAATAGAGGAAAACAACAGAATGGGAAAGACTGAAGATCTCTTCAAGAAAATTAGAGATACCAAAGGAACATTTCATGCAAAGGTGGGCACAATAAAGGACAGAAACAGTATGGACCTAACAGAAGCAGAAGATATTAAGAAGAGGTGGCAAGAATACACAGAGGAACTGTACAGAAAAGACTTGATGACCCTTGATAACCACAGTGATCCATCACCTAGAGCCAGATATCCTGGAGTCCAAAGACAAGTAGGCCTTGGGAAGTATCACTACAAATAAAGCTAGTGGAGATAATGTAATTCCAGCTGAGCTATTTCAAATCCTAATAGATGATGCTGTTAAAGTGCTGCACTCAATATGCCAGCAAATTTGGAAAACTCAGCAGTGGCCACAGGACTGGAAAAGGTCAGTTTTCATTCCAACTCCAAAGAAAGGCAATGTCAAAGAATGTTCAAACTAATGCATAATTGCACTCATCTCACATGCTAGCAAAGTAATGCTCAAAATTCTCCAAGCCAGGCTTCAACAGTATGTGAACGGTGAACTTCCAGATGTTCAAGCTGAATTTTAAAAGGCAGAGGAACCAGAGATCAAATTGCCAACATCTGTTGGATCATCAAAAAAAGCAAGAGAGTTCCAGGAAAACATCTACTTCTGCTTTATTGACTACGCCAAAGTCTTTGACTGTGTGGATCACAACAAACTGGAAAATTCTTCAAGAGATGGGAATACCAGACCACCTTACCTGACTCCTGAGAAATCTGTATGCACATCAAGAAGCAACAATTAGAACTGGACATGGAACAAAGGACTGGTTCCAAATTAGGAAAGGAATGTGTCAAAGCTGTATATTGTCACCCTGCTTATTTAACTTATATGCAAAGTACATCATGCGAAATGATGGGCTGGATGAAGCACAAGCTGGAATCAAGATTGCCGGGAGAAATATCAATAACCTCAGATATGCAGATGACACCATCCTTATGGCAGAAAGTGAAGAAGAACTAAAGAGCCTCTTGATGAAAGTGAAAGAGGAGAGTGAAAAAGCTGGCTTAAAACTCAACATGCAAAAAACTAAGATCATGGCATCCAGTCCCATCCCTTCATGACAAATAGATGGGGAAACAATGGAAACAGTGAGAGACTTTATTTCCTTGGGCTCCAAAATCACTGCAGATGGTGACTACAATCTTGAAATTAAAAGATGCTTGCTCCTTAGAAGAAAAGCTATGACCTAGACAGCATATTAAAAAAGAGACATTACTTTGCCAACAAAGGTCTGTCTAGTCAAAGCTATGGCTTTTCCAGTAGTCGTGTATAGATGTGAGAGTTGGACCATAAAGAAAGCTGAGCGCTGAAGAGTTGATGCTTTTGAACTGTGGTGTTGGAGAAGACTCTTGAGAGTCCCTTGGACTGCAAGGAGATCCAACTAGTCAATCCTAAAGGAAATCAACCCTGAATATTCACTGGAAGGGCTGATTGAAGCTGAAGCTCCAATATTTTGACCACCTGGTGTGAAGAACTGACTCACTGGAAAAGACCCCGATGTTGGGAAAGATTGAAGGCAGGAAGAGAAGGGGACAACAGAAGATGAGATGGTTGGATGGCATCACCAACTTGATGGACATGAGTTTGAGCAAGCTCTGGGAGTTGGTGATGGACAGGGAGGCCTAGTGTGCTGCAGTCCAAGGGGTCGAAAAGAGTCGGACATGAATAAGCAACTGAACTCAGCTGAAGACTAAGTAAGTTAGTGTATGTAAAATGCTTAGACTCAAGCACTTAGTATACGATCAGTAAGTATCAGTATCATAAATGTCGAGGTATAGCAATTTCATTGGCATTCATTTGTGGCAATGTATTTGTTGTATTAAGTCTATTCTGCTTTTACAGCTTGAATTTTTTGTAGTATATTATTAGACTACGATTACTTTTCTCTCCCTTTAGAATGCAAGAAGATTTTAGCGTATGAATTAATTGTATTGCAAAGAAATATAAAACTTCCTTGAAACCAGATACTGAACCAGCATCTACACCAAAGATGTGCCCAACAGATCTTGTTAGAGAGATAACTGTGTATAAACACATGAAAAGATGTCAGCTTCACTATTTTAAAAAATATTTATTTATTTATTTTTGCCCGCGCTGGGTCTCTTTGGCTGCACGCAGGGTTTCTCTAGTTCTAGCAAGTGGCGACTACCCTTCGTTGCAGTGCACTGCGGTGGCTTCTCTTGTGGCACTCAGGCTCCAGGCATGCGGCTCAGTAGTTGTGGCACATGGGCCCAGCTGCTCCTCAGCATGAGGGATCCTCCCAGACCAGGGATCAAACCAGCGTCTGCTGCACTAGCAGGCAGACTCCCAACCACTGGATCACCAGGGAAGTTCCAGCTTCCCTATTAATCAAAGAAATACAAATTAAAAAGACCATAGCCACAATACCCAGTGTTCACTAAGGTGTGGGCGAAAAGGTTTTCTTTAACACTCTTGTCAAGTACAAATTATTATATCCTTTCCCCTAGGCAATTGGGCAAAAAGTATCAAAATGTAAAGTACAAACTATTTAATCAATTTCACCTCTAAGACTTTTCCTAAGGAAATAAACAAGTGTAAACAGTTGTGTTTGGAGGCTATTCCTTGCATCATTGTTTCCAGTAGCAAAGCATTAGAAACCTGTGTAACATCTAAGGGGAGTATTGGGCTCCACCCAGATCTCCAGTAGGCACCTAACCCTCAGCTTCTATGAAGGTTGGAGAAATTACCCTGGGGGGAGTTAAGGGAGAAGTGAAAAGTGAAAGTGAAATTGTTATTCATTCAGTGTTGGACACTTTGCGACCCTATGGCACACAAGGTGAGGGGTGGGAGGAGAGAGAATGAACATAGCAAATGTCAGTAATTGTTGAATTTAATGCAGGGTGTATGGAGTTTGTTGCATTAGTCTCTCAATTTCATAGTAGGTTTACATTTATTCAAAATAAAAGTTGAGGAAAATGTACTTTCTGAGTATGAGGACTGACACTGGGGTGCTCCGTACATTCTCTGGGTGCTGGCTTGTCCACCCAAGGGCCACATGCAGACATTACTCTTGCTGTGTACCTTTAGCTTGCTTTCAGATCTGTCAGCTTTGGTAGACTTGGTTCAGTTGGACCTTGACCTGATAGTTTTACTAAGAAACTCTCAGTAAAAGCACACCCTTGATTCAGCTCTTCCAGTTATGGGAACCTAGCCAAAGGACAGAGTCTATTAATACTTTCTGGCTTCTTTTGGCTATTAAGGTTCTGTGTGCTCATGCATGCTCAGTCACTTCTGACTCTTTGCGACCCCACAGACTGGAGCCCATCAAGCTCCTCTGTCCATAGAATATTCCAGGCAAGGATACTGGAGGTGGTTGCCATTTCCTACTCCAGGGTATCTTCCTGACCCACGAACTGAATGCATGTCTCCTGCCTTGGCAGGCAGATTCTTTACCACTGTGCCCCTGGGACGCCTCCCGAGCCAAAGGGAACAGCTACCAGCAAATAATTAAAGACGACCTCAGTGGCCAACAATGGAGGACTGATTTCACGGCAAGCAGTCACTGAAAACAGTTCAGAAACGTGCTGACATGGGAAGACAGTTATGACATATAATGGAAAATATTAGAAAACTGTATGGTATGAACAAATTCTATTTAAAAGATCACAATTACATCTGCAGATTTGGAAGAATGCACAGCAAATGCTTAACTTGGACCATCTCTGGGTGTATGGAATTTATGGTGTTCTGGCTTTTTGGCTTATGCATAATTTCTGAATCTTCTATTAAAAATATCTATTGCTTAAGCATTTAAAAAAGAAATCTTACTAAAAGATACAAGGGAGTTCCCCGGTGGCCTAGTGGTTTAATTCTGGGCTTTTGCTGCTATATCTTGGATGCAGTCAAAAACAAAAAAGATAAAGGAAGATTGTTGTTATTGTTCAGTCGCTAAATTGTGTCCAACTCTGGGTGAAGAGGAAAGAAGATAATGTGATGTTTTATAAACAAATCCAACTCTGACACTTCTTTATAATAAATTATAAATTGGGCTTTTCAGAAGATCTAAATATTTGAACTTTCTAATATATCTACTTCAAAGATGCAGCCTGCAGTGTGGTCACAACTTGAGGTTTTGTACACTTAGAATGGAAAAACAAGGTCCTACTGTATAGCACAGGGAACTTTATCCAATCTCCTGGGATAAACCGTAATGGAATGTATATGTGAGTAAATCTGAAGCACTTTGGTGTATAGCAGAGATTGGCACAACATTACGAATTAACTATACACTAAAAAAATGGGGGAAAAAGACTTCAAGTTTCTGTCTTGGGATGGTTGTGTTACACTGTGGCTCTGCCACTTCAGGCTGTCTAATCTCTGTCTCTGTAACAGGGGTGGTAGTAATAGTACCAACCTCACAGCTTTGTTGAGGATTAAATACTACACAGAAAACTCTTGGCACAGTGCCTAGTAGTACTAAGTGCTCAATAAGCGTTAGGAGCCAGCAGGTGCCTTCTGTTCAGGCTAACAGCAGGAGCCCCTGCCTAAGCCTGAAGGATTCCACCAGGCACTCTGACAGTGGTGCACCTCACCTAGTATTTTGCAGAGAAGGGTGTGTGAGTGCTCAGTTATGCCTGACTCTTTGCAACCCCATGGACTGTAGCCTGCCAGGCTCCTTTGTCCATGGGATTCTCCAGGCAAGAATACTGGAGTGGGTTGCCATACCCTCCTCCAGCGGATCTTTCCCAACTAGGGATCCAACCCGTCTCCTGCGTTAGCAGGCAGATTCTTTACCACTGAGCTACCTGGAAAACCCAGAGAAGGGGGCAGGGGAAAGTAAAAGCAGCACTCCCAGGTCATTTTACTTCCCTGAAGCTTCCTTATCACTGGGTGTGAAGTACAGGTGCTGATCAACTCTGTTAATAAAGCACAGTGCTCAGGAAACCAAACGCTAAAGACCAAGGTCTGAAGCCCCTTAGTGAGGATGTGTCCCTCATAACCACTACTAGCGGGGGAAGTACACTTTTAGACCTCACAAAAGATAGCATATTTATTTAGGAAACAACAATTTCAAAATTATTCCCCAAACTCAGAATCTATGGGCCAGAATACACACCCTAACTAAATGAGTGAGGTCTTCATTAATTGCTCACTTATTAAATAAAACTTTAACTGACTATGTGGAGTAGTGTTTCTCCATAAATCACTTGGAGTGCCAGAGATTGAGTCCATTAAATAACACATTGTACCTGGGATGGTCCAGTAATTGGAAATTTTTATTTTTATAAATACCTCCAGATGGTTTTCATGATCATAAAGGAACTTTGGGAAACACTGATGAAACGTGCTTTTCCACTTCCTTTGCAGATTTTAAGTCTTAACACGTGGTCCTTGAATGACCCACTGAAAAGTCTAATCCAGTCCAGTTTTAGAAAAAGAAAGTCAGTCTTTTGAATATCTGACTTCTTGTTTCCTAGGAGACACTGTTTTTCATTTCCATTTCTGGCCCAGCTCTTCTAGGTCAGGTTTTTCTCCAAGGGTCCATCTTCCTTGAGTTGAGGCATAGCAATCCAATCATTTTTAAATATTGGTTTATTATTAAAGGATTGTCACGTTTAATTAAATAACCTTTGCTCGCTTTTGTCTCTCCTTTCCTTTCCCCCTGAAACGTATGTTAACAAGTTAAAGTGCTTTGTATAATATACATTCAATATTCTGGTTTCTCCACCTTAAACTTCATACTGAGGACGCCGTGTATGCCAGCCTGAATCTCATCATTTTCTTTAACGGGTCCCACTCCTTTTGGCGTCCCGGTCAAGATAATATCTCCTTCTTCCAAGGTCATGATCTTAGAAACGTAGCTGATGATGTAGGGGATGGAAAAAATCATGGAAGATGTCTCACCCTCCTGTCTGAGTTCGCCGTTGACCTTGAGCCAGAGCTTCAGGTTGTGAGGGTCAGGGATCTTCTCTTTGGGCACGAAGGCGCTGACCGGGCAAGAGGCCGTGAAACTCTTGGCCAGAGTCCAGGGCAGCCCCTTCTTCTTGCACTCGTCCTGCACGTCCCTGGCGGTCATGTCCAGGCACAGGGCATAGCCGGCCACGTAGTCCATGGCCGCGGCCTCCGGGACTGCGCGGCAGCGCTTGCCCATCACCACGGCAAGCTCGAGCTCGTGGTGCAGGTTGCGGGTGTAGGCGGGCACGAGCACCGGCGAGCCTTCGGGGGCGTAGGCGGTGGACGGCTTCAGGAAGAGCACCGGCTCGCTGGGCACGGCGCTCTGCATCTCCCGGACGTGGTCCGCGTAGTTCCGGCCCACGCACACGATGTTCTTCCCCCACTCCCAGAAGCGGGACATCGGCCTGCCGGCGGCCATGCTCCTACCCGCTGACCGGAGTCACGTGGACCCTGCCCGGACGGTCACGGACGCCGACGGCTAGCCGGAGAGGACCAACTACCTCGAGGAGCCGGACCGCGGACTCCGCCGGGTGCCCGGAAGTCGCGGCACTCGTCCTGTCGGCAGCAGCTGTCCAGTGGCTGCCCGGGGGCTGCCGGGCCTGGTCCCCGCAGAGAGGCGGTGGCTGGAGCAGGTGCCTTCCGGATCACCCTCAGGTCCTCAGCGGGGCAGGGTCAGGTGTGGACACGGGCGCTGATTGGCCGGGGGGCGGGGCGGGCGGGGGGCACGGGCTGGGACACGGGCGCTGATTGGCCGGGGCGGGGCGGCGGGCGCTGATTGGCCGCGGTGTGTGGACGCCGGCGGGTACAGCCCGCCCCTCGTGCCGCCGCCGCCGCAGCCTGCCAGCCGCTCCGGTCATGGTGCTGGGCCGCGGGCTGCTCGGCTGCTGGAGCGTCGCTGAGCTGGGAGCCGCCTGCGCCCGTCTCGGCCTGGGTAGGTGGGCCGGGGCGGGGCCGGCGCGGGGCCGGCGCGGGGCCGGGAAGGCCGGGGCGCCCAGGGGCTGGCCTGTCAGGGTCCCGGGGCAGGGCCTGCGGAGACGAGGCGAGCTGCCCGGCCGGCGTCGTAGCCCGGCTAACGGCGGTTGGGCCGGCCGCGCTCCCCGAGGCGGTGCAGCGCGGGGCCCGCACGGGCGGGGCCGCCGAGGCTGACGCTGTTTTTTATTGATACAGGATTGTAAGCCCTCGCTGACGCCGGCGGGCAGGCCGATTGGGGTCGAGCAAAGGCCACCCAGCAGTTGAGTCAGCCTTTGAGAGGGCTGAAGACAGAGTGGGGTAACTTGTCAGCTGGGGGGTGCTAACGGATTTGTGCTAGGTAAGGAAATGTGTGTTGTGGGGGCGCTCGGGGGGCCCGTCTTGGGACGCCTGCCTCCCCGGGGTCTGCCTGGCAGCCAGCTAGCGACCCCCTCCTCCTGGACTGCGGGGGTCGAGGGTTCCCCCTCATGCATCCGCCCCCACCCCCTCCCCCCCGGCCCATGAAGCCACGCACTTCTGAAGCCCTGGGGTGATGCACTCATGCTTGAATCCGCACGGCCTGCGTGCTGTGTGTGCTCCACGAAGTGGATCCTGGCTTTTCACGTGAACTGTGGCCGGCGAGCTGCTGGACCCTTGCCCTTCCTAGTTCTCCTATCCCGGCCTCTAAAACGGGAGGCGTTGGACGGCCTGACCTCCAGGGCCCTGCTCGGACAGCTGTCAGATTCGATTTTCACCCTATTACCTCTTGCTCTCTTGAAATATTTTGACCTTGATTTTGAAATCGCCTTTTATTTCCTGATACCTTATCGGGCTGATGTAGCAACAGGGGTAGTAGGTTAAGCTGAGATTTTGGAGCAGTGAGCTGAGTGACCACAGCCCTGGGTGGGGAGAAGGAGCAGGTGGAAGCCCTCCTTGGCCATGTCCAGACCTCACTCAGAGCAGAGGGCATCTGGAGTGCATGGTGTGTCACCATATCTAAGGAAAGAGCTGGGTTTTTCCATGTAGGGACCCGTTAAAGGGTCAGCTGAGTTTCTATGTTGGAGGCAGGCAGGTGGTGCAAATGGGACTGGAGGGGATCAGCAGGAGTGTGGCTGCCTCGTTAAGAGGGGGCCCAGCACTCTGCTGTGGTGAGGAAGGAGCTTCCCAGGTCCAGAGAAGCCGGATGCTGTGTGTCTCAAGACTCGGCCCTGACTCTGCTCTGTAGTCCTCCTGGGGATCAGATGCTGAATACTGGGGCTGAGAGCAGGTGGCATATCCCAGAAACCCAATTGTAGAAAAATAGGTTTTCTTGCCGAGCCTGAGGAGAAGGGCCTGGATAAAGCCCAACTGGTTGTCACACCTCTGTGTCCCTTAACACTGCAGTTCAGGCAGTTCCCTGGGCATGGTGGATGCCTGCGAACTCTGCATCAGAGGTGTCCTGTCAGTCAGCCAGTCAGTCTGTCAGTCAGTCTGTCAGCCAGCCAGTCTGTCTATTAGTCAGTCTGTCAATCAGCCATTCTGTCAGCCAGCCAGCCACTCACTCAGTCAGTCAGTGTGTCTATGCCGCCCACTTTCTGGATCCCTTTCTTGGAGAGGCCCCATCCCAGCGCCGACCTACTCCAGAATCTCACTGCTGTCTTCTGTCACCTTTTGCAATTTTAATCCCTGTCATGCTAAGATTTAAGGTATTATTGGGGCCTTCATGAATTTTTAGACTAAATAGGGGCTTCGTTGTGGAAAGTATTTTGGCCCCTGTCTCTGGGGCTCAGGATGCTTTTGCCCTGTGGTCACTCCCAGCCCACCCTGGCTGCCTCCTTTGCCTCAGTTGGACAGTGTGGTTCTGTGTCCTCCACACTTGAGTCTCGAACAGATGTGGCCAGCTCTCCCACATCTCAGGCTGTGGGAGAGGGGGTTTATGCGTCATCCAGATTTCAAGTCCCTGCCGTTCGGGAGTGAGTCTTCTTTTCTTCTCTGGCGTGTGACCTGAGAAGGGCTGTGAGTCGCTGCAGGGGCCTCGGGCTCCCTGAGCTCGCAGAGAGGGAGAAGAGCCTGCCTGGTGCTTTCACTCTGGGTTTCCCTCTTTGTGGTCTTTCTCTGAATCAGGTGTGAACAACCCCAGAGCTGACTGTAGGCGCCTCTCACAGAGGTTTGAATTGCAGTCCTTTTAGAGCTCTCTGGAAAGAAAAGAGGGACCCTAAGTGTGAAAGAGCCAATTTCCACGAATATGAACATGAGCCGTGTTCCGTATTTTCCTCATGGATGTGGTTAATGAGGGTATCCTCCTCTTTTCTAAGAAAACTTAGAAAACCCCTCACGTCGAGGCTCCGCACATTGCGTCCGTGGGACATTGCTTCCGCGGATGCCTGTCCTGCGGGGCTGAACGCTGGCTTTGAAGTCTTGGCCCAGCGTGGCCTCGTGTGGACGCTGACTGGAACTGCACTTTGTCTTCAGGTCCAGCCCTGCTGGGAAGCCTCTACCACTTGGGTTTAAGGAAGAGCTTGACCGTGGATCAGGGCGCCATGAAGGTGGAGTTACTGCCCGCTCTGACCGACAATTACATGTACCTGCTCATTGATGAGGACACCAAGGAGGCGGCCATTGTGGATCCAGTGCAGCCCCAGAAGGTGGGAGGCCAGGCCGAGCACCCCTTTTCCGTCTCCTGATGAGTTTGATAACCCAGGGCCCTTGCAACCCGGCCAAAGCTAAACAGAAATTAACCCATTTGGTTTTTGAAAAAGGAACTAGTGTCCCACCACTCAGTTATCAGGGCAGAGGAGCAGTGAGGGGCTGGAGGCCACCAGAGGCTTTGGTGTGTTGAGGAAAGGGCTCCTGCGTGCAGCGAACCTGGGCAGGAGAGGCAGGGGCCTTTCCAGCCCTGCCGCCACCTCCAGGCTTTGTGCCCCTTGGCACACTGCCTTTAGGGGGTGGTCTCGGCTGGAGGGGCTCGGAGAGGTCGTGTGGAGCCTGAACTGCCCCGCGGATCACGAGAGAAAAGGCCTCCTAGTCACCCTGCCCTCCTGGAGGCGGGGCAGGCGGGCCAGCTCGCTGGGCGCCCCCACCTGCAGGCCAATGGACGGGCCGGGGCCGGGGCATGACCGGCCTGTGCGCTGCCGCCTGTTTGGTTGCAGGTGGTGGAAACGGTGAGGAAGCACGGCGTGAAGCTGACCACAGTGCTCACCACCCACCACCACTGGTGAGTGCTCCGGGGCCCAACCTCCCCTGTGCCAGCAGGGCCCCTGGGCCTCACAGCTGTGCTGCCCGTGCCTCGAGGAGGAGCGACCACCCGGCGGGCGGGCCAGGGCGTGCAGGTTCCTGGGGGACCCCCACGGGGGGCCTGGCAGCCCTTCTCCCCTCCGTGGTTGTGAGCTGAGGGTCAGCCCCAGCAGCACTCTGACGGGGCTTCCGGGCACCCGCCTCTGTGCTGCTGCCCCGCATCCCTCAGGCCTGGCGACTCGGGGCCCTGAGGGCAGAGGCTCAATCATGCTGGGGTCCTGGGGCTATGGGTGGGCCTCTAGCAACATCTTTGCAAGCTCTTGAACTTGCGTGGTGGGAAGCTGGCCTCAATGTTGGAGAATAAACTGGTCTAGACGTTAGTGTTTTTGAAAATCAAGCTGTCATTTTTGAAGAGTTTGTGATTTTTTAGATACTTGAAAGCTAAAGGATGGAAAAAGCTCTGATGTTTGGATCTTAGGCCTAGAGTTGCCTGCCCAGGGCCCTATTGGAACTTTTGAGGCTCTTTAAGCTAGGAAAAAAATCTTTACTTGGCTCTGAATATTCTTTTCCAAATAACTGCCCAAGGGCAGCGAGCGTCTTTGAACCTGCTCCTGTGGCGCTTGGCCGAGCTCGGGGTGTGACCTGGGATAAAGGGAGGCCTTCTCCAACATCTGTGGGAGTGTCGTGTGGATGCGGTTGACCAGAGTCTGTTAAGTGTTGGAAACTTGCTGGTTGATGTCACTGCGGCCCTTCGGGATGGCTCAGCCTCCGGGGCCTCAGGCGTTACTTCCTGATTTAGGGGCTCAGGCCTGTGGCAGCTCCTGGCTGCCCTGTGGCTACTCTCGTGAGCTCCGCCCATTGTGGTCTGCGTGGGCTGCGGGGTCCCCGCCTCCCAACTTCCCCCAGTGCGACTGTCTTGCACTGAGCACCCCCCGCGTCACACGTGGCTTTTCCCACACTGGGGTGTCTTACAAACTAAACCAGGCCCCAAAGTGAGCTGCAGGGTGTGGCCCACGCCACCCTGCCACTTCCAGGCGGCGTTTCCCAGGTCAGCGCTGAGTGTGCTTCGTGGCTGGCCCGGCCTGCGTGTATCAGCGCGGCAAGGAGGGGCCAAGGGCGGCCTGCTCTTATCTCGGAGCCCTGCTGTGGTGGGGCCTGTGGGTCAGTGTGTAGTGAGGAGCAGGTGTGCCCTGGCGATTGGAAAGCCCCTGCCTTGGCCTGGAAAGGCTAATCTTCAGGCGCAGGATACCCCCGCCCTGCCCCGCGTTCAGGGCCCCTCAGGGCTTGCCCTGGTGAATTTCTCCCCCAGCAAGGCCGTGGCCTGGAGCCATTCTCTTGAACTGGGCGGCGTGGGGAGCTCCTATGCGCGTGTCCAGGGGGCACCTCGCCGCTGGCTGCACCATCAAGGCTCCTGGGGAGGTCATTCTGCACTGGCCTGTCCCTCGGTGACACTACCCCCTGGCAGCTGGGTGGTGGTGGTTTAGATCTGCTCGGAGTGGGCCCGTCTGGGCTGTGACTCAGAGTTACCTGACGGCTTTTAAAACTCGGCCTGCAGGGCGCCCAGGGCATCAGGGTGCCCAGGGCATCAGCGCGTGTGGCTGGGAGTCAGGCCTCAGTGTTCCCAGACCCCAGGTGACTCTGGTGCGCCTGGAGTCTGGGAGCCGGGGGCACAGGGATCATTCAGGGGCGTGCAGTTTGCTCCATCTGCTCCAGAAGCTTCTGCAGCAGCACGGCAGCGGCATGGCAGGGGCCTCTTGTGGGGACAGGCTATCTGAGAACGTACACTCAGCAGAGCCAAATGGTGGACAAGAACAGGAAGATGAATTTCTACTTCAGAGAAACATAGCTGGGCAAAATAAAAACTCCATTTGGTCGGGGTGTGGAAGTGGGCACACCCCCATTGTATCAGCAGCAGCCCCAGCTGCCCCTTTCTGACCTCCAGGGACCACGCTGGCGGGAACGAGAAGCTGGTCAAGCTGGAGCCTGGGTTGAAGGTGTACGGGGGTGATGACCGGATTGGGGCCCTGACTCACAAGGTCACACACCTGTCCACACTGCAGGTGAGGAGTAATCGGCAGCAGGGCTCAGGTGGGCTGTGCCCACCGCCTCCTGGTGGTCCCCTGGCTCACCCCAGGGACCCAGAGGGGCACTAAGGGCTTAGCTGTGGAGACAGCCGCGCCTGCACACAGGCGGACGCGCTCTGGGGCCTGCCTGGCCTGGACAGTCCCTCTGCCGAGAGCCTGGCGAGCAGGTCAGTGTGAGATGGTGACTGGCTGAGGGAGAGGCCAGACGCATGGCTTTGGGACACCTGGTGGTTTAGTCACTAAGTCGTGTCGGACTCTTTGTGACCCCGTGGACCGTAGCCCGCCAGGCTCCTCTGTCCATGCGCTTCTCCAGGTAAGAATACTGGAGTGGGTTGCCATTTCCTCTTCTTGGGGATCTTCCCGACCCAGGGATCGAACCCGGGTCTCCTGCCTTGCAGGCAGATTCCTTACTGACTGAGCCACCAGGGAAGCCCTTGAGATGCCTGGGGACACTGAAATACAGACTCTGTGGGATTCTCTTTCACATCAGTGGTGGATTTCTTGGGAGGGGACGACAGGGAGGTTATATGGGAGGGCTGCCTTTTCTCAGGAGAGGCAGCTGGGCATCTGGGGCAGCGTGTCAGGACGTGTGTGGACAGCAGCTGCCGCCCAGGTGGGCCTGTTAGCATTTGGTGACCCAGGCAGAGCACACACAGAAACATCATTTCAGATTTGGGTGGGTTAGAACGTTTCTGAAGTAAAGGCTGGGGCTGGAGTGGAGTTGGAGAAGGGAACAATAGGCCAGGCAACTACGAGAAAACTGTCTTCCCAGCAAGACGCCGGGCTCAGACTTGGCCTGGCTCTGAGGAGACGGCAGGACCAGCCCCCTGGTTGGGCATGCCAGCAAACACCGGCTCATGGGGGTCCCTGCACCTCTGGGCCTGGGTCCTGTGGTCACCACAAGGCCCACCCTGCAGGGCGGAGCGGTGGCCGCGGAAGCCCGATCGCCCTGGATGGCAGCTTACGCCAGGGGGCTGGCGGGGTCTGGGAGAGCCCGCGAGCCTGCAGACGGGCCCCCGCACGCAGGGACACAGGCCCGTGTGCTGTTTCAGGTGGGGTCTCTCAGCGTCAAATGCCTGTCGACGCCGTGCCACACTTCCGGACACATCTGTTACTTTGTGACCAAGCCCAACAGTCCCGAGCCGCCCGCTGTGTTCACAGGTGAGTGTAGCGTTCCCAGGTGTGAGCTGCGGGGCCGGGCAGAGCAGAGAGCATGTCCCGCCAGGCAGACTGCGCTGGGCTCTGCATGGACCCCAGCGCTCGGGGTGGAGCCTGGGCCTCGGCGCAAACACACCCAGGGGCCAGGCAGCCCTGGTGGGCCCTGGGCGGAGTGTCCCCTCCCGGCTGGGCTTCCATCCCATCTCCAGGGCCCTGGGAGCTGTGATCCTGTGTGAGGGGTCCCTGGAGGGTCCAGGTGGGGCCGGTGAGGTTGTGGGCATTTGGCAGGACAGTGCTGGCTGTCAGAATTAAGGGGTCACAGGACGGCCTGGCCTGGAAGGGGCTTCAGGACAGATGGGGAAAGGCTTGGGTTTTGCGGGTGGTCTCAGAGCCAGCGCTGATAGGAATGGGCAGTGAGGGGGGCAGCCGGGCTTGCGTCTGAGCAGCTGTTTGGGGCCTGGTGGGGCCAGTCAGTGTGGCGGGAGGCTAAAGGCGTGGAGACGGTGGCACCCAGACTCGGGGGGCCCTGGGCCCTGGTGGGTGGGGGGCAGGTCCGGGGCTGTGGCCGGGTCAGCACAGGGGGCAGAGAGGAGCCTGGCCGTGGAGCTGAGCAGTGGCCCTAATGGGGGCATGCGTGGCCGGCAGCCCCCCAGCTCCACGCTGTCCTGCCTCGCAGGTGACACCTTGTTTGTGGCTGGCTGCGGGAAGTTCTATGAAGGGACAGCAGATGAGATGTACAAAGCCCTGCTCGAGGTCCTGGGCCGGCTCCCTCCAGACACGGTAGGCAGTGTCCTGTCTGCTCTCCAGTGGCAGCAAGACCCTGTCCCCTCACCTCCTGCTGAGCCCGTGGGCCAGCTCCCTACCCCTGGGGTCTCACAAGCCTTCCTGCATTGGGAGGAGCAGCACAGCAGAAGCATTGCTTCTGGAAGTATGTGTTTTTCCTTAAATGTACTTTTTATTGTCATTTAACATACACACCTGCAATGCAGGAGATGTGGGTTCAATCCTTGGGTTGGGAAAATCCCATGGAGATGCAATGGCTTACCCACTCCAGAATTGTTGCCTGGAGAATCCCATGGACAGAGGAGCCTGGCGGGCTGCAGTCCATGGGGTCACAAAGGGTCAGACACGACTGAGTGACTGACACACACAGATGCTTATCTTGAGGGACATCTCGTGGGTGCCGCCCCCGGACGGGCCCAGGCCCCTCACGCTGTCTCTGAGGGGCTGGAGGGCGGGGTTCACAAGCCTCCGCAGAGCTGGCGTGTTTGGCTGTGTCCTCAGAGAGTGTACTGTGGCCACGAATACACCATCAACAACCTCAAGTTTGCTCGCCACGTGGAGCCCAACAACACTGCCATCCAGGAGAAACTGGCCTGGGCCAAGGTGAGCGGGCTGCAGGCGGGGGGTCCTGTGGGCTGGGTGCCCTGAAGCTGCTTCCTGGGAGCACGGCGCTCACAGCGTTGGCTCCAGAGCGGGCGGAAAGGGCCCCTTGGCACAGCGGGTGGCAGCAGGCCAGGTGGGTTCCAGCCCAACGCAGAGCCAGAGCCCTGGCTGTCTCCTTGAGATCCTTTCTGACTCTAGGGTCTGGGCTGGTCCTGGGATCCTTTTCAGCCAGCAGCCAGGGGAGGCTGAAGCAGTGGGTGCTGGCCCCTGTCCGCCTGGGGAGACCACCTTGGAGGCTGCTTGTCTGAAAGGCATTATTTCCGCCTTGGCCCCCAGCGTGCCCTGTGGCTCGTCCCAGTGTCGCGTGGGTCCTACAGGTGTCCTCTGTAATTCTCAGACTAAAGATCTTGTACACATTGTCAAATGTGTTCCTAGATAGTTCACGTGTATGGATTTTATTGGAAATGATTATCGAGTCTTTAGAAATATTGATTTTTGTATTTTGACATTGTGTCCTTGTGACTTTGCTTGACTTAGTCTAGCATCTTTTTCATAGATTCCTTAGCACACAATCATGCCATCAACATTAAGGTAGTTTTGTTTCTTCCTTTTCAATATATTTCCAATATATATTTAATTATTATTTTGCCTTAATCTACTGGCTTAGGTCTTCAGGACAGTGTTAAGTAGACATGGTGAGAATGGACACCTTTGGCTTGTTCCCAGTCTTAGGGGGAAAGCATTCAGTTTTTCACCATGAAGCTAATTATTTTAGTTGTGAGTTTTTTTAAAGTTCTCTTTATCAAGTTGATGAAGTTCACATATATTCCTGGTTTTCTGAGAGTTTTGTCATGAGTAGATGTTGAATTTTATCAAATGATTTTTCTTTCTCTATTATGTAATCATGTATTTTTTTCTCCCTTACTCTTGTTAATGTGGAGAAGTATATCAGTTGGCTTCAAATGTTGCACCAACCTTGCTTTCTGAACAAACCTTAGTCATGGTGGTGTCTATTTTTTTGTGTTTGTGTTCTTAAGAGATATTGGTCTGTAGTTTTATTTTTTTGTCATGTCTTTGGTCTTAATAGGAAGGTAACGCTGGCCACATAAAATAAGAGTTGGAAGTGCCTCCTCCTGTTTACTGAGTTTTTCTGTGGTTGTTATTATTTCTTCCTTTAGGTTTGTTAGAAATCACTAATGAAGCCTATGGACACTGAATTCTTTTTTGTGGAAAGATTTTTTTTGTTATGAATTGATGTGTAGGGCTGTCAGATTTTCTTCTGGGCTACCTTTTCTTGATTTAGTTTTGTTAGCAACTAGTGTCTTTCAAGGAATTTCAGCAAGGTATTCAAACTTATTGACAGTTTCCCTTTTTATTTTCAAGCTTGTTGGAAGTTTAGTTCACATGTAAGGAATTGCATCCGTTTAAAATGAAGAACTGAGTGAATTTTGACAGATTAAATGACTCCCACTGTTCAAGATCTAGAACATCTCCACCCCCAAAAGCTTCCTCATGTCTCGTTTTCTCTGCCTTGCTCTAGGATGCCACTAGAACTTAGTTCACGTTTTCTAGAATTTCATATAAATGAAACTGTACAGTGTACTCATCTTTTTTTTTTTTTTTTTTACGAAGCAGAATAATTTTGAGATTCACTCATGTGAATGAACTGCAGGTATCAGTTCATTCCTCTTCATTGCTGAGTGGTATTCCTTTGTTTGACCATACCACATTTTGCTTATCCATTCACCTGCCAATAGACATTTTCTGGTTACTGGCCATTGTGAATAAAGCCGCTGTGAACATCTCTGTGCAGGGCTTTGTGTGATACGTGGTTGTGTTGTTTTATTTCCCCACCAGTGAAACAGGAGAACTCCGGGTGTTCCACACCCTCACCAACCCTTGGTACTGCTGATCTTTTCATTTTAGCCATCTTCCTGGGTAGGCAGTAGTGCTTCATTGTGGCTTTAATTTGCGTTTCCTTAGCGCATAATAACTTTGACCATCTTTCCATATGCTTATTGGTCATTTTGTTTAGTGTTTGTTCAGATTTTCTCCCCATTTAAAAAACTGGATTGTCTTCTTGTTGAATAATGAGTTTTTTTTTTTAAGTTTATGCTATATACAAGTTCTTTTCAGATATGTGTATTGTGAAGTTTCTCATTCTGTGACTTGCCTTTAACTTTATCAACAGTGTCTTTTCCAGAGCAAGCAAATTTTTTTTACATTAAATTTTGATGATGTACAGCATGTTTTCTTTTGTAGTTCATACTTTTTATCTCCCATTTAAGAAAGCTTTGCTTTGCCAAGGTTAAAAAAAAAAATCTCCTTTTTTTTTGAAGCTTTATAGTTTTAACTTTTAGATCAGTATGATCTAATCCACCCCCTCCAATATCTGCTAGATCTGTAGTGATCTCCCCTCTTTATTTGGCTGTACTGAGTCTTAGTTGCCTTTGGCGGGATCTTTAGTTGCAGCATGTGGGATCTAGTTCCCTGACCAAGGATCAAACCTGGGCCCCCTGCTTTGGGAGTATGGACTTTTAGCCCCTGGACCACCAGGGAAGCCCCTGAAGGCGTCTCGATGCCACTGCTCACAGTGTGGGTGGGAGTGGGACCCTTGGGAATGAGGGCCCCTAATGGTCAGGAAGCCTGCGCGTAGCTTTTGACAGCGGCTGTCCACTCCTGGGCCCCGTGGCCCTCAGGGTGAGCCCAGCAGTAGAAGGGCAGGGGCTGCGGGGAGGGTGGAGACCCTCAGCTATTAACTCTGACCTTCTTCCTGTAGGCGTTTCTATAGCAGTGAACAGTTGGCCAGACATCCCCGTTTGCATCTTCTCTCCATCTGCCCTGGTCAGTGTTGATCAGGAGCGAGGGCGTCCCGAGTGGAGGTGACGAGCTGTCTGAGCACCCCGTGATGACAGCCGCCCTCTAGGGAGGATGTCACCCCGGGGAGGGATCCTAGGAACTGGTTGCTGCACCGTTCTTGGCTGTGAGACGCTCACGAACCACGTGCTGTCCTGGGGGTGGGGCTGTAGTTTCTGTTTCCTGCCTTTTTGCTGGTTATGCCTTCTTTAATACAAAACATAAGCCTTGTATTACTGACAAGAAAGCCCCCCGTCCCCCTGCACCTCTGGGTCATGGTGGGTCGTGGTGGCGGGTCGGAGCACTCGTGCCCCTCTCCATGGGCAGGGAAGGGCCTGTGTTCACGCTGACCGTGTGCTCACTGGATCTTCTCAGGCAGACGACGTGTGAAGGCTTGCTCAACCATCCCCTTTAGAAGCTTCCGCACTAAAGCGACCCACTTGTCTTGCAGGAGAAGTACAGCATCGGGGAGCCTACGGTGCCATCCACCATCGCCGAGGAGTTCACCTACAACCCGTTCATGCGCGTGAGGTGAGGGTGTGGGGCCCCTGCTGCGCACAGGCACCCGGGCAGGGTCCACGCCCCCGAGTCTCCTTAAAGCACGGCCAACGAAGCAGATGCTGTTTCTTAAAGCGGGCACTGTTCTTGGTGCCCCGGAGAGGGTGTGGGTCCTTTCTGACCCTGGGTCCCCATCAGGAGGTGATGAGACTTGTGCTCGGGGCGCATCCACATGCTGGGTGATGCCGGACGCGTGTGGAGCGGGCGTCGCTGGGTCACAGCAGGATTGGCTCGGCCAGCACGTCTCCCACAGTGACGAACGCCCGGGCTGTCCACTGGCTGCCGCCGCCTCCAGGCTCTTTTCTTCCTGGCGCCCTGGGAGGGGCAGTGGGGCTGTGGTCTGGGGTGCAGCCTGGCGCTTGGCTTCACAGGGAGAAGACGGTGCAGCAGCACGCGGGCGAGACGGACCCCGTGACCACCATGAGGGCCATCCGCAAAGAGAAGGACCAGTTCAAGGTGCCGCGCGACTAGGCGGCTGCGGGCCTCCCGGGCACTCAGATGTGCCGGGTGCCTCTCCGGCCAGGACTGCAGGAAGCTCAGTCTCAGTTTAATTTTAAATTAATTGCAGAGCGCTTTGCTTGTGTTATCAAATGTTCTAATGCATATTTATAAGAGAAGAAGTTTAGAAAGTGTTTATTCCCGGGAGCTGTGCTTGCAGACCGTGTGTTGTCGCCGACCTTTCCATGGGCGCCCCCACGGTTGCTGTGTGAAGCCCCCACATGACACCCCAGGAAAAGCTGCCCCCTCTGCCTCCGGCAAAGCCAGCATGCCCTGTTGGGGTGGGTACTCTCCCTTTTCCTGCCCCTGTGAGTGGATGCCTGGCACCACCACCCCCTACCCGCCCCTCCCCAGCTGCCTCTAGAGGAAGTCGCCTCTCACGGGTCGTGTCCAGGGTCGTGTGTATGCTGACGTGCAGGGGACCCCAGGCCGGGCGCAGCGTGGGGCGGGGTCTGGGCGCCATCCCTGTGAAGGCTGCCCGTCCCGAGACTGTCCCAGGGGCCAGTCTCTGGTCCCACCTGCTGCGGTGACGCCCCCTTGACGCCTCCTCTGGCCTGGCTGTCACCGTCTCCCTGGATTCCCTCAGGTCCTGTCCCAGCTGAGCGGGCCCGCGTCACCCCACACCGCCTGTGTGGGCTCCTCTCCAACCACGATGCTTTCTCTGTGGAGCCTGAGCTCCCTGGAGACCTGGGGGGTTTGCACAGGCCCTCCTGGCGCCGACCTCGGTCTTGTACCAGCGACTGGACTCGCAGGCGCAGGAGCCTCAGGACGTGCTGCGGCCTCGCGCCGTGAGGGTCGCGGTGGGTGCCACGTCCGCCCCTCCAGGCGGCTGGTGTTGGTGGCCCCTCCCAGGGACGCTGAGCTCCGCCAGCAGCACAGCGATCGCACCGGGGTGAGCGCTTCTCCCCGGAACCCGCTGCCAGAGGCCCCTGGCCCCCAGCAGCCTGGGCCTGCGTCGCTCATCTGCAGAAACGTGAGGAGGAACACGCATACCATCATGCTCCCCTCCTTGTCCTCTGAGAGCCCAGGGCGCTCAGCAGGGAGCGCTTCTCTTTGCACAGTTGTGACGCTGCTGCCTCCAGGCAGTGGGGCGCGTCCTCACTCCGCCTGGCTGGTGCCCCGCGGTACGTGGGGCTTCCTTCTCAGCAGCTCCCGCTGCGCTCAGGGCGCCTCCCCACATGCCAGACACCCTCATCCTCGCTGGTCTGGGGCACAGAAGGCACTCTGCAGGCTTCTCATGTGTCTTCCTGGCTCCTGACCACCTTCCACATGCTCACTGGCTACTGGGATTTCCTTCCTGGGGACCGCCTCTGCTCCCGGGTTTCTTCACTGGTTGCTACCAGTGTTGATCACTAGGAGTCCTCTGTTTCACGTTGCATATTGTATGGTTTCTTTGTTTCTGTGTGTTTGCAGTCTTCTCCTAGCTCGTTGTGGGCTTCACTCTCTGGTGTCTGTTGAACAAATTCTTGATGTTGCCAAATGTATATTTTTTTCCTTCACAAAAAATGTTTTTTGTGTTTAGCAACCTGTTTGGCAACTCTTCCCCACCTCTGATGCCGCCCTATAATCTGACCCAGTGGTTTCTGGTTTGTGGTTCTTGTTGCCGAGCTGTTTGTGCTGGTGTCTGAGGGACTGACGCCTCACGTCCCAGCCCCTCTGCACCGCCCGCCACCCCAGCAAGCCAGCACCTAGGGGTCCAGCCTGCCCCGTGGGCCTCCATCCCGTCCATCCATCTGTCTGTGCTGATGATGCCTCACAGTCCCTGTATGGTTCTTCATCCCCAGGACCGTGGCCCAACCTCATCTGTCAGGAGAGTCCTGGCTCTTTGCTCTTCCATGTAAAAACCAGGGTGTTCATGTCTGGAATCTGGGATGGAGTAATGTCCACTCACTAGGCTGGGAAGAAGTGACTTTTTGTCACTTTGTCACTTCAGGCGTTTCCAATTATGCAGATGCTACTTATCCATCCGCTTGGGTCTCTGCTGCCGTTAGTGCTGTGTGTAGGGCTCAGGTCAAGTCTAAGATGTCTCCAGCACCTAGGGGGTCCTAACGCCAAGAGCCGCAAAGTGGGGTGGAAAGGCTGTGGCCGGGCGCGAGGGCCGGGCCGAGCAGGGCGGGCTGGGCGGTGTTGCTGGGGGCTCCCCGGGCCCTGGAGGGCCGCAGGAGGGCTGGGAGCTGCTGCCGCGTTTGCCGGCCCAGCACACACTCTCCTCAGGTCATCGGCTCCCAGTGCCCAGTCACTGCGCTGCCGGGCCCCGTTTCCTCAGCACGCTCTCTCCTCTGGGTCTGAAGATGAGAAGGGAACCTGGAAGCCTCCTCACTGCTGGGGGAGTCTGTAGAGAAGGAGACGCTAGCCTGAGCCTGGTGCATTCTGTTGTGGGAATTTTAAAAATCGTGATCCCGTTTTTGAATGGTGAGAGCTGCTGCCTCCTTCAGCCGCTTTGGCTAGGTCACTTCCTTTCCTCCATTTTCAAATCCAGCCTGGTGTGTTCTCTCGTCTCTGCCGTGGCGTTCGTCTTCCCTGCCCCTTCCGAGCAGAGCCCGTTGCTTTCTGTCCTCTGGCTTTGGGGTCCTGCTTCCTAGCTCCTCAGGGGTCTCTCATTCTTCCTCCTGAGTAAAAAAGGAGAGGCTTTTCCTGGACCACCCCCTTCTAGGGACATTGGTTCTTAGTTGGGGCAGCAGAGAGTCCTGGGGAAGAACTGGATCTTAGATCTGGGAGTGAGCCTGGCCTGGGTGCTGAGGATCCAGAAAGGAAGGCTGGTCCTATAGCCAGCTGCCCCCAGGATACACGCACCTGTCCCACACTGCCCCCAGGGTACGCGCACCTGTTTTTCTCTGGCTCTGAAGCTCAGAGTCATCTTATTCTTGGTCAGCATATTTTCTTAAGCCAGAATCTTGACTTCTTAAGGTCCCAATAATCTCTCTCTCTTTTCTCTGATTTCTGTTCTAACAATCTTCTATTCAAGAAATGAGTATGTCATGTTTACTTTAAATGGGCAAAACTGAAAGGGAAAATGGGTACTTTAGCATTAATGGAGATTCTTTCATAGTCCAGTTGATAGCAGGCACTATCACTCAACCAAACCTACTTACAGAACATCCCACCAACATTTCCAGGAGCTCCAGGACAAACGAGATCTTCAACCCACAGATCATGATGAATTCTAAAAGAACATACTTTGTATAATTCCAAACTCCAGTGACATTAGATATCTACAACACAGTGAAGTCTGGAAAAACTCAAATGTTTGGAAGTTAACACATCTAACTACTGTGTGCGTCAACCAGAAGGGAAATGAACACAAAATTTGTGGGACACAGCTAAAGCAGTGCTCGAGGGAAACGTATCGCTTTAAACAACTGTTTAAGAAAAGGCCTCAAAAAACCTGGGCTTCTGCCTTAAAACACAAAAGGAGAGAAAACAAAACCCAAAGGAAGCAGAAATAATGATTAGCAAGGAGTCAGTAAAACAGAAAACAGTGGTTTTTTGCTGACCAACAAAATAACACACGAATTGCCAAAATCATGATTTTTGAAAAGGGGCACATCCTATCAATCCTAAAGAAATGAACAGAACTTGTAAAGGAATACTAGGGAAACTATACCAACAAATTAGATGAAATGGACAAATTCCTTAAATTGATTTAACAAAAGTCTTAAGTCTTCATGCAAAAGCATGCTCAGGGCCACATGGCTTCACCAGCGCATTCTATCAGTAATGCTAATACTCACTCACAAGCTCTTCCAGAAAACACAGGAGGGGACACTTCCCAACTCATTCTATGAGGCAGTTATCCCAATACCCAACAAAACCAGAGATCAACGTCCCTCATGAACACAGGTGTAAAGCCTTTAAAATGTTAGCTATCAGAATACCATGACATTCCACACCATAGGCAGGTGGGATTTATAACAGGAACAAAACATTGACTGAAACATCTAAAAGTCAGCATAATAAACCACGGTCATGGAACAAAGGACAAAATCATCTCGATGCATGCGGGAAAACGTGACGAAATCCCACACCCGTTTGTGGTTTTTTTTAAAAAAAAAGTCAAACCAGGAATCGAAGGGAGCCTCTTGGAATTGATAAAGGACATCTGCTTAATCTCCAAACACTGCTGTATCAAGTCATGGCAACTCAGTTGTTTGAAGCGGCACAGATGTATCTCCTGCCAGTCCGGAGGTCAGAAGTCTGTTAGGAGTCCCACTGGACTGTCAGCAGAGCAGGTTCCCTCTGCTCCAGAGGAAGACTCCGTTTCCTTGCCCTTCCCTGCTGTGTGAGGCGCCTGAGTCCCTGGGTCCTGGCCCCCCTCCTCCATCTTAAGAGGTCAGCAGCTGGGGGCTGAGTCCTCTCATGGCCCCACAGTGGCCTCGTCTGACCCTTTAATCCAATCCAGAGATCGCCTGGAATTACAGTGGGGCCACCTGGAAATCCACGTTCATCTTATTGTCTCCCGGTCAGCTGATCAGCAGCCTCAGCTCCACTCTGCCACGTGACCCGACATATTCGTGATTCCAGGGGTAAGGACACGCACATTGGTGGCTGGGAGCATTTTTCTGCCTGTGACCCCATGGATCAGAGACGTAAGCCAGCGTCGTAATTCACGGTCAGTGATGGAATGCTATTCACTGAAGTCAGGAACACAGCAAGGATCTCTGCTCTTGCCACAGAAGGCAGCACACACTGGGAAGGAGAAGGGGAGAGTGTCCTTATTCACAGATGGTGTGATGTCACACAGGGCTTCCCTGGTCGCTCAGCTGGTAAAGAACCCGCCTGCACTGCGGGAGACCTGGGTTCAGTCCCTGGGTTGGGAAGATCCCCTGGAGAAGGGAATGGCTACCCACTCCAGTATTCTGGCCTGCAATAGTCTATATAGCGCATGAGGTTGCAAAGAGTTGGACACGACTGAGCAATGGCTTATCCTAGGGATCCAGCCACACACACACATCTGGGACTAATTAGTAAGGTCCTGGGATACACGATCAACAAGAGAAACCTGCTGTATTTGTACATACTGAAGGCAGTCTGAAAATGAAATTAAAAGAACTCCACTCAGGGACTTCCCTGGTGGTCCAGGGGCTAAGACGCCACACTCCCAATTCAGGGGGCCCAGGTCTGATCCGTGGTCAAGGAAATAGATTCCACATGCTGCAATTAAAGATCCTGCATGTCACAACTAAAGATCTCACACACTACAGCTAAGACCTGTCACAGCCAAATACATGTATATATACACACATGTATATATGTGTATATATATATGTATATTTTAAGAACCAAAAAACAGCTCCATTCATATAGCATCAAAACTCAGAAAGTACTTAGAAATTATCAAAAGTAGTACAAGATTTATATACTGCAAACTACCAAAAAAAAAAAAAACTGCTAAGAGAAAGAAAATATAAATAGATTCTATATTTCTTAATTAAAAGATTTTTGTGATCTTGGGTTAGGCAAAGAGTTTAGACACCACATCAAAATCTTAAGCCATGAAAGAAAAAAACTGATACACTGGACTTAATTAAAATAAACTCTTACTTCAAAAGACAACAGCAAAAAAGAGCAGCAAGCCACAAACAGAAAAATATCTGCAAATGCTATCCTTGACAATCCATAAATATAAAGTCATATCTATAATGTTCAGTGTAACAACTCAGTAAGGAGACAGTTAAAAAATGGATGAAAGTCTTGAATAGACACTGTGCCAAAGAAGATATAAAAATGCCAATAAACACATGAAAAGGTGCCCAGTATCAATCGTCAGAGAAACACAGAAGGGCTCAAAACCAAAACAGAACAAAGCCGACTGCACCAAATAGCGGTGAGGATGTGGGACCGGACTCTCACAGTCTGTAGAATTACACAGTCGTTTTGGAAAACATTTTTTAAAACCATAAATACTATGTGAACCAGTAACTCCACTGGTAAGAATCTACCCAACAGGAGTGAAACCTACGTCCACACAAACGCTCACGGCAACGTTATCCATAGTAACCCCAGAGAAACCAACCAGACATCAATCATCTGAGGTACGAGTAAACGGACATTACCCGGTCACAACGAGGAATGAAGCGCCGACGCACGCTTTGTGGATGAGCCCTGAGAGGACGCTCAGTGAGCAAGGGGGGACACAAAGGGCGCCTGCTGCCCGGGAACGTTCCAAAACCACCCGTGCGTGCGCCTGCACCGCAGTACACACTTGCTGAGAATCACTGAGGTGTGCGGTGTGTTGACGGGTGGATTTTATGGTGTAAGAATTGGGTTATCAGTAAAGCTGTTTTAGAAAAAAAAACTGTTGGGTAAAGGCATCACAGTTGATACTTTGTTACATTATCCCAGCATACTTCTAGAAAAACATTTCAGCCTAGACAAAATGAAATGGAGGAAAAAGGGTAACAATAACAGTATCAAAAGTAACAACCATCCATAAAACCAACCATTAAAAACTATTTAAAATCAACCATTTAAAAAAAATTTTTTTTAATATATGAGAGATCACACAGAAATCTACACAAATACCAGGGAGAGAAACTGAAGAAGGCCTAATTGTGCCATGTCCACACTGGAAGGGAAGACTCAAAATGCAACGCAGGTCAAAACCGGACCGGCGGTTGTCATGGACACGTGACAGGCTGTGCCCCCCGTGGACAAGGAAGAGGCCGGAAGCCCCTGCAGACGGAGAAGGGTCTGCTCTGCCTCCAGAGTTCAGGGGCAGCCCAGAAAGGGCCCAACTACTTGGACCCTGACCATGGCAAGCTGGTGCCTGAGAGGGAGGAGGAAGGGAAAGCTACCGCTCCAAACGTGGGGAGGCGGCTGTAAGCCACCAGGAAGAATGAAGCTCAAAGGCCAGCTCACTCTTAGGAAGCAAGAGAGAGGGGATGCCCTGAGATCACCTCAGAGAAAAGACAGGGATGGGTCCACCAGGTCTTTTGAGAATACACTCAAGTCCACGGGCGGAACGGGTCCTGACACCGCGAGGAGCTTGATACATGCATCAGCCTAGATTAAAAAGCTTTTCTCCCCGCAGTTTTTCCATTTAAGGAGCATCTTATGAGGCCACATTAAAATTAAGAACTCTCACTAGAATCACAATGAAGAGAATGGAGAGGCAGACCACGGTGCCGAAGACAGGACCACTGGCCACACACACTTGACAAGGGGCTTGCATCCGGGACACGATTAAAAAAAAAAGTCACACTGACAGCACCCAAATAAATCAGCAAGAGACTGAAACACGTGCTTTACAGGAGACGACAGCCCGCTGGGCAATGAGTCTCTGAAGTGTTGCCTGCCATCACTGGCGACTGAAGGAAGGAAAGACAGTGACGGCCCCTGTCCACCCACCTTCGGGCTGAGAGTAGACAGGGTGGGGTGCTGTTGAGGCCCCCCGGGCCCCCGGGCCCCAGGAGGGGTGTGTGCTACCTGCCAGGACAACACACCCTGGTCCCAGCAGGTCCACTCAGGACACAGAAATGCGGACAGGCCCCTCAGGGTCGCAGCCCCACAGCAGGAAGCAGGGAGGGGTCTGCAATGTGGCACCATGTCCATGGAGACCAGAAACCAGACTCCGCAGGGGGCCCTCGGGGTCAAGTGGAAAGAGGCCAGGGCAGCAGTCATCCTGGGTCAGGACAGGCCACCCGGGCGGCCAGGACAGAGGTCTTCTCCCAACTCAGCGGGCTGACCACCAGCGCTGCTGCAGGGCTTGGGCAAGGCTTACAGAGGGCTAGCCCGGCTGCCGCAGTCCTGACGAGTTCCCCGCCACACACGCGCTCCCCAGGGATTTACAGGAAGTCCCACCCCAGCCCTGTAGGTGTCAGGGGACAGGCGCTGGCCGCTTGCCAGGCTGGGAGCTTTTTGGTGCAGAGGCCCCGGGGCCTGACTCCTGCTGAGTCCGCACTTTCTACTGTGTAAATGAGTGTTTGCCCTGTAAACTTCTGGGTGTGGACTTTCTCCCTGCAGATCTATAATTTCTCAGAAGAGAAGCTGAGAGATGACCTGGAAAAAAATCAAAGCTCGATAAATGGAGGAAGATAAATCCAGTCCCTGAGTCATGGCATGAACGGGGGAGGGGCCACAAGGCAGAGGATCTTTGGGACCGGTGGCTCCTGCCTCACCCCCAGCCCCCCTCCTCGGGCTCACCGGGAGGCCTCCACAAGCCTAGCCTTACCCACGCGTGCTTCCACCTTTTTCAAGCCCTGCTGACACAGGCCCTCCACCCCAGGCGGAGCAGAGGAAGGGGTGGGCGGGCGCAGCAGCCACGGGCAGGGTCCTGGTGAAGGGGAGGGGCGGCTGGAGGCCAGCCTGGGGACGCGGCTGGGTCTGGAGGAGCGAGGCCAGGGCCACCCACTGGAGCGGCCTCCCACGACTGACCTGGGGCTGACCTCAGGCCGGACACTGGGCCCCCCCCCCACCCCCGCAGCCTGCGGGCGCCCCAGAGGGCAGGATGGGGCCCGCTGCTGCAGGGGCTGGTCTCATGGCCCTGGGATCTGGTCCCTGAGGCCAGGCCGCCCCCAACTCTCCTCCCTAGAGAACAGGGCCGGGAAAGCAAACAGAGCACCCGGCCAAGCATTCCTAGAAGAGGCTGGGGGTGGGGCACAGCCAGACAGCAGCTGACCCTGAGTTCACGGGAGAAGCGGAGGCTGGGCCGGGCCTGGGAGCTGACCGAGGACCCCACCCAAGGGGGGAGGAATGGGCGGGGCATGGTCAGCATTCGGCTGACGGGCAGGCCCAGCTTAACTCCCACACGACCATCGGCTGGGCAGGCAGCCCCCAGGAGCCCCCGAAGGGACCCCACCACCAAGCAGGGGGCCACTGAACACTAGTGCCTCACAGGCTGCTCCAAGGGAGACCCCCGCCCAGCACTGCCTGCAGCCCCAGCTCTGTGGCCAGCCCTGCAGGGGGACGGGTGTGGGGGGGGGAGCCATGATGATGGGGGATGGGCCCGCGGGTCTCAGAGCTGACCCTGGGTGCGCGGCGGGCAGACGCCGCCCCCAGCCTGGCCCCTGTGCCACCTGCCCCCCGCCCCGCTCTCAGAGCTGCTGCTGGCACCCGGCAGGAGGGGGTTAACGGCGCCGGGGCCAGCAGCTGGGCTGGCCGGTGACACGGGTGCTGGCTGCCCCGCGGAGGGGAAATCCAGAGGGTAGGAGCAGCGGCCCAGCAGACGCCCCGCTCCCGCTCAGCACGAGGGATGGCCCCGAGGAGAGGTGAGGCTCCCGCGGCCCCGCCACTTGCCCGGGGGTGACCAGCCGGTGCCCCCAGCCTTCCAGGGTAGGGGCTGCCCCTGGGAGGGCTTCACTCTGGGAGCCCACGGGGGAAGCATGGCCACTCATCTGGGGGGTCCGGCCCTGGAGAGTCACTGTGACTTCAGCCCACCTCCTCTCCCGCCCCAGGTAGGGGCGCAGGGGACGCAGGGCCCCACAGCACCCCGGGGCCCCGCCCAGGCCCCCCAATTGCTCGGATGCCAGGCCACGGCCACCCGGTCCCCTTGCGGAGCCTTGCCCACCCCAGCTGCCATGCCCACCCTGAGACCCGGAGCACTCAGGGCAGGGAGCGGCCCACTGTGGGGGACAAGCCCAGTGCCCAATGGAACTTCTGGGGGGCCTTGTGGGGAAGCCTGGCATCCTTTGTCCAGTGATAGAACCAGTCTCTGGTGGTCGAGGCTGGCACTCTCCTCTCCCCACGCTGCCGCTGGGCTCAGTCCCTAGTACGTGCCACACACACCAGGGATGGGGGCACCCCTGATCGGGGATCCGATGGGGGCAGTGGGCATCCAGCTCACTGTCCAGGACCTTAGGGCAGCAAGCGCTTGCCCACCCAGGCCTGCTCCAAAAGGTTCTGTCACTCACGCCTTTCTCCAGGCTGGCTCGAGTGTCCACCTTGGGGATGAGGCCGACACACGGCCTAGTGGCCAGGTCCTCGGTCCCCAGTTCCCTCTGGTCCTGCACAGTGGAAAGGGCAGCCAGTCTCACCCTAGAGGCCATCCTAGTCCTACCTACTGATGGGGGGGCCCGCGTCGCTTGCCCACACCTTCCACTCTGGTTAGCAAGGCCTTCTCTTAACGGGCGCGTGTCGTGGTCCCGGGGTGCAGCTGAGGCCTGGAAGGTCCCATGTCTTGCTCCAACCTGAGTCCCCGTCCCGGGCCCCCTCCCCAAGCCCCTCTCCCCGCAGGAGGCCCGGCCCTGGTGGTGCTGCTGGTCTCCTGGGCAGCGCTGGGCCCCCGCGGCCTGGAAGGAGTGGAGCCCACGGCGCCAGCAGACCCTGAGGGCCCACAGTGCCCAGCCGTCTGCTCCTGCGGCCACGACGACCACACGGACGAGCTCAACGTCTTCTGCAGCTCCCGGAACCTCACGCGGCTGCCCGGGGGCCTCCCACCCGGCACCAAGGCGCTCTGGCTGGACGGGAACAACTTCTCCTCTATCCCCGCGGCCGCCTTCCGCAACCTCTCGGGCCTGGGCTTCCTCAACCTGCAGGGCAGCGGGCTGGCCAGCCTGGAGCCGCAGGCACTGCTGGGCCTGCGTGGCCTGTGCCACCTGCACCTGGAGCACAACCGGCTGCGCGCGCTGGCAGCCCCCACCTTCCTGCACACGCCCGGCCTGGCCTCGCTCGGTCTCAGCAACAACCTGCTCAGCCGCCTGGAGGAGGGTCTCTTCCGGGGCCTGGCGCACCTCTGGGACCTCAACCTGGGCTGGAACAGCCTGGCCGTGCTGCCCGACACCGCATTCCAGGGTCTGGCCGGCCTGCGGGAGCTGGTGCTGGCAGGCAACAAGCTGGCCTACCTGCAGCCCGCGCTCTTCTGCGGCCTGGGCGAGCTGCGAGAGCTGGACCTGAGCCGGAATGCCCTGCGCAGCGTCAAGGCTAACGTCTTCATCAAGCTGCCCAAGCTCCAGAAGCTCTACCTGGACCACAACCTCGTGGCCGCCGTGGCCCCGGGCGCCTTCCTGGGCATGAAGGCGCTGCGCTGGCTGGACCTCTCGCACAACCGCGTGGGCGGCCTCCTGGAGGACAGCTTCCCGGGGCTGCTGGGCCTGCGCGTCCTGCGCCTCTCGCACAACGCGCTCGCCAGCCTGCGGCCCCGCACCTTCAAGGACCTGCACTTCCTGGAGGAGCTGCAGCTCGGCCACAACCGCCTGCGGCAGCTGCCTGAAGAAGCCTTCACGGGCCTGGGCCAGCTGGAGGTGCTGGCCCTCAACAACAACCAGCTGCAGGAGCTCCGGCCCGGCGGCTTCCTGGGCCTGCTCAACCTGGCCGTGCTCAACCTCTCCGGCAACTGTCTGCGCGACCTCCCGGAGCAGGCCTTCCAGGGCCTGGCCAAGCTCCACAGCCTGCACCTGGAGGGCGGCTGCCTGGCCCGCCTGGGCCCGCTCGCCTTCGCGGGCCTCTCGGGGCTGCGCCGGCTCTTCCTCAAGGGCAACAGCATTGCAGACGTGGACGAGCGCAGCCTGGGGGGCCTGGCCGAGCTGCTCGAGCTGGACCTCACGGCCAACCAGCTCACGCACCTGCCAGGCCGGCTCTTCCAGGACCTCGGCCGCCTGGAGTACCTCCTCCTCGCCCGCAACCAGCTGTCGGCACTGCCGGCGGATGCCCTGGGGCCCCTGAAGCGCACCTTCTGGCTGGACATCTCGCACAACCGCCTGGAGACGCTGCCCACGGCCGTGCTCGCACCGCTCAGCCACCTGCGCTTCCTCAGCCTCCGGAACAACTCGCTGAGGACCTTCGCGCCGCAGCCCCCCGGCCTGGAGCGCCTGTGGCTCGAGGGCAACCCCTGGGACTGCGGCTGCGCGCTGGGCGCCCTGTGGGCCTTCGCCCTGCAGCAGCCGGCCTCCGTGCCCCGCTTCGTGCAGGCCCTGGCCGAGGGCGACGATGACCGCCAGCCACCCGTGCTCACCTACAACAACATCACCTGCGCCAGCCCACCCGGCCTGGCAGGCCTCGACCTGCGCGACGTTGGCGAGGCCCACTTTGCCCACTGCTGACCCGAGGCTGCCCCGGCGTCCCGACGGGCCCTCGCAGCCCCGGGGGACACAGTTCAGGACCTGTGGGGCCCAGCCTGCTCCCTGAGGGCCTGACTGTGAGGGTCGGGGACACGGTCTCCCCAGCTGTCATCAATTAAAGTAACCAAATAAACAGGGCCGCGTGTGCGGGCAGGGGTGCAGCTCAGTGCGGGTGGGGGATGCTAGCCAGGGCCCCTCTGCCAGCCACAGCCCCATGGGTCCCTGTGCTCCCGGCCATACCCCCACCCCCAAAGGAAGGCCCCCGGGGTGCACTCATCACCGTCACCCCCCAAGAAGTGGGGCCCAGGCCTGCATGCACCCCCGGCTCCCCGGGACCCACGCAGGGGAGAGGCCCGGGGCTCCGCTCCACGCTCGCCTCTCCTGTCAGCCCTGCTCCCGGCCCAGGGCGGGCCCTCAGCTGTCGCTAGGCCAAGCCTGGCCACTCACACACCCCAAGTCACCCGACACTCCACACGAGCCTCACCTGAGGCTCCAGGGGCCTGTCGACAGCAGGACTGCTGGCCAGTTCCTGCGACTCGGGGGGGGACACTGCACAGGACACAGTGACACCTGGCCAGGAGGCGGGGCCAGGGCGGAACGCTCTAGAAAGGTCAGATGTGTAAACACAGCGGAGGGATACATTTATTGCGGGCTCCTCTGAGTTACAAGTTTGACACCTTAGCGGGTGTCACCTCCTTCACTGGGCTTGCGGGCCAGAGGGCCAGACAAGCTCCCAGACGCACCAGCTCTGTGAATGATGTGGAGACTCGGCTGTCGGGAGCAGTCGTCTGTCCGGGCCACGGGGGTACCGAGCTGCACCAGCAGGGAGGGCAGGCCACGGCACGGGGACCCCATGCCGTCCCCGGGTGACCGGGCAGAGCCACTCACTGTCAGCGGCTCAGCCAAGATGCCGCCGAAGCTCCGGAAACGTCCCAGACGGGCCCAGCGGGGAGAGGGGCACATGGGGCCTGGCCAGGTCCCCACCCCAGACCTCCAGCCCCACAGCGCGCAGGAGCGCTCAGCCTGCCTTGGTCAGGAGAGCCCCATGGGCGTCTCGCTGAGAATCTTCTGGGCGATGGAGGAGAGCGCAGGGAACGCGGGGCTGTCGGGGAAGTCCTGGATGAAGTCCCGGCCGTCCTCCAGGCTCCGCGTTAGCTCGGGGTCCAGAGGCACCGAGCCTGGGGGCGAGGGCACGGAGAGTGGGCAGTGAGGGCCAGGCTGGGAGGCCCTGTCCACCCCCTCAGCCCAGGAGCCCGCGGGCAGCACTGCCGAGGCCTGGCAGGACTGGCTCCCAGGCTGAACCTCCCCAGGATGCCCAGCAGGCCCCACTGCCTCCTGGGTGCTCCTGCAGAAGAAAACACAGGGCTCCTGCGGCTCGCAGCTCTTGCGGGGCGGGGGGACGGCGGGGTGGGAGGAAGCCCCCTCTCGCCTCTCCCCAGGGGGCAGGGCCCTGGGGCAGCCCCAGCCCACTCACCCAGGAAGGGGACGCCGGCGTGTCTTGCCAGCTCCTCGCCGCCTCCCTTGGAGAAGACGTTGGTGCACTCCTGGGACACAGAGACACAGGGTCCACCTGCTTCTTCTCTGCCCGCGGCGGGCGGGGGTGGCTACCCACGCCCGCGACCTCCCAGGACTCACCGAGCAGTGGGGGCAGACAAAGCCGCTCATGTTCTCCACAAGCCCGATCACCCGCAGCCCCACCTTCCTGCAGAAGGTCAGCTCCCGCCTCACGTCCCCCACGGACACCGCCTGGAGGCCAGGAAAGGGGCGGGGGCGGCAGGTGGGTACCCCGGAAACAGCCAAGATGGGCGAGGAGGGCAGGGCGTCTGCCCCGGGGTGAGGGCGCCCTGCGGGAACAGTACCTGGGGTGTGGTGACCACGAGGGCCCCCAGGGGACTGTAGGGGCGCAGGGCGTCCACCACGGCCATGTGCTCATCAGAGGTCCCTGGGGGCGTGTCCACAACCAGGTAGTCCAGCTGCCCCCAGGCCACGTCGGACACAAACTGCTTTATCAGCGCTGCGGAGACCCAGGGAGGCTCGGGGTTGGGGGTAGCGAGCAGGTAGGCAGGGTCTCACCAGGCCCACACCCCCTCCTGGCCCCAGGGCGGGGCGACCTTTGGGTCCTGGGCCCACTGGCATTTGGAGAGCTGTGTGTGCCACTGTGCGCCAGGGGAGAGACCCTTCCCCAGCCCCCCAGGACTTTAGCTCGGGCCCTAGCTTCGATGGCTGGAGTGGGGACCCTCCGGGGTGGATGTCTGTGCCCCAGAGAGGCGGCCTGCGGGGAATGCCAGGCGGGCATGGCCTGGGAGCAGCCCCTGCCCCGGACTTGCTCCCACACCTGGCAGCCCCGTGCTGGCCTTCGGAGGGAGCCGAACCCTGTCTGCTGGGGCAGAGGCATCAGACCTCTGGGGAGGACCAGGCAGCTGAAGGCCTCATGGCTGTGGCTCACACTCTCGCTCCCCCGGCCCGCTGTGTGCGTACTCGCAGGCTTGATGGGTCGGGGTGTGGGGGAGCGTCTTAGAAGTGAAGAGGTGGGCACCAGCCTTTCCCCTGGCGCCCGAGGTGGTGGGGCGGGTGGGGCGCCGGCAGATCAGCGCGGCATTACCGTTCTTCCTGGGGCCTCTCCACACCAAAGCCTCGTCTGGCTGCTCCAGCAGGAAGCCCACAGACATGAGGGAGATGCTCTGCTCCCGGTCCACGAAGACGGGCACCCAGCCACTGTCGCCCTGGTGCACCGCCCTGCCCTGCACTCGGAGCATGCGGGGGATGCTGGGGCCACACAGGTCCACGTCCAGGATCCCCACCTGCTGGGGGCGTCCAGGCGACTCATGAGAGGCGCTCCAGCCGGGCGTTGCCCTGCATGACCACCCAGGAGAGTAGGGCTCGCGAGGAGACAGGAGGCGCTCACCTTCTTGCCCGCGTGGCGCAGGGCCAGAGCCAGCTCCGTGGAGATGGTGCTCTTCCCGACGCCCCCCTTTCCCGAGAGGACGAGGACGATGTGCCGGACGCCGGCCAGGTTTCCAGGCTCTGGTTGGAAAGACAGAAGGGAGAAGGGCTGGGTGTCTCCTCCGTGCCAGCCGCCCTCTGCTGCCCACTCACCGCGGCCACCACGCACGTCCTACACCCAGGTCCTGACACAAGCAAATGCAGCCACGCGAGAGGGGTTCCAGCAGACCCCAGACCCAACCCACTGCGTCCTCAGAGACGGCCGCCCCCGCTCGGTCTGGAGCAGGGCTGCTGCGGCTAGAAATGCTGCAAACCCTCCGCTCTGCAGTGTGCACACGTGAGTGCATGCACACCTTGCATGCACAAGGCCAATTCCAGCTAAAGCCTCCCAGCTGGCTCCAAGGGATGAGGGTGGAGACCAATGTGCTGCCAGCCCCTGTGCCAGCACCTCTAGGTCTGACCGCAGGCGGGCAGCGCCCTCCTCTGGGGGCAGAAGCGGAACTCCTGGCAGCCCCAGCCTCCTGCTCAGGAGGGAGCCCACAGCTCGAGGAGGCACCCACACTGTGTGAAGGGGCAGAAGTTAGGTCACTCGGATGGCTCACGGTTGCGCCTTAAGAAACCCTGGGTACCCCCAGGCAGGCTCTGCCCCAGCTCCTGTTTCTCCCAGTGAGCCTGAAATGCCACCGTGAACACACTCACCACTCCCACCCCTGCCACCCCACACGGGCGCCATCTGTGTACAAACAACCCTCAGCCCCTGCAAAGTGCCCTGAGGACCTCACCAAAGAGAGTCCCGCCTGGCCTGCAGCAAGCTGCTTGCTCCAGCAGCCTCCCTGCACCCCGGCTTTGCAGGAAGGGCTCAGCGCGAGGTGAGCGAACACTGTCTCCCTCCTGACCCATCTCTCATGGGCAGGTGCAAAGACCGCTGCCACCAAAGGGTCCCTGGAAGGAACTCAGGGTGCACCTGGCCTGGCTTCTCCACAGTTGTAAGGCAGTGCAGTGCCTGTCCTGGGTCTCCTTCTAGAGATCCTGTATGGTGACGAGGAAAGGCCACCATCCCCCAGCCACGGATCACTGCCGACAACACGGCCGCCATGCCTCAGGCCACTTCTGTGATGACTTAAAGGCTCTTACTTAAACTGCTTTAATATCAGAAAGTAGTGGGGGCGGGGGGGCTTCCCTGGTGGCTCAGTGGTGAAGAATCCTCCTGCCAATGCAGGAGACATGGGTTCGATCCCTGCTGTGGGAAGATCCCACATGCTACAGAGCAGCTAAGCTTGTGGGCCACAACTACTAAGCCTGTGCTCTGGGGCCCGGGAAACACAACTCCCGAAGCCCACAAGCCCCAGAACCTGTGCTTCGCAACAAGAGAAGTCACCGCTCGCCACAACTAGAGAAAAGCCCACGCAGCAATGAAGACCCCAGCACAACCTATAAATAAATAAAAGTATCTTTTAGAAACAGTAGTTGGAAATCAATTTCACCTTTCTTTGGTGGGCAGATGGGCACTTGGGCAGAAACTTGGGAAAGAACAAGGCAGATGCGGGTCCTGACACCTCCACGCCCTCCATGCCAGCGCTGCAGTGCCAACCTCTAAGAGTGATGCCTTGCTCTCCTCACTGGTGGGACTGGGGAGCTTCATCTGCCTAAGCCTCAAACAGGATATTGCGGCTCCCATCAAGTAACTGGAAGGAGCCACCAACTTCCCAGACCACAGTTCTCAGGAGCCAACCACAACTTTCCCTCATAAGTAAACTCAAAGGCTTACAAATGATGACAAATCAAATACATACTACTACATGGGAGAGGCTGCCCTGGAAGGGGCAAAGGAAAGCAGTGTCTCCCCCACGGAGGGAAGTGAGGGATCCCACATTTGGATGAGAAGACCAATCAATCAAGCCTTAAGTCCAACCAAATCAAGATTATCTGATACACTGGACAAGTACCGGAATCTTTGTATATAAAGAATCTCTCCAATAGGATACAAGCAACTGACAACAGGAGCTGCCTCTGAGCACAGGGAGGCTTACTGCATAGCCTGTGAGGCTTCTCGAATTTCTGTGTGCATTTGCCTCTTCGTTAAAAAAAGCATTCATCATCAACCTAGAAACCATCCCCCTCACCTTGTAGCAAGTGTACCCTCATCATAACAAGCTTCTTCTGATTTTTCTCTCCAGTCTTACGTTTATAATCTGATGGACGAATCCAGCGTTGTAAACGCTTTGTGCTCAAGATATCAGACCCGAAGCCTTTTAGAAAATAATGTAGCTAATCTGTGTGAATCCGGCTGTGACCAATGTATACATTGGGTCCAAAGCAGATTTCATTAAAAAAAAAAAAAAAAAAAAGGCTTAGAAAGTCAAAATAGAACTTCTACAAAAAACAGAATATGACGTTCCGGTTTCTCTTAGAGCGCCTTATTCAAGTAAGACCTCCTTCTAAGCGCCGTAATGACACGTGCGCGCACCTCTGAGAACTTTATACCGCACATAAGACGGTGTGCTGAAACCCGGAGCCACGACTAGCAGCTGCGGGTCTGCCCCATCCCTCTCGCCTCGGCGCCCGCCGACCCGCGACGCCCCGCGGTCAGGCACACTCACCTGCAACAGCTTCCATCCTGCCCCGACTCGCCCCGCGTCCTCCTCGCAGCCCGCCTCCGTCCAATCTGAGTGAAGCGCCTTCGGACCAATGGGCAACGCGAACCCGCCCCGGCTCCCCTTGATAGGCCCACTCGCGCTACCCTTAGCCAATCAGATTGCCCAAAGGGTGCACGCAGGTTCCGGCGCAGACGGCGTACAGGACAGGGACCCACTTCCGTGTCAACGCCCCAGCGTGGGACCGCTTCGTTTGCCCGCCCCCCGTCCAATAGGCTCGCGGGACTTGTCTCCGACCGCTTCAGATGTGGCCAATGAGGATGTCGATCTAGGATTGACAGGGCCAGCAGCCTCTCAACAAGAGGCTTGTGCCGCGGGGCCCGCCCCTCTTCCGAACGCTGAAGTCGAGTGCACTGCGGAGCCAATGCGGCGCGGGGGGCGGACCGCGGGGCGGGGATTGTTTACGTCTTGCTCCGGAGCGGAAAGTAGGTCACGGCTGGCCCGGCTGAGCGCGGCAGCGCAGAGCGGCTGCAGGTGAGCAGCGGGCCTCGGCCGCTCCTCCCCGGGTCTTCCGGGCCCTGCTGCCCAGCCTGGGTCGGGACCCCACTGCACCCGTTGGCCTCGCGGAGCTGCGGGCGGTGCGCCTTTGTTCCGGCGGCGGCGGCGGCGGGGCCAGAAGAGGCGGGCGAGGCTCTGCGCCGCAGGCCGGGCGGGGCGGCGGGTGGGAGGAACCCCGCGACCCCGCCGACCCTTAGACAGTGCGATGCCCGACGGGGAAGCGACCCCTGCTGCAGCGGGGTCGTCTCGGGACCGTGCATCCCCCGTGCACGGCCTGGCGCCTACTGTTGCCGTGGCGGTGGCGGGCGGGGCTTAGGCCGGGCCCGCCGTGGCCGGCTCCAGTAGCGAACCCGAGTCTGCAGACGGGCTCCCATTCCTCAAAAGCTGTGCCTACGCGCGTCCCCTGCCGCCCCTCGGGATCGTGGCCGGGGACAGTCCCGGCCCTCCTGGGGAATTTCAGTACAAGATCCCAGAGATCGACTTGTAACTGTAAGTCGGGCTTGGAAGTTGAGAGCCAAAGACGGGAGGGGAAAGCGTTCTGGGCAAAGGGCTGGAAAGAACCAGCAGCCGGAACAGGGCGGAACTTGATGGGCTTGGTAGGATTTTACATTTTATCCGGAGAACAATGGTAAGCCCTGAGAAGTTTATAACTCGCTAATTCAAAATTTTTTTAGATTTATGTTTCGAAAAAGCTGGGTTGTAATGAATAAGTGGGCGGAGCCGGAGCGGAGGAGTCTTGCGGGGGTGGGAGAGGCGCGGTGGCGGCAGAAGGTTCAGGACACCCACCGTTGGAGGTGGTGTGGGGCGTGGAGGGACGTGGTGGGAGGAGGTGTTGGGATGACTGCTGTGTGTCTGGCATGAGGAACTGGGAGGATGGAGATGCCATTTGTCAAACTGGACACCGGAGGAAGGGCAGGCAAGGCTTGAGATGCCCAAGGGACGGGTAGGCAGGACACTTGGGTTCCTGAGGCCAAGCTCAGAGAGGGGCCTTTGAGAGTCATGGATATCTGGGTGGTGTTCCATGCTCTCTACCTGAGTTTCATCAAGGTGCTTGGATCCTGGAGCGAGGTACCAGCTTGTGAAGAGAGTTCCAGACCTGGGTGGGCTGGCACAGGCTATGGGACCAACTGGTGTGCTGCGTCTTTCTCTGCTCTGACCCTGTGGTTTCTTCCAGCTCCTTTCCACCATGGCCAGGCGCCCACGGAGCAGCAGAGCGTGGCATTTTGTCTTGAGCGCAGCCCGCCGGGATGCGGATGCCCGGGCTGTCGCTCTGGCAGGGACTGCCAACTGGGGCTACGACTCTGATGGGCAGGTAGGTTCCAGTGGGTGAGGTGGGCATGGCTGGACAAAAGTGAGGAGACCCCCCGGGGCAGGCATTGCCTGAACTGAGATGGAAAGGGAAAGATGGCCCTGGGGGCAGAGGATGGGGTCACCTCTGCTGGACCAGTTGCTGTGTGTGCTCTTTCCACTCTCCCAAGCACTTCATGCCAGTTAAGGACACACGTGGCCTTGTGTGGTGGGACCTCAAGGCAGATACATTTCTCTGTAGTGGGTGTCAGTGGGTACTTTGGTCAGTTGACTTAACAAAAACGTCTCCATTCCATCTACTCGGCCGATTACAAGGGTGGTTATTGTTATCTCCAAGTGCAACTTTTTGGACATTTCCTCTGTTGAAGCCTGTGCTCTATATTTGTGTATATGCACCTGAAAAAAAGAACTTTGATTCTTAAAGACCAGTATTCCTGTGCCTTCCTGTGCTCAGCACCCTGAGCTCCGCGAGGCCCAGGATCACGGAGGCCTTGAGGAGGGCGACTCAGCTGTCTGTCTGCAGGGCGAGTTCCTGAGGGGCCTGGGGCTTTGCAGTCGGAGCCTTGTCACCCTGACCCTGTGGTGGGGCTGGGTGCACTCTGTATCTGCCATGGGGAGCCTCACAGTCAGGATCCTGAACCTCTCAGGGCAGAGCTGGGCTTCGGCTCTGCCCTGAGTCTCCTCCACTGTTCTTGGGGATCTCTGACTTGACTCTGGCCTTGGTGCCCTGGCTCAGCCAGGTGTCTGGCGGGGACAGATATCTCCCCCCCGCCCCCCCCCTCCAGCATGAGGGCAGCTGAGCCCCTGGAACCACCAGACTTTGGGGGGGAATTGGAGCTGGTGGTATCCTGGGCCCCCTTCCCGGGCCTCCCTTAACTCCCTGCCCAGGCCAGCGAGAGGCCCCGGCCTGCATTCCTGTCCCGCCTCCAGCTCCCACTGACCACGTGGCTTGGGCAGTTTTTTCTGCCTGCGCCTGCCTCGCTGGCTCATTGCTGTGGGATGCGGGAGGCGTCCAGGGGCTGGAGGCGCGGTGTCTGACACACACTTGCAGTTGGGTCGTCCAGCAGCCCTGAAGGCGGCACACACCCATCACTGCCCCCGCGGCCCCGAGCTCTCTGTGTAGCTTGCGGAGAAGCGGGTTCTGCCCTCCATGCAGGGGGTTACATGCTGGATGCCAAACATGGGAACTCCAGGGCCAGTGGTGCTCAGGTCTGCGCCCTGGCTCGGGGAGGGGTGTCTCCTCCCGCAGCAGGGGGCCTGCCTGTTCCTCAAGAGCTAGGTGCTGGGGGCCCTCAGCCTCTCCATGGTTACCCATCTCCGACGGGCTCGACCTCCTCGCTCCCTGCCCGGCTTCTGTGTTGCTTCCCTCCTTTGTGGTGCTCAGGGCTGAGTGTGATGGAGCAGGGACTCCATCCTGGGGGCAGGAGGCAGGTGAGCAGGGAGCCGACAGGAAGGAAGAGGACGCAGAGCACGGGCCTGGCAGAGCCTTTTTGAACTGGTATCCGAGAGAGATCCAGGGGCGAACAGACCCTGCCCCACCCCAAGGGGACAAGGGTGGGCAGGACAGGGGGCTGGGTGGGGGCGCTGATGCTATCTGAGGAGGGTAAGTCTGTGGGCTTTGCTGTCAGGGCAGCAGGATCTCAGATCTGAGCAGGTCTGCTGGACGGCTGTGCAAAGGGCATTTCGGGCCAGAGGGGCACCCAGAGGCCAAGAGAGTGAGGGTGGAGGCCTGTGCTCTGGGCCTTCGCTGGCTGGCCAGGGTCCAGAGCCCAGGTGGGTGCCTGGAGGCACCCTCACTGGTTTTCAGGAGGGTCTGGTCAGCTGGTCTCCAGAACCTGGCCAGTTCAGCCTTGGCGTCTGGTGCTGGGCTGAGATCGGGCCCCTAAGGCTTGGAGTCTGTCCCATGAGGACTGAGCCCCCGTGCAGAGGGCCTGTGACCGCAGGGCTCGCTCAGCAGGGCCATGTGACAGGGGCTGAGCTGCCCTGGGCACAGATGGGGGAGCCGCAGTCTGGGCCGGGTGTGTAGGCTCTGCCATGGCAATCGGGCCCCAGGAGCCCAGCTGCTGCTCCAGGGAGACCAAGCTGCCTTCCTTAGGTCAGTGGTGGGCTTTGCCATGGGCTCCCCTGTGTATCTGTGACCTAGCTCTGGGCCTTGAGGATGGCTGAGTGTGCAGCCCTGCCGGGGGGCTGATAAGCCACTGGACCTCCAGGGCTCTTGACTCCATTCCCAGGAAGCCTCCTCGTGGTTGACCTTCGAGGAGGCCGGAAGAGCTGTCTGTGGTTGCAGCAGCTGGCTGTGCCCTGGGGCAGTCCTCTGGAGGCCAAGCCCCAGGTCCCTTCCTCGGGACGTCTGGCTGTTGACCCATGGACCTGTGGTGGGGCGGACCTGTGGTGGGGCAGGTGGAAGGAGGGCGGTTGGGCCAGTGCTGGCAGGCCGGGTGGGAACATCTCCCATGTCCCCCAGCACAGCGACTCAGACTCCGACCCTGAGTGCACGTCCCTGCCGTCATCAATCCCCAGCGCCGTGCCGGTGACTGGAGAGTCCTTCTGCGACTGTGACAGCCAGAGCGAGGCCTTCTGCGGCAGCCTGCACACTGCCCACCGGGGCCGGGACTGCCGCTGCGGCGAGGAGGACGAGTGTGAGTGCGGGGCTGCGGCAGGCGGGCGGGCAGGCGGGCAGGTGGCCTCCGGGCAGGCTGGGGCTCAGCTGGGCGTCTCGCTCTCGCAGATTTCGACTGGGTCTGGGATGACCTGAACAAGTCCTCGGCCACCCTGCTGAGCTGTGACAACCGGAAGGTCAGCTTCCACATGGAGTACAGCTGTGGCACGGCAGCCATCCGGGGCACCAAGGAGCTGGGGGAGGGCCAGCACTTCTGGGAGATCAAGATGACGTCGCCCGTCTACGGCACCGACATGGTGAGTGGCCGGCGGGGCTGGGAGGCGGGGGTGCTACCAGGCACTTCGGTCCCCTGCCCCCTCTGCCCAGCCCCCTGTTCCCAGATGGTGGGCATCGGGACGTCGGATGTGGACCTGGACAAGTACCACCACACGTTCTGCAGCCTGCTTGGCCGGGACGAGGACAGCTGGGGCCTCTCCTACACAGGTGCGTGGGGCCCAGGTGGGCAGAGCTGGCACCCCCCGGGCTGCAGGTCTCACCCCAACCCTGCTGCCCCCAGGCCTCCTCCACCACAAGGGCGACAAGACGAGCTTCTCCTCGAGGTTCGGCCAGGGCTCCATCATCGGCGTGCACCTGGACACCTGGCACGGGACGCTGACCTTTTTCAAGAACAGGAAGTGCATAGGTGAGGGCGAGCCCTACCGCGGCTGCCGGGAGCGGGGTCCGAGCCCTGGGGGGAGCTGAGAGCCCTGAGGCTTCCCCCCCTCCCCCAGGCGTGGCGGCCACGCAGCTGCAGAACAAGAGGTTCTACCCGATGGTGTGCTCCACGGCGGCCAAGAGCAGCATGAAGGTGATCCGCTCGTGCGCCAGCGTCACGTCCCTGCAGTACCTGTGCTGCTACCGCCTGCGCCAGCTGCGGCCCGGCTCCGGGGACACGCTCGAGGGCCTGCCCCTGCCGCCCGGCCTCAAGCAGGTGCTGCATCACAAGCTGGGCTGGGTCCTCAGCATGAGTCGCCAGCCTCCTGCGCCCGCGGCCAGCGGCCCCGAGCCCCGGCACTGCCAGCGGAAGCGCTGCCGAAGGACCTAGCCTGCTTCCTGATCGAGACCCCCGGGGCTGGGACAGCGCAGTCCTCGCCCCGCCTGTGGACTGCCCCAGGGCCGCCGAGGGGAGGACCGAGCTGAGGTCTGTCCCGCTGCCCCTCTGCTGCCTGAGGATAGGACGGGCCTCACTGCAGGGGCTCGGGGCTATCAGCCCTATGACCCCGAGACCCAGCCTGTGTGCTCCGGTGCTGGGCGTGAGAGCAGCCGCCGCCCCAGCACATCTGGGCTCAGGCCTGGGGGGCTGGCAGGGGAGGGGCTGGGGGGCTGTGGTTCGCTGCCTGCGAGGAGGACGCTCCTTGAGGTCGGCTCTCCCTGCCACCACCGGCCTCAGGTTTTTCTTAACTTGCTTTGCATGTCGTCAGCTCTGTTCCTCCTGTCTGAGGCTGAAAGCGACCATAATAAACTAAGTCTGATGTCCACCTGCCTATAGAATGAAGGGGGTCAAAGTGAGGCCTGGGGCTCATAGGTGTTCGCGCTTGTCTCCTCTTGGGCCCTCATGGTACCCTGGGAGAGGTGGCCTGGTTCTTTCTCATCCCTCTAAACCTTGTCTCAAAAATGAAGATTCCCCCACCCCAGCCTCCCAGTGATGGGAGTTTCCCCTGTGGGACCCGAGCCCCCACAGCCAGTCCTACTGGTGCCAGCCCTCGGCCAGCGTGCACAGGTCCAGGGCACGTGAGTCCCACCCCCCCACCGTCTCGAGACCTTCCACCGGCGAGCAAAGAATTTCCTCTTCTCCCAGTTATGCAAGATTTCTCTCTGCTGCCCCCTCATCTCCCAGCTCGGGGTCAGACTCGACCAAGAGCCCCGAGAGCCCCAGGTGCAGGGCGCACCACCCCCCGTGGTTTCCCGCGGGTCCCCTGGGCGGCCGTGATCACTCCTGCCGCAGGCGGGGGGGGCCTGTGTGACCCCACAGGCGTGGTCAGGAACCCAGGTCCAGCAGGAGGTCGGGGTCAGTCGTGGTCAGGAAGAGGCAGATGCGGCGGGAGAGGTCGGGCCCCACCCTGCGGGGCGGCACACCCTTGCCCGTCTTCACCGGGAGGTCAGCCAGCAGGGCCAGGCGCTCCTGCTCTGTGCCACAGGCCATGTACGCCTAGGGCGGGCGCAGGGGTGAGTGGCAGGCCTTGCGGAGCCGGCCCCGTTCCTGGGGTTTGGGTGAGGGCGGGCACCCACCTGCTGCAGCAGGCGGGGGGATGGGAAGGCACTGACAACAGTGTCAGCCACGGCTGGGCTGACGCGGTTGAACTGCCTGACCTGCCTCCACCAGGCTCCCCGCAGCCCTGCGCCATCTCTGGCCACTCGCTCGCCTGCCGCCCAGCGCCCAGAAGTGCAGAAGAGGAAGGCCCCAGACTCCCGGGCCTGCCTGGTGGGGGGGGGGGTGCAGGGAGGTGCTAGAGGCTCCTCACCTCTGCCAAGCACCCCACCCCCTGCTCAGCAGAGCCTGGGACCCCTCGGACACGCCCCCCCCCACCCGCAGCTCCCAGAAGGGAGAGGGTCACGCACTTGAAGGGGCGCTGGGCGAGGGCCTTGGTGAAGGCACACACGTGCTGGCTCAGCTCCTGCCAGGAGGCCACCAGCAGCACGTCCACGTTTGCCCAGAGCTGCAGGTGCACCAGGGCCTAGGTGGGAGTGACCGTGGTGTGGGGCATGGGGTTCCCCAACAACACATGCCCCCATGGGCCACACCGGCCCCCGACGCGCCCTGGACAGCAGCCCAGGACCAGGTCCCAGGCCCACCTCACCGTCTCACCTCCTCCACCTCAGGCCAGCCGACCGCCCCCTTGGTGCGAGTGACCGCTGGACGCCCTGGCTGCCGCATCTCCTGGGCTCTGGGCTGCTGAGACCTGGGCAGACGGACAGTCCCTCTGGCCCCTCACCCTCCCTGACCCTCTTCCCTCCCCCCGAGCCACCCAGGGGAGGGGGTCAGCTGTGAAGCCAGCCCCCAGAGCCACCCTGCCTTCCCCCTGAACCCTCCCGTCCCAGTGAGGTGGGCCAAGGGTGTCAGGGTGACCAGTACCACAGGTAAGCGTCCAGACCGATGACAGCCAGGTGGAGGCAGGCAGGGCTCTCAGGTGTGACCCAGGGCACAGAACAGGTCGGGCCACATACCTGCATGCCAAGGAGGCTCACCTGTTCCTCGGGGCTGTGGCAGGCGGGGCCCACCGGCCAGCACCAGCTTGCAGGAAGCAAGCAAAGTCCTTCCAAGAAGGACCCCTCGGTGCTGGGAGGGGGCGGGGTGGACTCCTCCGCCCGGCCTGCTCCCTCAGAAAACCAGCCCTGTGCTTCCCACAGGGAGGTCTACGAAAGTCCCCAGGTACATCCCAGGCACCTAGAAGACTTGGAATGAAGCCCCCTCCCCATCCCTGGCCCACCTCTGCCTGGCACAGAGCAGGTGCTTGATGAACTGTGAACCCTGAGACCCAGAGCCTGGCAGATGGTCCGGCCTAAACATACTCTGGTGCAAACGTCAGCTGAGAGAGCAATCCCTATTTCTCGTGCCAGGGGGGCTGGGTTGTGGGGTGTCACAAGGCCGACTGCACAGCCAGCCCGTGGCTCTGGTCCCCAGGCCCCCACCCGCAGTTGACCACCTAACTTCTGACTCAGGACTCAAGAGAACCTGCCTCATCGTGGCTTCTACGGTCTAGAAGCAGCTGTGGCTCCCATCTGCTGCCAGCCCAAGAGCCCAGCAGTTTCCCCCAGTTCAGCCCTGACGCCCAAGGCAGAGCACCCAGCCCTGCCATCTGCCGACAAGGCTCTCCTCCCACTCCGCCGCCGCACCTGGGTCAGCTGGACCACTCCGCGCACAAACTCTTCAGGCTCCAGCAGCAGCAGCACGTGGGGCTCATCCTCAGCCCACACCTCAGGGGGCACCTGGGGGACATGGGGGGTGCTGCTGCCCACCCCGGGCCACAGTCCGGGCCCCCAGGAGTCCCGGGGCTCACATAGGTTCTCCCCGGGCCGCTCTCCACCAGCCCAACATCCCGACTTCTACTAACACCGAGCCAGAGGGCCAGGCGGCTACGCCTGCGGCCACAGCCTGGACGGGCTGGGAGGGCCGGTCCCTCAGCGCGGCCCTTCCTTCAGGCTCTGGGTCCCAGCCTTTAACCGCCCGCTCCGCGCCCCCCATTCTCAGTTCGCTGCTTTGGGAAACGTGCCTCTCAGAGCATCTCTGCTACGTTAAAACACCCAACCCAGGGCTGCACTCGGCCCCCACCCCCGGGACACTCACACCGCGCGGGCAAGGGTCTGGGCTCGCTCGGCTCCAGCGGAGGCTCCGCGCCGGGCGCTGCGGCTCCACGCGGGGCTCACAGCCCAGGGCGTGCAGGGCCTCCATCAAGGTATCGGCACCCGCGTCTTCCAGGACGGCTGGGACGGGGCGCAAGGAGTCCGGCGGTCACTGCTCCCTCCCCCGCGCGGACACCGGACACCCACCGCCCGGACAGCGCGCTGCCAGCACTGACCCCCGGCCGGCTCCCAGGGCGCAGGGCGGAGTCCGTCCAACCGGGTCCCCCAAGGCCGGGCTCCCACCCGAGCGGCTCCCCGCACCTGGGTCCACGAGCACCGCCAGGCGACGCACCGCCTGCCAGGGCCGCAGCCACCGCAGCGCCTCGGCCGCCGGCCTGCGCTCTCCCGCCGGGTCCCGAGTCGTCGCGGGGGTCTCCGCGCTAGCCGGACCCTCGGCGTCCGAGTCCGAGATCTCCCACGTCGGGGGCCGCCGCTGTTCCCGGCCCCGGCGGGCGCCCCCGGCCCTCCCGGGCCCTGCCCTCGCCATGGCCCGCCCGGCCCCTTCTCCACTTCCGGCCGCGCCCGGACTCCTTTGCAGGGGACACCCGCCGCTTCCGGCGCCAGGCGGGTCTGCAGCGCGGCGGCGGGGGCATCTTCCGGCCGGACCGTGGAGGCCGCCCCGGCCATGGCGCGGAGGAAGGTGCGGCCGCGGCTGATCGCCGAGCTGGCCCGCCGTGTGCGGGCCCTGCGCGAGCAGCGGGAGCGGCCGCGCGACTCGGTGCGCTACGCCCTGGACTACGAGACGCTGATGCGGCCGCACTCGGGCCGCAAGCTGCCCATGCGAGCCTGGATCGACGTGCGCCGCGAGAGTCGGCTCCTGCAACTGCTCGGCCGCCTCCCGTTCTTCGGCCTGGGCCGCCTGGTCACGCGCAAGTCCTGGCTGTGGCAGCACGACGAGCCGTGCTACTGGCGCCTCACGCGGGTCCGGCCGGACTACACGGCGCAGGTGCGCGCACCGCGAGCTCCGCGCCGCTCCCGGCCCCGCGGGGCTCCGGCGCCTCCCCTGCGAGCCGCTGAGTGGGAGGGGGTCTCCTGTCGCCCGACCCCTGGGCGAGCGCTTTCCGAGCTGACCTCCTCCCCTACTTGCTTTACAGAACCTGGACCACGGGAAGGCCTGGGGCATCCTGACCTTCAAAGGTAAGGCGTCGGAGACTCGGTGGGGAGGCTGCCCGCAACAGGTTGTTCCGGCAATGTCTGAGCAAAGGTCCCCGGTCTCCTCTCCCCAGGAAAGACGGAGAGTGAGGCCCGGGAGATCGAGCAGGTCATGTACCACGACTGGCGGCTGGTGCCCAAGCACGAGGAGGAGGCCTTCACCTCTTTCACGCCGGCGCCGGAGGAGACGCCGCTCCCCGTCCCCTACCCGCCGCTCCTCCGGGCCATGATTCTAGCAGAGCGACAGAAAAACGGAGACCCCAGCACGGAGGAGCCCATGCTCAGCCTGGAGAGGATACGCACTGATCCCTGGGACTATCCTGAGAACCAGGAGGCGAAGAAAAAGACCAAGGGCACAGCAGTCTAAAGTGCGGGAGCTGGCAGGCTGCCCCAAGGGTGCAAGACAGTGGGCACCCCTTTGGGTCACACCTGAATCAGCTCCCTTGGTATCTTGGATCTGACCTCCTCGCCGACTTGTCGAGTTCTACGTTTTCGTACAAAGGGTGCGGTCTGCACCTTATCTTCTCTGTCCCGGCTTCCCCAACTCGCAGATCTGACTGCCAGAAGTGGTTCCTGGGGGCACGCTGGAAGCAGCAGGGCAGCAGGTGTGGAGCCCAGTGCTGGCCTGTCACTTCCACCTTGGCTTCCCCTCCCACGACCCGGGCAGAAACTGAACGCGAATAAAGGCGCATGAAGTAACCTGGGATGTGGCTTCTTTTGAGTTTGGGGTTGGGGGACCAAAGCGGGCTGGTGGCAGGGCTTCGGGGAGGAACAGGCTGTCACTGCTGCTTACGACCCTCGGTGCGGAGACCCAAGGGGACTGGGGCGGCCCGGGCGCGACCGTAGAGGTCCCGGTGTGGGCGTGGACGACAGGCGCCGCCTCGCCGCGCCCACCGCGGCTGCGGCTCCCAGCGACAATGCCGCTTTAAGCACAGGCTCCGCCCCGGTCCGGGCACCGCCCCCGACCCGGGCCCGCGCCGCCCGCGCCCCGCCGTCGCCATCATGATCTGCCTGATGCTGACCATCTTCGCCAACCTCTTCCCGGCGGGTGAGCGTCGCGGGCCGGGCCACGCGGGGCGGGGAGGGGGTGCGGCCGGGCCTGACGCGCCCCGACCCCGCCGGTCCCCGCAGCCTACACCGGCGTGCACGAGCGCACCTTCCTGGCGGTGAAGCCCGACGGCGTGCAGCGGCGGCTCGTGGGCGAGATCGTGCGGCGTTTCGAGAGGAAGGGCTTCAAGCTGGTGGCGCTGAAGCTGGTGCAGGTGAGCGCCGGGGTCTCCAGCCGTGGGGAACGGGGCGGGGTCTACGGGCGTGGGGCGGGGCCCCGGGGGCTAGGATCCCCGAGCACGCGGCTTGTCGCCCTACCTCCCCAGGCTTCGGAGGAGCTGCTGCGGGAACACTATGCCGAGCTGCGCGAGCGCCCCTTCTTCGGGCGCCTGGTCAAGTACATGGGCTCCGGGCCGGTGGTGGCCATGGTGAGTGTCTGCGGGCGGGCGGGCAGGCGGGCGGGACGCTGACCCAGCGCTGACCTCCGACCCTGTCGGCAGGTGTGGCAGGGTCTGGACGTTGTGCGCGCTTCCCGGGCGCTCATCGGAGCCACGAATCCGGCCGACGCCGCGCCCGGCACCATCCGCGGCGATTTCTGCATCGAGGTCGGCAAGTAAGTCAGGTTCTGACTCCCCAAAGTGGGCTGCGCGGGACCTTGACCGAGCTCTGCCTGCCCCGGGCTGTGCTCACGCCGCCTCTCCCGCACAGGAATGTGATTCACGGGAGCGACTCGGTGGAGAGCGCCCGCCGCGAGATCGCACTCTGGTTCCGCACAGACGAGCTCCTGTGCTGGGAGGATAGCGCGGGGCATTGGCTATACGAGTAGCCGGGCCTGTCGGGCAGGTGTGCCCCTCCGAAGCGGGCTGCTGCTGACCCCGCCCCCTCCAGGCCCCACCCCGGAGCTCAGAGCGCCTGTCCTGTGGCAGCCCCGCAGCAGCCTTCCGGAGGGCAGGTGGGTGCCCGCCTGCCGAGCTCTGGTTGCCTTCCTGCCCTGGATGGGGTTTTCAGGCTCCTCGGCCCAGCCCGCTCCTGTTTACAGCTTGCCTGGAAACGCAGCAGGGCGCAGCTCTGGTACTTGGCTTGCCGGGCATTTGTTTTTATAATAAACGGAAGAAAACTTTTGTGCTCCAGTTGGTTTGGGCCCAGGGACACAGAAGTATGGTGTTAAGACATTTATTACATACAGAGCAGATACGTAGGGTCACTTGCAGGGCCAAAGCCTGAGGAGAATCGTCCCAGCCCCTTCCCCTGGCTGCACCCACCCGGCTCACCCCCAGGTCGCTTCAGGCCCCCTGAGGACAGAGAGGGACTTGACGGACGTCACAGTGGAGAGTGGCAGGGCGTGGGGGAAGCCTGCAGTGGTACCGGCTGGGCTCAGGGGCAGCTGCCCAGGGTCTGTGCTTCTCTGTGGGAGGGGGTGGGCAGCAGGGCCTGGGCGACCCTGCCCAGTGCCTGGAGGAACAGAAGTGAGGCCTGGGCAGGGGGGGTAGCAGTCCAAGGCAATGCCCCTCGGAGCAGCAGGCACGGACGCCTAGCAGCTCCTCTCCTTGGCCCTTGGCCTCTGCTGAGCAGAGTCCGCCTGTCATCAGGGCCCTCACGGGAGCAGGCCGCGCCACTGGCCCCAGGCACTTAGTATCGTGTCTTAGGAGCGGGCTCCTCAGAGACTGCACCGGAGGCAGGCCCTGGAGCACTCCTTCCCATCACCCTGAGGCTGAGCCTACATCCAAGGACTGACCCCAGGAGAGGCCAGGCCCCCCCCACCCCCCACTTCTTCCTGAGGCCTGGGCCTGCCCTGGCAGCCTGAGAAATTCCACCCTAGGGGCTTCCGAGAGGGGTGGGACTCAAGGGGCCTGCTCCTACAAGGTGGGTCTTCGCCCAGGTTGAGCCAGTGGTGAGGGGAAGACACGGGTCAGTGAGGGCCTAGCACACGGGATGATCACAGGGCTCGAGCTGGATGAGGGCGTCTATCTGTCTGTCTTCTCGAGCAGCTGCCCCAGGGAGCTTGGTTACGTGCTTTCATGCCGGTTCCCGGGGTGGCAGGGGTTGGGGTGGGGGGAGCCCAGGGAAGGTGAGCGGCTGGGCCAGCTCCCTGAGGGTTGGAGCCCCGCTCTCGTGGACAGCAGTCAAAGGCAAGTGGACCGAGGGTAGGAAGACTCAGCAGGGTTGAGTCCCTGCTTGCTCCCCGGGGGGACCCTGGGAGAGAGTGATGGGAGTGGAGGGCCGAGGGTGGAGCCAGGGCTGCCTGTAGGGGTGTGCCCTGGCCTGATCCCCCCTGGGGTTCTGCCTCGCTCTGGCCCTGCAGTGCCCTGGGCCTGGAGGACTTAGGGCCGGGTGCCGGCCAGGAGCTGCTGGGAAGCCGGTGTTCCAAGAGGCTCTGCGCCTCCCTGGTCAGAACGCTGCCCGCTCCCCGCCCCACCCCCAGCCAGACCAGCTGCTCTGCCAGCTCGCGGGGGGGAGGCCCCGGGCCTCAGGTGAAAGCTGCAGGTTGAGAGGTCAGAAGTGGGGTGGACGGGCGCCTGGCCGCCCCAGGGCGGTGGTGGGCAGGTGGGCGGGGTGTATGTACAGGTGCGGGCGGCATCAGGCGGGCAGGGTGGAGGGCCAAAGCTCACTCGGGGGTGTAGGACACCTGCCACACGATGATGTGGCTGCGCTCGGCCTTGGACAGCACCGGCTTCACCTGGCTGACATCCCCCACGCCCTCCTCCGGCTCGTCGTCCTCGCCGTCGCCTGGGGAGAGCACAGCTGCGTGAAGAGACCACCCGCCCGGACACCCCGGCCCCGCCCCACGGCGCGCACTCACCAATGCGGAAGTCGATGTAGCCCTCCCCGCCGCTCAGCACCAGCACATTCTTCAGCTTCTGGGCCTCGGCATCTGCGGCGGGAGCGGCGGGCCCGGGGCCCTCGGATGGGCTGTCGAGCACGCTGCCGTTCAGGGTGGCCAGCACGTTCCCTGCCAACGGCACAGGGCCTCAGCGGGGCGTCGGGGGCCCCACGCGGTCTCCTGCCGGGGCCATGCTACAGCCCTGGGGTGGGGTGGGGTGGGGGGTGCTGGGAGCTCACCTGGCACCGAGACGAAGAACTTGACGGCATCCCGGTGGCCATGGAAGCAGAGCTGTGCCTGCGCCATGGAGCAGTAGGGGATGAAGCTGCTGGCTGCCCGGTCGCTGCTGTCGTCGCCATACACATGGATGACGCCGCCGGGGCGGGCCCCCTCTCCCGACGTGGGGGAGGTCTTGTTGGCTGAAGAGAGAGGGGTTGGGGGCGCTAAGCCTGCCCACTGGGCGGGTCAGCCTTCCAGCAGGCGAGGGATGGGGTGGGGCCTGCCTGGGGCCCACAGCCAAGCCAAAGGCAAGGCCATCTCAGCCCCAGGGCGTCCAGGATGGGGGCCTCCTGAGAGCAGAAGGCGGGCACTTTGGACTCACCTCTCAGCCCCAGGAGCTGGCCTCGGTGCAGGACCACGGCTGGAAAGGGTGAGGGCGAAGCAAGGAAGGGAGAGAGACCGGTGGTCACAGAGGTCACAGAGGGGCAGACTGCGCCCCGCCCGGGACCCTGACGTGCGCCCACCGTCTCCGCAGGCGCCTGGGGTACTCACTCTCGGTCAGGGGGATGGAGATGACGACTCCGTTGCCGGTGCCCACCCAGAGGCGGTTGCCCGCGATAAGCAGGGCTGTGATGCGCACGAAGGAGAAGCCTAGCTTTCCTGTGCCTGTGGGGGCGGGGGGTGGTCAGCGGGCAGCCTCGGGGGACCCCTGCCCCCACACGCTGGCCAGCGCCCTCACCCAGCATCTTGCTGACGTAGGGCTCGATGTCCACGTCCTGTAGGTGCTGGTGGGTGTGGGCATGGTAGAGCCGCAGCGTGGAGTCCAGGCGGATGGACACCCAGACCCCGTCGCCGATCCACGCCAGCTGCCGCACCTGACTCTCCCGCCGTGGGTGGGCATCAAACGACTTCTGTGGGGTCAGGGCAGCCCATCAACGGGGTGGGGTCCCTGAAGCTGCCACAGCCAAATGTCTCTGAGGCAGCTCACGGCCGCCTTTCAGGGCTTCGTTGCCCTCTCCTCCTGGGGGCCCTGGGACCTCCCCACAGCCGTGCCAAGGGAGGTGCGTGGGGCCCGCGCAGACTGCGACTGCTGTGTCAGGGGGAAACGGCAGGCAGGCTCCAGGCAGACAGGCATTCACAGCCCGGCCGCCCTTTGCTGGCCCATGACCTCGGACGAACCAGTCGCCCCCCCTGAGGGCGTTTCCCGCAACCCCACGAAGCCCCTGTGTGGGGAGCCCTGCCACACTCGCCTCGATCTGCATGGTCTTGGGCTGGATGACGTGCACCTTGTTCTTGTAGCCGCACCAGACGCGGTCGTGCACGACGGCCATGCAGCGGATGGAGTGGTGCGGGTGGCCCAGGTCCATCAGGTGGTAGTTGCTCAGGTCCCACTGGCCGTCTGCAGAGAACCCACAAGCCCTGCTCAGGCCTGGCTGGGTTGCCTCTGCTCACGTGGGGGATCGCACCCCGAGGGGATGTCAGGCCCCCCGCATCCCCAAACCAGGTCTCACCTTCACCCCGGTGGAAGATGGCCAGTGTCCCGTCAGCCAGAGCCACGAGCACGCGCCCCTTCACGTGCCTGTGACGGGAGGGCAGGTGGGCGGTGAGCTGGGCTCAGGCCACCACCCTGGGCCCTCCCTGCCCACCCCCCGGCGGGGTCACGCACACCAGGCTCAGCACCGAGTCCTTCAGCTTGATGGAGTGCAGACACTTCTTCCAGTTGGCCACAGCCGAGTGCACATAGAGCCTGCAGGAGGAGGCCGGTGGGCGGGGGTGCCCGGGGGCCCTCCCCACCCCAACCCCTGGGGCCCCGCCTACCAGCCGTTCTGGGCTCCCAGCCACATGGTGGGCGCAGCGCTGGTGCTGCCCGCGGGGTCCCCGCTGGGCTCTGGCTCGGGCTGCGCGCCGCTCACGTCGGCCTCCGGCCCGTTCTCACTGTGGGGAGGATGGCGGCTCCAGGGAGGTCCACGGAAGCCCAGCCCCCACCCCCGCCAGTCCCCCCCATTTGGCTGCCCCACCCTGAGAGAGCCCACCTGTCAGGCTGGGCGCTGGGGGGCGGGGTGGGGGCTGGGTCCGTAAAGACATGCTCTGTGAGGGGCCCGGGCCGAACGGCGGCTGCCTCTGCCTCGCTGGGCCCTGCGTCTGGCACCTCCGTGGCCTCTGTGGCCTCCTCCGTGGATGGAGCTGGGTTGACCTTCCCATTGGCGACAGCCGACACCTCCCCTGTAGAAGGGAGGGGTGAGAGGAGACGGCCACGGGCCTGGCCTGGGACTCATTCTGGCCCTCGTCCAGCACCGGGGTGTCCCCCTGGCCCAGGACTCACCCTGGCCCTCATCCAGCACCGGGGTGTCCCCCGGGCCCAGGTCTCACCCTGGCCCTCGTCCAGCACCGGGGTGTCCCCCGGGCCCAGGACTCACCCTGGCCCTCGTCCAGCACCGGGGTGTCCCCCGGGCCCAGGACTCACCCTGGCCCTTGTCCAGCACCGGGGTGTCCCCCCGGGAGGAGCAGTTGCTGCGTGGTACATTGCAGCGCGTGGCACAGCCCACCAGCGTGATGCCCGCCAGCACCCCGTCCGTGCCTGAGTCCTCGGGGTTCACGTCGCTGTCCAGGAAGATCTCCCCTGGAGGGTAGTCGCCGTCGCTGGCGGCTGGAGGGAGTCACAGCCGTCACCCCGCTCTGAGGAGCCCCTGTGACACCCCCCAGCTCCAGTCCTAGTGCAGGTGTCTGGGAGGGGAGGGGCCGCTGTGATGCCACCCCACCTCCTTGTCCCAGGTAAGCGCTGCACTGGGGTCTCCGCCTGTGTCAGCAACAGGACGGGGCAGGACGTGACCGCCACTGAGCTCCCCCCTGGACGCACGCTCTGGGGACCCAGCACCCACCGGGGATGCTGGAGATGCAGAGCACGTGGGCATTGCACACGGTGAACTGGTCCACGACGGTGCCCGGCTGGTTGGCATCGATGACCACCACTTTGCTGGTGGTCAGCGTGCTGGTGAGGATCCACACGCGGCTGGAGGTGGCATCCGCCTCGGGGAGCTCCTTGGCCTGTTTCCAAGCACAGGGACCGGCTGGGGCGCCCACTACTCCGGCAGCAACGGGGGCCAGTGAGGGGACCCCACGGTCTCTCAGGATCTGGCCTTGCCCGTGGCCTCAGGGCACCTGAACACCCTCCCCTGTGGCCAGGACGGCAAGAAGGCAGAACTGTACTCTGTGTCTAGGTCCAGGCACTCAGGGCCTCGCCTCCCCAGAGGAAAGCTGAGCTCCCAGCATTAAGGCACTGACTCCCATCTCAAGCGGAGGTGAAGTGAAGCCCCAGCATCCAGCCCCTAGCCCAGCTCCCCAGCAGGCAGAGACGCTGCTCCAGCCCCGCTGCCCTAAGCCTCTGCCCCTCCTCGCTGCCCCGCCCACCCGCAGCGGACCTCAGGTGAGCCGGGTCTCCGGCCACTGTCCCCAGCTGTCCTCCAGACTGGGCGCGGCAGAGCCCTCTGGTCGACAAGATGCCCGCTACCCTGACCTTCTTCTTCTCGGGGGACGCGTGGTTGCTTTTGGTCTCTCCTTCTACTTCCCGGTCGCAGGTCAGAGGGTCGCGGCCCGGCGCGGGCTTGACTCCATTCCCAGGGCCGTCCTCACTAAGCTTCCAGCCGCTCAGGTTGACGCCCGCGGCACACCACAGCTGGGGGAAGGCGGCCGTGAGGTCCGGGAGCCGGCCTCCCCCCGCTTCCCTGCCCTCCTGGACATAGCTTCTGGGGACCTCTGCCGCCTGGCGCGCTCCGGGGCCTCACCTTCATGGTCGGGTCCTTCTCCACCAGCGGGCGGCAGTACACGGGTACCGGCACATTCTTCATGCGGGTGTCCTCCTGGCCCCCGTTGGGACTCAGCTGCAGAAACAGGGCAGCGCGCGCTGTGGGCGCCAGGCCCGGCCGGCTCACCGGCTTGCGGCTGCCGTCCGCTGCCCGGTCCTGCGGGCGCGCACTTGGGACCGCCCCGCCCTTCCCACGCCCCGCCCCAGCTTGTACTTGGGATCCCGCCACGCCCACGCCCCGCCACGCCCAGCACCTGTTTGTACTTGGGGCCCCGCCCACGCCCCGCCCCAGCACCTGCTTGTACTTGGGGCCCCGCTCCAGCACCTGCTTGTACTTGGGGCCCCGCCCCTACCCCGCCCCGACCCCGCCCCGACCCCGCCCCGCCCAGCACCTGCTTGTACTTGGGGCCCCGCCCCTACCCCGCCCCTACCCCGCCCCTACCCCGCCCCTACCCCGCCCCAGCTTGTACTTGGGGCCCCGCCCCGCTCCAGCACCTGCTTGTACTTGGGGCCCCGCCCCTACCCCGCCCCGACCCCGCCCCGCCCCAGCACCTGCTTGTACTTGGGGCCCCGCCCCTACCCCGCCCCGACCCCGCCCCGACCCCGCCCCGCCCAGCACCTGCTTGTACTTGGGGCCCCGCCCCTACCCCGCCCCTACCCCGCCCCAGCCTGTACTTGGGGCCCCGCCCCGCCCCAGCACCTGCTTGTACTTGGCCGGCAGACTCCAGCCGCAGGCCTGCAGCCGCCCGTCGTCGTTGCGCACGTGCTCGCGCACCTGGCGGTACTGCTCGCGCTTCTGCTCCCGCCGCGCGGACGACGTGCAGTCGCTGGCGGGGAAGGGCGGGTGGGTCACTGGGTTTGCGGGAGGGCGCCCGTGCCCCGGGGCTTCCCCTCCTGGACCTGCACCGCCTTCGCCGGGCGGGCATCTGACGGCTCGGAGGCCACTCCAGCAGCTGCCCCGGCCCAGGTGCCCCTGTCGCCGTCACCCCTCCTTCCCCTTCCCTTCTGGGGAAACCCCCACAGGCTTCTGACCTTGCGCATAATTACCCATTCGGCCCTGGACCCAGATTCTTAGCTTCAAAACTAAGGACAGCACAGAATTCCAAACACAAACTCATTCCCCAGGAAGAAGCTTAAAGCTGCAGGAAAAGTTCCTGTCAACTCCGAGAATCTCTGTGGAGCAGAGGGTGCAGGAGTGCCTGGTGGGGCCTAGGGTCGCTGCTGGCTGCCTGGTGGGGGTCACCAGAGGAGCAAGGTCCAGCCCCTGGGGCCACGCGGAGGGAGTGGGGGCAGCACGGCCTCGGCCAGGGATGCCCAGTGCTCCCATGGGTGTGCACCTTGGTGGGACCCAAGAGCAGCACGGTGGGGGCCACAGGGGAGGGCCTGGGAGACTCACTCATCTGGGAAGAACTCCAGGGGCCGGCTGCCCGCCGAGCTCTGGCACATGCCGTGGTTGCGGCGCTGGCTGAAGCCGGCTGTGGTGGGCGACTTGTAATGGATGTTCACAGAGGGGTACGACCGCTTGGCTGGAGGCGGGCTGGACGAGGAGCTGAAGAGGCGGCTGAAGCTGTCGGCGAGGCACAGGAGTGAGGGCAGACCCGAGGGGTGGCCTCCCCAGCGGCCACTGCCCACACCCGCCCATAGCCCCCAACTCACAACTGCCAGATGGTGGACTTCTTCTTCTCCTGGACAGATGGGTGCTCGCGGGATGCTCTGCAGGGAAGGGGTAGGGGAGAGGCCCTGCTCAGCCTGGCCCAGCCTGACTCTGCCCTGCCCAGTCCAGCCAGCCCCCACACCATCACTGGGCCCTCCTGCCTCCCTTGCTTCAGACCCTCCCCCTGGACACAGGCATGGGAGCATCAGACGAGAGGGGCTCCTGGGTGTCACCCATCACTTCCTAGAGGGACCCTGCTGCACTGGCCCCAATGTGCCCCAGCCTCTTTCTAGCCCAGAGGGTGCATCCCCTGGCCAGACCAGGGCTGCACCAGAGGCCCGCTCTGCCGGTCCCTGCAGACCCACCAGGGAGGACCTGGCAACCTCAATCCTTCGGGAAGAGAGAGGGAGGGGGAGGTCAGCCTCAGTTCCCTCCCCAGGACCTCTGAGAGTGATCCCCGCCCCTGGCCGCAGGAGCCTGGAGGCCCACCTGATCATCTCAGTCCACCGCACGGCCTCCTGCAGCTCCATCAGCCGCTCCTTGTACTGGTTGCGCTCCATGAGCACGCGGGCCATCTCCACCCGCGTGAAGCGGCGGCGCTGCGCCATGGGGATCTTGTCCTGTGGGGAGAGTGCCGCTGCTCAGCCGTAAGCAACTGCCTCCGGGAATGGGCGCACCCCAGGGTGGTGTCCCCATGGGCCCAGGCAACGCAGTGGGGAGGGCTGGGCACGGGACAGCACCACCCATCCAGGAAGGGTCCCCTTCTTCCTGGAAGGCCACGTGGCACACTCCAGGGCCACTACATGGTGTGTTTTCCTGGAAGCTGCTGGCGACCCCAAACACCCCCAAGGCTAACAGGTGGGACCGGCCCATGGGCATAGCAGTTTAAGAGAGGATCTGGGGGAGGTCTGGTGAGCAGGAGCTGGGTCACTATGTCAGAACTCATTGCTTGAGGTACCAGTGGAGCTGCCGTCCCTGGCAGACCCGTGTCCTCATGCAGCCCTACCTGGGGTTGCCCTCCCTGAGTGCCCCCACTACCAGCACTCGGAGTTCACAGGTGTGCTTGCAGCCTCAGGCTCCATACAAGGCAAAGGCACCGATTGGGCGCCTCCCTCACCAGGTGGGTGGGCCTTGGGGAGCGGCAGCTGCCCAGGACACCTGTGGCTCTGTCCCCTCCTAGAGTATCTGGAGGTGGGGGCTGCATAGGGTGGGCCGGTAAGCAGCTAGTTTCCCAGGTGCTGGCTGTGGGACTGGTCTCCCAATAGGTGTGTCAAACGACCCCAGAGTAACAGCTGATGAGTGTGAGGTTAGCATCCAAACGTCACCCTGGGTTAGAGGCCCAGGACCGCCCTCTGTGTAAGGAGGGCAGCCAGGTCGCTGGGCCGGGTGAGCAGGGAGAGCCCGCCTGTAACTGCGGGCAGCCCACAGCTACTAGGACCTGGGTGAGGGGGCATCCCACAGAGAGGGGGGCTGGTTCTGACCTCATAGAGTCCGGGGGTGGGGTGCTGCTGCTGGGTGCAGGCTTCACACAGGAAGCATGAAGAGGGTCCAGAGACCAGAACTAGGGCATCCCGCTGACCTCCCCAACACGCCCCGCCGCGCCCCCGACCCCACCCCGCCCCACACGTTAATAGTGGAATATACCAATTCTGTACAGAGACAGCTGCTTACATCCTCCACCTCTTCTTTGGGCTCACGGTGGGCAGTGATGGCCTCCGACTTCACTCTGTGGCATGAGGATGGAAGCGGGGCGGGAGTGAGGCCCCCCGGGCACCGCTCGGGGCTGTGTCCCACCTCTCAGCTGCTCGCAGGGCTCTCCCCTCAAGCTCTAGGCCCTGAGCATTCCTGCCGGCGCCCTGGGCTCCCCACGCCCCTGCCCATGTGCTCCCCGAAGCCCAGCCAAGGAACAGGACCTCCAGGCAGCTGGCCAAGCGCTGGTGGGAAGGCAGTGTTGACTGGGGGAGACCTGGCCCTGGGCCCCACAGACCCGGCACAGGCGCCCCCTGCCTCGGGCCCGCCCCTCACACCTCCATTTCCTGTCTGCAGCCAGAGGCACCCGGTAGGGAGAGCGGGGTGATGATGGAGGAAAAGGCCACAGGGAGGTGCAGAGGGCTGAGGGGGTCCCCCAGCCATTCCTGGGCTGACTGAGGGCGAGGGCAGGGGGCAGCGCCGGGACCCACAGCGGCTAGAGGCCCTTTCCCCTCTCCCGTCCTTCTGAGTGAACGGCTGCACGTGAGGGAGGCGGGAAGGGCCGGCTCAGCCGCTGGATGAGGGACACCCACGACGGAGCGCAGTCCCTCTTGCAGGACTCCAGCGGGAGAGAGGAAGGCGCGCCCTGGGCGGGGCCGGACCCCGCCCTCAACGGGAGCCCCGCCCCGCGGGCCACGCCCACCTCCTCAGCTCCTCCTCCAGGTCTTTGATGCGGTTCTCCAGTCTGAGCTTGGCCTGCCTGGCGGCCTCCAAGTCCCCCTTCAGCGCCTCCTGCTCCCCCGACAGCTGGTCCACCTTGGCGATGAGGTCGTTTTTCACCACGTTCAGAGCGTTTCTTTGAAAAGGCAGAGAAAGGCGAGCTGCTGTGTGCATTGAGGGATGGGCTCTCAGAGGAGGCTGCCCACCCTGGTGATCTGAGCACACATACCCTGGTCCCAAAAGTGAATGAGCGGTGACAGGTGGGGGTGAGAGGCTGTGACCCCCACCCCCCTCTCCCCAGGAGGGTGGGCTCAGTCCAGTGGGTTTCAGTCCAGGTTTTCCCTGCAGGCCACGCTGCAGGCTGGGTTACAGGAGCCCCTGGCCTGTGGAGGGAGGGCATTCTTACTTGGTTTCTAGAAGCTGTGAGTTCTCCAGCAGCAGATTCCCCACTTCCTTGCCCATTCCTGAAACAAAGGGCACGGAGTTGTCACATGTGCCTGGTGAAGCCAGACCCTGATGCCCATCCCTGCCTCAGAGTAACAAACGTCCCCCTGGGGGAGGGGGCGCAGCCCATGCTAGAAGGACCCTACCCCCCGGGGCCGACGCGAGGGGCCAAGGGCCAGAGGCCCGAACTGCAGGAAGACACCAGGCTGGGCCACCCCGGTAGAGGCCTCTGCTGGTCACAGCACAGGCTTTCCACCAAGCAACACAGTCGGGGAAGGACCTGCTGCGTGTGAGCCCGTGGAGCCTCAGCCTGGCCTCTGCGGGGCACTGGGCAGGTCCCCAGGTCCTGGTGGACACCGCAGCCCTGGGCTGACTTCTGGAGCTCAGTGATGGGAATTGCGGCTGTCTACTGACAGGAAGTCTGTACATCAGCAGGGCCTGGACGGCACCCCGGGGGCCTCTGCACACCCTCCTCCATCTCTGCCCACCCCTCCCAGCATCACCACCCTCCCCCAGCAGCACAGAGGCTGACGTTGTGATGGGACAGGGCCCCGGGCCCAGGGGCGGGATGGCCCATGGCCTCAGCGGGCTGGGAGCAGACCTGGGGGACCTGGCCCGAGGGTGGGACCTGCAGGGGGCAGAGGCAGGAGTGAGGAGGGCAGCACTCCCGGGGCGGGTGTCTGGTGGGGGCCCAGGAGGCCACAAAGCCCTAGAGCATGGCTCATCCTTTAGGACAGCCTCCAGCGCAGCCTCGCCCACAGCCTAACGCGGCTGTGGCACGAGGTGACCCCACACAGGGTGCCCAGCCTGGGTCCCCTGCTGTGTCCATTCCCAACTCCCCGTCCCCAGTGGGGCCTGCCTGCCCTTCAGGTGGGACACAGCTGGCCCCGGGCACAGGCCTTCTGAACTAACGGGCTCAGAGATGCTGAGGCCCCCCAATCCACTGAGGACCTGCTCCTAGGGGGTCAGGTGCCCACTCTCCACACCTGCTGAGGGCCCCACACCCCTGCCCAGAAGCCACAGCCCTGCTGCCCCCACGCGCCCCTCATCAGGCTCAACAAAGCAAATGGCTTGGGAAGCGTGAGGGGGTGTCGGGGAGGCAGAGGAAGCCAGAAGTGGGGAAACGCGTACTGAACCGGGACCTCGGCCTTACCAAAAAAATCATCGCGCACTATGAGCGCCGTCCCAGTCCCACGGGAGACGGGCGACCAGGGCGGGAGGAGAGGGAGAGAAGAGAAGCGCGTTAAGCCCGTGTGATGAGCAGGCGGGGGGAGTCAGGGCTACTGCTCGTCGGGTTAGGGGTGCATGCAGGAGCAGGATGGCGGGGCAGAAAGGTCACCCTTGGGCAACACAGAGGCCCGCCAGGCCAAGAGCGCCAAGGGGTGAGGGGAGGCTCAGGGCAACACAGCAGACATCTGACAGTAAACTCCTTGGAGGGGGTGGGGGTTAAGGACGGGGTCTCTGCAAATGAGGGGGAGCTGTGCCCAGGCCCCGGTGCCTTTGAGTGGGTGTGTGGGGGATGACCATCTGTGGGTGGTCAGGGCCCCAGAGCCTCTGCTGAGAGCAGTCAGGCATGGCCGTGGCTCACGTGCCCTGGGCAGAGGACCCCTGACTTCCAGGGTGCACCCAACAGAGGGGAGGCACCCCAGAATGGGGCCTGCATGCGGTGTCCAGTTAACCATCGGCCCTGCAGAAGCTGAAGAGACGGCCTTGGAGGAGAGGCCGGGTCCAGGGCACGGCAGCTCCCCCTCACTTGTCGAGGTCCCAGTCTGCGGGCCAGTGGAGCAAACCAAAACAAGCTTCGGAGCAGCAGTGGGCTGGTAGCAGAAGCACATGTGCCTTGGTGGCTGGGGCCGGGGTCAGGTGGGGACGGGCTGCAGCTGGGGTGTCCCAGGGTGCCACCCCTCCACCGGGACACCACCGCGGGGAAGAGGGGCCGCAGGCAGACAGCAGAGATACACACCTGAGAACTCCCCTGCAGCCACGTCCAGCGAGGCATGGAGAGACCGGGGGGAGGAAGCGACAAAGGTCAATTGGTGACTGAAACCAGCAGAATCAAGAGACTCTTGTTAAAGAAAGAGCAGCAATGACCAGCCATTTCTGTGTTGAAGAGCCCGAAAGAGTACAAGCGGATGTCCCCAGGCCCATGGGCGCCAACTGCCACCCAAGGCAGGGCCCCCATGGGAAAGGGGAGGCCGGGACAGCACGGCTCTCAGTCCCCGGGCCTGGGGCAGGCATGGCCCTCTCTGCCCCCCCCCCGCCATTAGGAGGGCCACCTCCCCCCCCCCACCCCACGTGAGGCCAGCCTGGGTGGGGGGGTGTGGTGGGTGCTGGGCGTCCAGCCTCACAAGCGCCCCCAGAGTGGGTGAGCTGCTGACACGGACCTGGCCTTGGGGGTGGGGGGCCTGGCCAGCCCAGGTCTAGGCGAAGGGCAAGACCTCGGGTCAAGGACAGCCAAAAGACCCGGGCCCTCTCCTTCGCCAGGAGGAAATCGCTGAGTCAGGATGGGATGGGGTGGCCCTTCTTTGTGCCAAACTGCTCCCCACTACCCAGCTGAAGACCTGATGAAATGATACTCTTCCGTTTGGCTCACTTCACACAGAAAGAAATGGTATAGTTGACGGAAGTACACTTGACGGAAGGGACAAGTGATGGAATCTGCTGGAGGCGCTGTCATCGCTGCCTCCAGAACCTGGTGTTCTCCTTCTCAGACCTCTTTCTACAAAGACATCACTTTTTAAAAAACAAAATCTCGACCGCACTCCCCATGGTCCTGGGCAACGTGCTCCAACCATCACCTTGAAAGCATCCCCGTGGAGATGCCCCACTGTTTGCCGCGGCTCCTCTGATAGGCGTTTCGAGCCGGGTCTGTGCAGGCACCATGGCACGCGCACGGGCTCCTGGGGGCACACTTGGCCCTATCGGAGGAACAGTGGTCTCGTTCCTGCAGGCCCCGCCGGCCTCCACATCACCCGTCACCTCCCACCAGCAGCACGGACAGTACCCGCTTCATTTTCATCAATCGTTTGAGGAGAGAGTTATCGCTACACTCTCATGGTCCGTTTCTGTGTTACTCCTGAAGTTGAGCAGCTTTTCAGGTTTGTGGGTCCTGTGAATGTCCTACTTTATCCTCTACTCATTTCCTGCTGTATGTCACGTCTTTTAATGTTAATGATTGAGACCATATGTATATAGGCTTTGGCCATGAAGAGAGGCGCAGATTATGAAAATACTCTCTGATACCCTCTTCCAGTTCTATTATCCTTGTATTTTTACGTTTCGATCTTTATCCACCTAGAAATTAGTTGCGTGCACGGTGTGAGGTTAGATTAGACTTCATTTTTTCCAAGTGGCTATTCAACGAGTCTGGTACATATGCTGAGTCAGCCACAATCGGGCACCTTCTGGCATCCGTGATGGGGACCGGGCTTCCCGTCACTGACACGTCCTCCAGCTGAGCCGGACTCTGGGCATAAGAGCAGAGCCCCAGCTCACCCGTCCACCTCATCCCCGGACACAGGGCCAGCCCGCGCTCTGGGGCTCCGTCCACGTGTCCCGAGAGCTCTCCACCCTCCTCAGCTCCTCAGGGCTGCCTTCCCTGCCTGTGCCCCTCGCACTGAAGCCTCCAGAAAGGCCCCCAAAGGCCCGTCGCCCCCAGGAGCAGGGTCTCATTCCAGCAGAGCTGAGTGGTGCCCGCCGAGAGGCCTTCCGCCCGACAAAGTGCTGGGACTCAGGGTCCCACCCCAGCTGAGAAGACGGCTCTCCCTGCAGCCCCTCAGAGCAGACTCATCGGAGGTGCTGGTTAGGACCTCCCGTGGGAAGATCAGGTCAGGCACTCCCGCTCCAGGCAACCAGCCCCAGGAGCCCTGTGTGCATCACACTGGGAGCCGGTGACCCACCTTCACCTACTGCTTCAGTCCTGTGGTTCCAGGTAACACTCACTGGTGTGCGGTTTACAGGGAGTGACATCCAGGGCGGTGCCGCCTGAACCACAGGAGGTGGCCAAGCACCACAGCATCTGCCAGCCCCAGGGGCGCCGAGGTGGGAGGGCAGGGACGGCCACACAGCGAGAGTGGACCCACCGTGGGCGCGGCAGCTGTGGGCACGGCGTGGCGGGCAGGTCTGCAGCCGTGGGAGCAGCTGGGAGGGGCCAGCTCTGCAGCCTGGGGCTGTGGGGCAGGAGACCTGGCCAGCGCGAGGGATCGACACCGGCAGGCCACCTAGTGCCGCCAGGTAGCGAGGAGGCCTGTGAGCTCCAGTGATCTCTAAGAACCAGGGGAGGCACCACAAGTGAGGCAGAAGCCTCAGTCCCGACAGCCAAAAGGGAGACGACCCAAATGCCCCTCGGTGGCTGAACGGAGACATGAAGTATGGTCTGTCCACACACTGGAACGCTATTCAGCAGCAAAAAAGGAATGAGATCCTGACATGCTCCTACGCGGATGAGGCTCAAAGGCATTCTGCTAAATGAAGGCGGCCAGATGCACTGACATGAAATGCCCAGGAAGGCGCGTCTGCAGACGGGAAGTAGAACACTGGCGCAGGGCCGGGGGATGTGGCAGGGACCGCTGCCTGTTTTGGGGGGGCAGGAAAAGTGTTCAGAAGTCACATGGTGAGGAGTTCACAGATCCAAACTCATGCTGAAGGTGGGTAGATCGTGTGGCGTGGAAAGCCCACCTCCGTAAAGCTGTTGGTCGGGGCAGGGCCGCTGCCTGGGCTGGGTGTGAGGTCAAGCCCTGGCTCTGCCTACCTCACCCTTGTGACCCTGGTTTCCTCATCTGGGACATGGGCCACCAGCAGTGTGAGGGGTCGACGGCGGCCGTGCAGAGCATGCTGGCGTCCCTCTTCTCGTAAGGACCGTGGTGAGTGCAGGAATCTTGCCACATGACCCAAAGGGGAAAGGCATGAGGCGCGGGGCCCCGCGTCGTCCCTGAGAGCTCCGCCATCAGTGTGGCCGGGAGCGGGCCTCTGCCCCTGACAGGGAAGCGCGCACTGTCCTGAGCCTGCACAGTCCCCGAGCACGCCGGGCCCTGCTCTGAAAGCTCTGCCAGCCCCTCGCAGCCTCCCCGGCGGGAGGGCGCTCCCTCCAGTGACCACAGCTGGATCCAGGTGCCCCCTCCCAGGCACGCCGGCCTGCCGCCTGTCCCCACGAGTCCACAGCTGTCCCGGGGGGCCCACGTCTAGAAACCTCTCCTGAAGACATCACTGGACACTCGGGCAAAGACCTAAGCCTGCAAGTGGCTATGACAGCGGAAGTTGAGCACACAATTTAGAACCAAGGTGGGACCCATCAGGTCACTTGCAGTCATGTGAAGGTAAGATAAGTCTTAGTCATTCAGGGGAATGTTACAATCAGCCACAGAGAACAGGCCGGACGTAAGTGGCCGCCCCACACCCTGGGTGCACGTGCTGGTGAGGCGATCTCTCATCACGACACGGCGGGGGTGGGGGGCTGCTTTGGTGTTTACTCTCTTCTCGGCAGGGTATGATAATTATTTAACATTACTACCAGCATATACCCTTTTTCCAAAAATGAGAAAAATGCCTAAAAATTAAATTTATATGATATTAGCTGAAATATGTAAAAAAAAGAGTAGAAGGATGTCAAAATATTAAAGGTGATTGTTCCTAATTAGTAGATTTTTTTTGAGTACTAATAGTTTTGTACATTTAAAAATATGTATTTTTATATAATGCTTACAAGAAAGATTCCATTAAATATACTTATTGCCCAGAGCGAGCATCCTTCTCTTATCCCTAATCTTGGAGGGGACGCTTTCAGCCTTCCTGCAGAGTGTGAACGTACTCCCCAGCCCTGCAACATGCGCCTGACAGCTGAGACGGTGCAGCGCTTCGCGTGCTGTGTTTCACCACACCCCGATACACACAACTGTGCATCCACAGCTAGGCACAAGCCGTGCTGCTGCTGAACCTCTGGTGCCCGCCCCGAGTAAGAGTCGGCTCCTGGGAACCACTAGACAGAGAAGGCGGGGCTGTGCTGCCTGAAAACGCCAGCCGGGCCCCCTTCACCTGCAGGTCAGGCCCAGTGGTGTGGTCAACTGGCAGGCCGGCCGGGCAGCGCTGTCCACCTGGGGACCCGCTGTGGAGATGCCCCGAGTGCCCGTGGGTGTGTCTGTTGGGGGAGAGACAGCAGCAGCAGGACTGACAACAAAAACTCCGGGATGCTGGACAGCCCTGCCTGCTCGGGCAGCAGCTGGTCAAACACCATCACACGTCAGAAGGCAGGGCTCTCAGATGCCGCTGGAGGATTGCTACCAGCCCATTGGCCCCCACGGCCAGAGGGAGCAGCTGTGCTGGCTCCAGCTGCTGCCCCAGCCCGAGGAGAAATGAGAGGACCTTCCCCACCCCCGGGGACCACAGCCCCGACGCCTGCCTCGCTGGCTCGGAGTGGGATGGACGCTTCAGGGACGAGGCCGCCTCTCCAGGCTCCGCTCTGGACCCAAGCCGGGTCTGAGGGTGGGGCGGAACCTGGGAGACTGTGGGACTTGCCACCACTGCCCTGAGGGCCCCAGCCTGGCCTCTGGGCTACACGGGCTCTCTCTGCACCATCTCAGACTCGTGGAGGGTGCTGACTGCCTGGGCACATTCCTTGAGAACTGGAAAAGCTGACAACGGCCACCCTCCCAGAATATCTCCTGAAGGTGGGAGGGGCTCGGCGCAGGGGCCGCTGAGGACTCCCGGGGACAGGACTGTTCTTGGGGTGACGGTGTTGTCTACAATTAGTGGCTCAACTCCGTGAGCACTGCAAACCCCGCAGGGCGGCACACTCCACATTTACAGCTGGTACAAAGAACTTCCTGGCTCACAGAGACTCCGCCCTCATCACAAACAAGAGCACCCACAGCAGGCCCGGGGACAGATGTGTTACCTAGCAGGTCGGCCCCTTCATCCACGTCTCCGATGACCTCGGAGCCTGCCGTCGACAGCTCGTGGTACAGGGAGTCGGTGTTGATGCCGAAAGCCTTGTTCACGATTCCCTGGGTCGGGCTGTGAGGACATGCGGTGATGGAGGCCAGTGAGCGGGCAGCACCGCCAGGCGGGGTGTGGAGACGCCCCTGCGGGGCCATGACGCTGGCACTGCCGGCGCAGGGGTGGGCGTGGCAGGTGCTGGGTCAGCGCCCCAGGCGTTCCTCCCTTCCGAGGGGCTGCGGGCACCTCCCTTGGGGGCACCAACCCCCAGCACGGGCTCTGGGCCCAGCGAGCACCTGCTGCCTGTGCGGTCCAGGCGGGGCTCCCGGCCCATGTCCAGCTCTGGGGTGGAGTCGATGATGTCCTGGACATCGGACCACTCGTCACTGCTGCCCATGCCTGGCGGACACAGTGGAGCCTGGGTTGGGGTGGCCGGGGGCTCCTGGCACCTCCTGTGGCTGCCCTGGGGCCCCCTTCTCCGGAGACCCCAGGCCAGGCCAGCGTGGGCGGGAGGGTCAGGGGAGGGTCCTTCTGGGGGGCCGGGGGCCGGGCGCGGTACCTATGCTGACGTTGCGCATCTCCTGTGTGACCTGCACCTCCATGTTGCGGCTGTTGCGCTTCTCCCGCGCCCGCTTGCTGTTCCTGGAGCCGCCGTGGTCGCCCAGCGGCTGCGGGCCCTCGCTGAGGGGCGTGACCGCGGCCGAGGGCACAGAGGACGTGGGCGTGTTGGACTTGGTCCCTGTGGTGCTGGGCGTGGCCGCCGCTGAGGACTGGCCCGACTCGGACATCTCGTCCTGCGGACACTGGGGCCAAACACAGGGAGAGGGAGCTTGAGGCGCGGGCCTCGCCCCCGGGAGGCCGGGCGGGCGGGTATCGTCCCCTGCCTCGAGGCCCCCTCACTTGGGGTCTTTGCCACTCAGCTGCAGTAACACAGCACTTGGGGCTGGAGCGAACGAGACAGGGGGACACTTCTCTCCCTCCGGGCTGATTCCTCCTGTCACTCGGCTCGTCCGGCTGCAGCCTCTGCCTCTCCAGGGGCAGCTACAGCTTATTTAAAAGGTTTCCCCAGGCCTGACATGAAGTTATGTGGACAGGGCCAGTGACCCCTTGCAGCCAGAGGGTAGACAGAGCTAAGCCACAGCCCGGGGCAGGGCAGAGGCCCCCCAGCTGGGGAGGGGGCTGCGGAGGCCAGCGTGCCTTCTGACAAAGTTACCGCTCCTCTGCAAGGCCCTCGAGGGCAGACCCCTCTTTCCCTGGCCACAGTCAGGGGCTGTGACGCCCCGATCCTGCCAGCGCTGGCCCCTCCCCAACAAAGAGACACCAGGGGATGGGCTTCACTTAACCTCCACGACCCAGCTGAACCAAAGTTTGCCTTCGACACCTGTGCAAATGCAAACAAGTTGAAACCCAACTTCCACAGAATGGGATGTCCCCCAAATATTTCAGGAGTACAAAAAGATCAGATTAGTCAAAACTGCCATCGACTGTCAACCTTAAGGATCTCCCTGGAGACAGAACACGCTGTCTGAATACTGTGCTCCCCTCCATCCGTCTTTCCTGGGGAACCTCAACAGCAGTGGCCCCTGATCTTCTGTGAGCTGAGCCCGGGACCCCACAGTCTCTCGCCTGTGCACAGAAGGGGCACAGTCTCAGGGCGGGGGACAGCCGCAGAGGCCCCTCCAGGCACACGTTCCCCCTGGTGCTCCCAGAGGACCTGATGGTGGGCGTGCGGCCTTCTCCATGAAGCTGGAGGGAAGCTGGGACTCCGGCCTGTAACTAGGCAGGGCTGACTGGGCTCCTGGGGCTGCCTCCAGGTGACCGGGGGTCAGAGCTGGTTGGGAACTTCTGAGATCTGCCTTGCCCCGAGCAGCCTGGTCACCCCGGGTGCCACCCCTCCTGGGCTGAGGCGCCTCCACCAGGAGGCGCACATCTGCGTCACCGCTAGGAGGGGCTTCCACCCCGGCGGCTGTGTCCCCAGGGGACACCTGGTGGTGTCCGGAGACACTTGTGGTGGCCAGAGCCAGAGCTGGGGGTGGGTGGAGGTGGGGTGCCCACCACACCCCACAGGGCACAGGACGGCCCCCCAGCTGATCACACTTGGCCGCGTTGCCAGTGGGCCGCGGTGAGAGGTCGCCTGCAAACACTTTTGATTTGGGTTTGGGCTCTGCAGGCTAGGGCCAATTTGTAAAGGACAAACCCCTTCCTCCTCACAGCACCGTGCATGTTGCAGGCCTCTGTGATGGTCCCGTGTGCACTGTCTGCCTACGCGACAGAGGCGCCCGGGTGACCCATGGGGAGGGTTCCTGCTGGTGCCTGAGGAGGGCAGTGCGTGAGGCTGCTGCCCCGGGATTTCACAAGGACGGGGCACCACGTGAGCCCACGCCACATGGAAGCACACATTTCCTGACCACCTGACTCGACGGCCATGCGCCCTGCCTGTCTGTGACTTGAACGCTTTTGCTCCCTGGGCCTCCTGACCCTGGAGATCGCTGCGGGGCAAGGCGGCATCACCAGGCCTCCCTGGCTCCCCGAGCTGTCCGTCGCCCTACAATAGGCCACCGCTTACCCACAGGACACTTCCCCTGGCCACCACTTACCTAAAGAAACCTGCCAACCTCTAACACCAACGTGCAGCAGTGGCCTCCAAATGCAAAGAACCCACATCCCAGCGGCCGTGCCTCCCATGAGGAGCCACAACTGTTTGGTTAAAACACTGAAAGTACAGTACATAAAAACAAAAAACAAAACAAAACAACAAAGCAAATTAAAAAATTAGGAAAACCTGAAAACCTACAGCATAAAATAAAAGGAACTTAAAAGTAATTGTTAAAGGAAATCAAACAAAACACACCTATGAACTAAAACATAAAAGACTATGGTTTATTAAGAGAGGACGATTTCAGACAACGCAGGAGGAGAGACGTGGTGAGGACATGGGGGGCCGTCCGGGAGGCCCCCCACCCTGCAGCTCTGAGGCTCACCTGCCCAGCAGGAGCCCCAGGGAGCCCTTCTGCCCAGACCCCACTTGCCAGCGGGACCCTCAGTGACTGGAGGGCGCAAGGCTCACTCCGCAGAACAAACGCAGAGAGAGTGGGGTCATTTTCCAACGCAGCTGGTGGCTGGCAGCCTCCTGCAGCCCAGCCGGGTGCTGCAAGGCCGGGGTAAGCTACAGGAAGGCCTGGGCCCGGGCCCGTCCCCCAACCCGGAGGCCAAGGGCTCTGCCGCCCACGGGCACCCCCTGACGGCCTGCGCAGGGCATCACCAGACCCAGGGCGGCCTCGTCTCCCCCAAGGTGGCCTCCTCACGGGCAGGGGGGCCGCGGCCTGCTTTCTCCAGGCTGATGCAGCCCATAGACCAAGATGGGCAGACAGTGCCAGGGGAGCCCTGCACAAGTGCCTGCCCTTGGCCTTGCGGGATCCCCGGGGGGCGCTCAGTAAGCTGGGCAGCCCAGATGTCCACCTTCTCAAGCTTGTGTCCAGAGGTCATTGGCACAGGCAGGCCAGGGAGAACAGCCCAGAGGAGAGAAGCTGCCCCCGGCCTCTGGCCGTCTCCTGGCTGGAGCGCAAACCTCGGACGCCAGGCCCACGCGCGGGGAGAAGCCTGGTCTGGGGTGTGGTGAGGGATGGTCAATGTGCTCAGCCCTGCCCTGGGCTCGCCCTGGCGCAGGCAGCATCCCGTGGCGGCCGGGACCCGTGCGGACCACACCCCCCTGGACACTGGGGCGACGCCCGCGCTCCGCGGCACGGCTACGGAACCTGGTAGCTAGAGCTGAGCTGCAGCTGGCCGAGGTCACTCAGGCGCCAGTGGTCCCCGGCAGGCGCGGGCTTGCCCCCCATCTGCGCACGTACCGAGCCGTCGGCCAGGGGGAAGACGCTCAGGGACGTGGGGCGCTCCTTCCTGCTGAAAGGCAGAGAGAGGACAGGGAGGGGTTAGAGGACGGGCTCCCGAGGCAGGGCTGCAAGCCCCTCCTGGACGTGCGGGTGTCCAGGGTGCAGCCAGGGCTGCTTCCCCCGCCGCCCCCGCCCAGGGCTGCGTGGGCTGTGACCGTCTGGGCTGGGTGTCTGAGACCCCTGACCCTGCTGACTGCGGCCAGGCAGACTAGCCTGCTCACTCGCCCAGGGCACCTCCACTCTGCAGTGGTCCCTCGTTCCATCCCCCGTCGCAGCGTCACCACCCCTTCCTTTGCGTCCACTGTAAACAGACGCCTGCGCGGCAGGGCCTACGGCGGCCCTGTGGCTTCACCAGCGGCACGCCTGGCTTCTCCTCGGCCCAGCTTCTGCCTCCAAGGGTCAGGAGGGGTCAACCTTTCTCCCCTGCTGCGTGTCCCGTCACTGCTCTCAGGAGCCCTGGGTCTGGAGTAGAGAGCTCGCGCTCTCTGCTTTTTTCTCACTCCCAGTGGTTCTTCCTTTTAAAGCTCCGCAGGCAAACTGGGAATGTCCAGTAAGCTGGGTGGAAGCTCAGGCCACCTGCTGTGGCTGTTCAGTCCCTGGAAGACGCTCCAGGCTGTTAGTGGCAAGGGCACAGAGCCAGGCCCAGGGTGGTGTGGAGTCCACGCTGTTCAGAGCCCAGTGGGCCAGGCGTCTGGACCCATCACACAGGCGCTGAGGTGGGGTGGCGAGGCTGCCTCGGGGGTCCCCAGGGGCTGGTTCAGAGGCTGGGCTGTCTGGAGGGAGGTGGGGGCTTCTTCACGGCGCCTGGTGGTGCAAGTGGTGGACAGGCAGGAGGAGCGGCCAGGGGCACGAGTCCGGGCAGGAGGTCTCTGCCGGGGTCCCCCATGGCTCCGGGGCTGGCACGGCTGGGGTCCCCGCTTCCTGCCTGTCTGTCCTGCTCAGGAGGACGCTGCCCTGCAGGGGCCCGGCTGTGCCTTCCGGAGCTCTTGTGTTGGGGACAGAGCCAGAGGAGGCCTGGGGGGGCTGGACGTCTCCCGCGGACGATCCTCGGCGCCTCCTCCGTTGGCCCTCGTCTCCCGAGACAGATGGCACTTTCTACAAGGCTCGGCCATTGCTTAGAAGGAGCTCAGACAGCAAGCTAGGCAGGCTGGGTCCGCGGATCCATCACAACACTCTCCAGGGCTGTTTGCTGGCCGCAGGCCCTGGCCCTGGGTGTCCAGGGAGGCAGCACGGCCTGCAGGCTCCTCCCTGGGGCTCCCAGCCCCTGCTCGTTGCTGCTCCTCCACGGGGCTCCTGTGTGGGGGCCTCCTCTCCTCGGGCCCAGCTCTGACGGGGGGCTGCACACCAGGGTCCTTCGGGCCAGGCTGTGAGCAGGTGCCATGGGGCAACGTGATGGTAGGGGCAGCAGGGGCCACCTGCCTCCCAGGTTGCACTCTTCTCTGTCACCCGCCTCCACGGCTCTGTGCACACACGTATATGGCCAGGCCCAGCTCCCCGACGGAAATCCTCACAAGGGATGAGTCCCGCGTACTCTCCCCTCTGAGCCTCGGGAGTGTTTGCTGGGGATTGCTGTTGGCTGGCCAGCCAGAGCCCTGTCTGACGCTTGGCCACCACGTTCTCCTGTTTCAGCCCCACAGCTTCCCCGGGGGACGCCGATGCTCGTCCACCCGCAAGGCTCCAGCCTGAGAGGGCCACGCGGCTCACTGGTGGCATGCCCCCGGCTCTGGGCCAAGCGACCACACTGTGCTGCCTGACGCCGGGCGCAGGGTCTCCACCGGCACCCGCCGCCTCCTGGGGTGTGGACGTGAGGTCCGGCTGCGCCGGTGGAGCCTGCATAGCTCCCTTCTCTGGGACCCACCCGCCCTCCTCAGCTGCAGGCCCTGTACACGTGCGTTCGGAGCCTCCAATCGATGCGCGACCCCGGCGGCCGTCCAGGCTCCCCCAACCCGAGGCCTGGGGATGGCCGCGGGCTTTACCTTCTCCTCCAAGACTGGCGAGGACTGCGGGGCGGCGACACACAGGTGGGACGGCAGACGGCGGGGGCAGCACACAGTGGGGGCGGCACGGGGCAGGGGTGGGGGGCGAGACAAGAAGACAACATTAGAGGGCGACGTCAGGGCTGGGGGCACGTGTGGGCACATGGAGAGGAATGGGCCTCACGGGGACAGACAGACGTGGGACGTGCAGACGCCTGCTCCAGACGGACACAGGACACACAGACACACACCCTCTTGGCTTGGATGGCAGGCGGCGCCCACTCAGACAGGGTTGGGGTCGAGCATCCTCCCCAGACACCCCAGCAGACGCGGTCACACCTGCCACTTTCGCGGCTCAAACACGCTCATCAGTTTTATTCTAGACACACAGGTTCATGACACCAGGCCAGGGGTGGCGGAAAACGGCTGAGGCTCAGGGGCCAGCGCTAAGGAGGAGGCCCTCCTGGGGGGGCCCCAAGGGATCCAGAGTTGCGGCAGGACGGGGTGTACCCCACAGAAAAGCGGGCCTTCCCTCAACCTGCCGTACGGGCCCCAGCGGGATGGTGCTCCCTCTCCTCTCATCAGGGCGCCGTCTGGACACGGGGCCACATCTGTTCACCTCAAGTCCGCCAGGGGCTGTCAGACACACACGGGGCCCCGGAACCTCTCAATCACAGCCCAGGTCCCAGCGGGGCTGCAGGGCAGCAGAGCCCAGTTCCACAGGCTGCCGCAGGCACGAGCAAGCGAGGCTGTGCCCTGCAGTGAAGGTGATGCCAAATGCGGCCAGCCAGCTGGCAGGGCGATGGGCATGGCCCTGCCCTCAGCTTCCCACAGAAGCACTGCTCTGGCCATCCCCCCCAGCACACACAGGAAGGCGCCTCTTCACCTCCAGGACACAGGGGGCATGGGCAACTGCCCCCACGCCGCTTTCTGCAGGCAGGGGTCTCCTCCCTGGGGCTCTGCTCGGGAGGAATCTAGCAGAGCCCGAGAGCCTGGAGAGGGTGACGGTGAGGCCACACCCAGGAGGACAGGACAGGGGCCCCAGAACTACAGAGGGAGCCCCCGACTCGAGGCTGGCACTTGGCACGGTCGCTTGGGAAGTCCCTCCATGACTCGTAGCAGGTGTGAGGCATCCGTGGTATCGGGCAGCAGCAGCCTGGAGATGGACATTGCCCACCTTCAGACAAACCTGATCCAGAAGCAACATCTGCAGAGGCTGTGTATCTGAACAAACTCTGGTACGTATTCCCTCGCTGAACTCACAGAGCCGGGGTCACATAATGACCCCAGACACCCTCTCCTGGGGTGCTTGCATTTCCAGAAAGGAAACATCCTCAGCAGCTGGAGCCCCTCTCACCACCAGAAGCAGCGAGAGCATCTGAACACAGGCTGGGGGTCCTGGTGCCCATCCTTGCCAGGCTCTGTCAGGCCTTGTGGACACATTGCACTTTGGTTTCGAATCCGAGGACTCAACAGCTGTGCCCACCACACCGGGCGAGCGGCTGACAGGCCCGGCATGGATGGGCCTGAAGTTTCTTGATTGCAGACATCATGCACCAAGGAGGCGGGCGCTGAGAAACGGAGCCTTTACAGGACGGACCGGGGGCTTTAGGCGTTCACGGAGGGAACAAAGGGCCACAGCTGCAGAGGCAGCTCCATTGGGGGCGGGGTGCGCTGGGGCCCAGCCTGAGGCCCCTCCTCCTTCCTGCAGCCTGAGAGCCGCCCCGCACAGGCAAGGCCTGGGAGACCTCTGACCGCGTGCTCCCCGGGGACGGGGGTGTGCTTCTGTCCTGACTGAAGATGGATCAGGAGCCTGGCCTCTTCAGGAGTCTCTGCTCCCCGAATGAAATTGGTGCGCGGTGCATAGCTGTGTCTGCTGGTCCCGAAGGTGAGGGGCCTCCCCACTCCTACAGCCAGTTCTCTCAATGCGAGCTGGTTGTGGCTGACGAAGTCAGCGCAAACACGCACACACGCATCTCACAGGGAGTCTTCATCCCCCACCCATCCTGGTGGATCCTGTTTCCTTTATGTCACAAAAGAGAAGACGAGGTGCAGAAGCACGTGGTGAACTTTAACACATCGCAGAGGACGTGGCCAGGGCTGGGCACCTCCCGTTCCTGCTGACCGGCCCCAGGCCGGGCGTCTCCGCTGGGGGCAGAGCGTCTCCTGGTGCCACCCCAGCTGGCATCCTGTGACTCACACTCTCATGCTCTGCGCACCCCTGCAGTGACTGCCGAGTGCTCTGAGCGCTGGTTTTGAGGCTACAAGTAGATTTTCCCGAGTAGGCGAATTCACCAACCACGCGGTTCCCCCGGGCACTCGTGACTGCCCGTGGCCCCGTACCCCGCTGGGCGCCTCCTCAGCACACAGCCCCGCTCAGGCCACACGCTCCGATCAGACACCCCCTTCCTGAGCCTGGGGTCAGGGCGCTGGGGTGCAGCTGGCTCCTACCTCCGCCCTGGCAGGCTGCCCTCCGTCTGGCTGTTCCCCCCGACCTGCTGCATCTTGGACCTCTCGATGTGCTCCACGTAGGTCTGGATCATCTGTGGGGACGACACGTCCGTGTGAGCGCTGCCCGCCTGCCCCGGCTGCTGCTCTCAGGGCTCCGACAGAGGAGGAGGCAGAGTGCAGGGACCAGGCGTCAGCCGCGTGGGGTCCACGGCCCGCCGGTTCGGCAGGGGCGCCCTGGGAAGACAGAAGGTGGCCAGGCCGGGCAGCACCCACCTCTGTGTGCCGCTGGTGCAGCGCATTGTACTCCTTCTTCATCTCCGACTCCCGCTCCTCCAGCCGGGAAACTGGAAGACACAAGCCACCCGCCTCTCCAGGTCACAGCCTGCTCCGGGCTGGCCTGCTGGGGGCGGAGGGCTGCAGACAAACCCACGTCCGGCGCCCACCCTGGGGACACGAGCAGGCAGGCCCTGAAACCCTCGATCCTGCTCCGAGAGGGCCAGCGGGGGAGACTTGCACAGGCCTCAGTCAGCAGGCAGCTCCCAGGTACGGGCGGAACCCACGGGCATGCTGAGCTGTGGCGAGTGTGGACAGGAAGTGAGCGGGTGGTTCGTGGACAGAGGCTGAATTCAGAAGTAAGCAGCCTCTGACACACGTTCAACAGAAGAAAGTCCAAAACTCAGGGTGGAACACACCGTGTCCCTCACTTGGACCCGGGGCTGGAGAGACGGGGTCACGACCACACCATCGCCAGGCTGCGGCACTGGGATGGCCCCCTGCATGCTCTGGGAGTGCCCGGACCGCCTAGAGGGCCACCCCAGGGCCACCGGGCCACAGACACCCTGCGCCCCTGGGCCTTCATTCCAGCCGCAGCCTAGCGGAACTCTGTGCAGAGCACGGGATGGGGCACCCTTTCCCTGGTCCTGACCCCTGGCGCTGACCAAATGGAAAACTCAGAGTGTGGTGTGGAACTTATATGTGTTTTCCTTCTAAGAAAAGATGTCCTGTGCGCTCAGTCGTGTCTGACTCTTTGCAACCCCATGGACTGTAGCCCGCCTGGCTCCTCTGTCCAGGGAACTCTACAGGCAAGAGTACTGGAGTGGGTGGCCATTTCCTTCTCTGAGAAAAGGTGAAAAGGTTTCATATGTGAAAGTATTTTAAGCAAAGGGAGCGTGAAGGATTCTGTGGAGTTACAGAAAGGGTGGATCTATGCCAAACTGAAACGGGCCCCTGCTTGTTCCTGCCCTGCAAAGACGTGTGTGTGTGTCTGTCTGTGTCTATGTGTTTGACTCTACATGTCTGTGTGTCTGTGTCTATGTGTCTGTCTGTATCTGTGTCTGTCCGTGTCTGTGTCTGTCTGTGTCTGTGTCTGCATGTCTGTCTGTGTGTCTGTGACTATGTGTCTGTATCTGTGTCTGTGTCTGTCTGTGTGTGTGTCTGTGCGTCTATGTGTCTGTGTGTGTGTCTGTCTGTGTCTGCATGTCTGTCTGTGTGTCTGTGACTATGTGTCTGTCTGTATCTGTGTCTGTGTGTGTCTATGTGTGTGTGTGTGTGTCTGCGTATGTGTCTGTGTCTATGTGTGTGTGTCTGCATGTGTGTGTGTATATGTCTGTGTGTGTGTCTGTGTCTGTGTGTGTGTCTGTGTCTATGTGTGTGTGTCTGCATGTGTGTGTGTGTGTCTGCATGTGTGTGTGTATGTCTGTGTATGTCTGTGTCTGTGTGTGTGTGTCTGTGTGTGTGTGTCTGTCTGCATGTGTGTGTGTATGTCTGTGTGTGTGTGCATGTATGTGTGTGTGTCTGTGTGTGTGTCTGTCTGTGTCTGTGTCTGTGTGTGTCTGTGTCTGTCTGTCTGCATGTCTGTCTGTGTGTCTGTGACTATGTGTCTGTCTGTATCTGTGTCTATGTGTGTCTATGTGTGTGTCTGTGCACCTATGTGTCTGTGTGTGTGTGTCTGCATGTGTGTGTGTATGTCTGTGTGTGTGTGCATTGCCGTGGCCACCGGTCACCTACACGCTCACCTACAGCACCTGTGGGATACTGGCTTCAGCAAATGGCCTTCATGTCTTGGTCTGGCATATGATAGACCCAATCACCAAATCTTTTTTTTTTTTTTTGATGTTAACTTTTCAGAGGAATGAAGGCACCTGTTATCCAAGGTAGTGAGGTAAGGCAGCAAACTAGGCCTCAGCCATCCAAACCTCTATCACAGAAACCTGAAATTACAGGGGTCCTTATAACTTTGACAGTATAGTTTTTTTTCCCTTAATATTTGCTTATTTGGCTGTGCTGGGTGTTAGGTGCGGCATGTGGGATCTAGCTCCCTAGTCAGGGATCAAAGCCGGACCTCCTGCACTGGGAGCTCAGAGTCTTAGCCCCGGGACCACCAGGGAAGTCCCTGACAGTATAGTTTAAACAATGACTTCTAAAGCTAAAATAATATTTTTCATTAAAAACAAAATGCTTTTCTCGCCTCTCCTTGCAACGGAGAGGGTTTTCCTGTAAGCATCCTCCTGGGCCAAACCTTCCCCAGGAACTGTCCCTACAAGCGCACAGAGGAATACCCGATCCCCAGGAGCACTCACGGGAGCCCCAAACCACCGCTGGGGAGCCTGTCCTGAAAGGCCACACAGAGATCACAGACCGCTGCATTTAGGGCCAGACTGCAGCATTAAGCAAACGTGCTCTGTCATCAGAGGGACCTTATTTACATACTTTATTGCCACAGAGGAGTTGAGGCCATTGACAGACACACAGCCGTGTAAAGAGAGAAAACAAATAACTGAGGGACTCACAATGAAGATGAAGTGCGGCTATCATCGCTCAGCCTCCCTCCCAGCCGGGGCAGGGCTGAGGACAACCAGTGCGTTCAAGCACCATTTCCTCCCTCTGGCTCCGACTTACTCTGATCGGCATAGTTTTTGGCCTTCAGTTCCAGCTGGCGGGCCTGGAACTCATAGTGTTCCACCTGGATTTGCAGCTCTTTCTTCTCTTGTTCCAAGGCATCTTCAAATTCGATAAATTTCTATACGTGCAAGGAAGAGAAATAGCAGGGGTCGTAAACGTGGGCGGGTCAGATGACATCGGCCCCTCAGAAGGGGAAGGGCTTGGACTCGAAATGTGGGCCCCCCACCCCAGAGTCCCTTTCCTTCCGTCCACCGCCCTCAGCGGCCCTGGGGGAGGGGAGGGCCAGACAGCTCCCCAAGAGTGGACACCACGGCCTTCTGACCAGCTGCCTGGGAAGTCACTCGGGGCCCTGAAGCCGGAAGAGCCCACACGCTCATACGCTCACTTTGACCTTGAAATTCTTAATAGTTTTTATTTTTGATTTTTTAAAAACAATTAAAAACAAAAACCAAAAATTTTTTATTTGGCTGCACTGAGTCTTATTTGTGGCATGCAAGATCTTTAATTGCAGCATGTGAGATCTAGTTCCCTAACCAGGGATCGAACAGGGGCCCCCTGCATTGGGAGCACGGAGTCTTAGCCCTTGGACCATCAGGGAAGCCCCTCTTAATAGTTTTTAAACAAGAGGCCTGTACTTCCAGTTTGACACTGAGCCCCACAAATGATGTAGCTGGTCCTTGTGCAAAAGACTGAACTGATTCCTTTCAATCCAGAGCATCTAAAAGAGGCCAGGTGTACTGCCCTCCTAACATGTATCTCGGTCACTGCTCAGCTCAGGATGCCATCATTTGTGGAATAATTAGCAGCCCTCAGCGCTGCTGATTCTTTTAAAAACGGGGAGAGGGGCTGTTGGTCTGGATTTGGAACCTGCACCTTACGTGGTAATTTTCTGAGCAAGATTATCCCCGGATCAAGTGAGAAGAAAGCACTTCACAAAGGAAAAGAAAATCCTAAATGTTCTTAGGAGGAGACTGAGCTTAACTCTGACAGCCCGGGGTGAAGGCAGGCTCTGGTCCCGGGGGATGGACCAGGTGGGGCCCCCCAGGACACATAGCCCGGCCACAGCCCTGATGGGAGCTGTTAAAACCTCAATTTTACTACATGGAAAATGGAAATATTAGTAACAAATTTCATTTGTAGGAAGCACACACGTCAGCTGGGTTCTGAGGACGTCAAGAGGCTTCAGGGGATGGGAATGTGAAGCAGCTTGTGGGTTCCAGGTTTCAGGTGTCTGGGGGAGTTGATGAATTCACGGTGGCCACAGCCGTATTTCCCGTAACACGTGCACTCAGCCCCTCAGCCCCACTCGGGGCCCCAGAGACGCTTCTCCCCACAGCAGCTTTGCAGAGGTCTTGTGCTGAAAAGCACTGGGGCTCCTGCCCGAAGGATGCCTCACCCAGAGCAGTGACAAAGAGGGCAGGACCGGGGAAGGCAGTGAGAAGGAAAATCTGCACTGGTGACATCACATGCAACTTAAGTGAAGTAAATGATGAAGAATATACCCGCTGCCATGAAAACGCACACAAATGGTGCAGCTGCATGAAAAACTACAATAAGCGGTTTTGAATGACTGTGGTCATGACCAGCATATGAAGAACAGACATGCCATTAACTGACTGGTAAATAAGTTTTTTAAATTGGGTAATTTTAATTCTTATTACTAAAAAGTGATATAAACATATACTTTTATAGAAAAATCATATGAGAGTGTTAAATGAACTTTTTAAAAAAAACACATAGTTCTGCTGTGCTATCAATGATTAAACAACAAAACCAAATTCTAGCATCCAGACAGCATCAGATAAAACAGGGAGACATTCTTCCAGACTCCCGTGTGCGTGTCTGTGTTGGACGGGCCGTCATTTTGTACACGGTATCTGGACCTGGCTCACTCCCTCGTTTATGCTGGCATGTCGTTCCACACTAAGAGCGGTCATCTGCCATTCCCACTTCTGACAGCTGTATGTATGTTCCCCTGAGGGTGAGTGTGTGCAGGGCAGAGTCTACACAACTAGCGTTGCCTCTTGCTGGACTTTCAGGTTGCTTTGCTGATGGTTTAGTCGCTTAGTCGTGTCTGACTATTGCCACCCCGTGGATTGTAGCCCACCCTCTGTCCACAGCTCATCATGTCCTCTGTCCAACTTTCTGCTACAGGCCCTTACTTACAATTTGTAAGGACCTATTAGATCCATTCAACAATTTGTCTTCTATGCTGCAAGTATTTTTCCCAGGATGTACTTTGTGTGCAGTATAGAAGTTCACTTACTTCTGCACCATTTACTTAATAATTTACCCTTTCTTTAAGGCTTTGAGGGGTACTTTGTCATCTGCTAGATTCTAAGACTATTTCAGTCTATGTCTGATCCAGTAACCAAAGGTTTCCTTAAACTTGCAGTGTTATAGCATCTTTTAATGGATAATATACAGTCCACTTCTTCAGTCTTCCTTATCACTACTTTCTTGGTTATTCCCACTTGTGGGAATAATCCTTCTTGATTAAATGGAGAGTCATCCTCAATCACTTATTTATTTATTTATATACTTATTAATTTGGCTGTGCTGCATCTCATTTGGGTATTCGAGGCATCTTCGATCTTAGTTGCCGCATATGGGATCTAATTCCCCAACGAGGGATGGAACCTGGGACCCTGTACTGGGAGCACAGAGTTTTAGCCACTGGACCATAAGGGAAGTCCTTGCATTTACTGTGTTTATTTTTTGATTCGGACACAAATGAAGCGACTTAGCACGCATTTTTTGAATCAGCATTTTACCTGCCAGAAAGCATCAGTTCTTTGGTCCTCAGGAAGGGGTCCTTGCTTTTCACGACAAAATGCTCAGGGCTGGACTTGGGAGGAAGGGAAATCTCACCCTGAGCCAGTGAAGAGCGGTGGGATGGGGCAGCAGGAAGGGGGGAGGCGGGAAGAGGGAAATTCTCCCTCCCTGTAAACAGCGCCGGTCCTGCGTCCAAATTGGAACACCAAGGTTTTACACAAAGAAGAGCACTCTGTGTGCCAATCATTTCCCTACAATTCCACCTGTATCGCATCTTGTTACCTGCATTTCATAGTTGACAGTCAGCTAAAAAGATTTTGAAGCAAAAGACGATTTAAGAGAAACCAGATTGTTAAGAGGGTCAGTGAGATGTTTCTAGATCTGTCCTGATAGGTGATCACTAAAACCCAACACAGAGGGGCTTCCCAGGTGGTGCTGGTGGTGGTTTAGTCGCCGAGTCGTGTCTGACTCTCGCAACCCCATGAACTGTAGTCTGCCAGGCTCCTCAGTCCACGGGTGGAACTGGTAGTAAAGGATTGACCTGCCAACCGGGCCACACAAGAGACACAGGTTTGATTCCTGGGTCAGGAAGATCCTCCGGAGGAGGAAGTGGCCACCTGCTCTAGTATTATTGCCTGAAAAGTTGATGAGTGAGTGAAAGCTGCTCAGTTGTGTCTGACTCTGCGACCCAGGCCAGAATACTGGAGTGGGTAGCCGTTCCCTTCTCCAGGGGATCTTCCCAACCCAGGGGTTGAACCCAGGTCTCCCCCATTGCGGGCGGATTCTTTACCAGCTGAGCCACCAGGGAAGCCCAAGAATACTGGAGTGGGTGGCCTACCCCTTCTCCAGGGGCTCTCCCTGACCCAGGAATAGAACCTGAGCCTCCTGCATTGTTTACCAGCTACCAGGGAAGCTCAGTAAGTGTTTGATTGAATAGTTCTTGATTTAAAACAAAATATTTGAGAGAAAAAAATCCAATGCAGATTGACAGCCCCCAGAGGCCTGGTCACGCCATAAATCAGCTCATCCGCTTCTCGATCACCATCGGGTGGCAGCATCTCCCCAGATGAATGAGAAGCCCCGAGAAACCCCCGGGGGACCTCTACCGACTAGAGGGCCAGCCCTCGGCCTCTCTGCTGGGCTGGGCCAGCACCGGGACGCTGAAGGCCCTTGGCGGGTCGACAACCACCACACTTGGCATTGTGGAGGAGCCATTCCTTGCCCACTGCCTTGGAGGTCAGCCTGGAACCAGACAGAGCTGACTAGGGGCACCTCGGGGGCTCTGCGTCCACGAAAGCATCACACACACAACATGCTGCTCTAAGCTTGAAAGATGTCCTCTTTCTTCTTCTGAAAAAACTCTTACATTATTACAGTAATTTTAGTTAATGAAGAGGCAAGCTATCTCTTTAACTGAAACGGAAGATTCAACATCACCTTCGTCAAATATTATGAGGGATAAATAATGTGAAGGACTAGTGCCTGGCCAAGACTAAACAGGTACTGAGTCTTTACTTTGTATGAGGAACCGCTCGGGATGAGACTTGGGATGAAGTAAGAATCCCCTGGACAAATGGGGTGCAGCTGGTGGGATAAAGTAGGGGCTTTGAGGCTGATGGTGAAGTGAGTGTGGACAAGTGGTTGAAAATCACAGTTCTCTAGAATGAGCGGAGGCAGCTAGGGGAGGCGGGGAGAGGGGTCAGGAAGGAACTCTACTAACGGGGTCAAAGTCACAAAAAGTGCAATAGGTGTTCTCAAGGAAGCAGAACATACTTTTATTTATAGATCGTTTTATTTATTTTACTGATTTTTAAAACATTGATTTTTATTTATCTGGCTGCGCTGGGTGTGGCACACGGGCTCTTCGATCTTCATCTCTGTATGCAGGATCTTTAGTTGTGGCATCTGGTTCCCTGACGGGGGATCAAGCCTGGGCCCCTGCATCGGGAGCGGGGAGTCTTAGCCAGTGGACCACCAGGGAAGTCTCTTGGTGCAGCTATTCAATCTTTGCTTTGTGTGAGCAACCCTCAGGGCTAGACTTGGGATGAAGTAAGACAAATGAGAAGCAATTGGTGGAATGAAGCAGGGGCTTCGAGGCTGGGGGTGAAGTGAGTGAGGAAAGGAGATAGCAGCTGGGGGAGACGGGGCAAGGGGTCAGGAGGGAACTCTGTTAACTGGGTTAAAGTCACAAAGATTCAATAGATGTTTTCAAGGAAGCAGAACATATTTGTATTTACAGATCATTTATTTTAAAAAAATATTTATTTATTTGGCAGAACTGGGTCTCAGTTGCAGCACACAGGATCTTTAGTTGCAGCATTCGGAGGCTAGTTCCCTAAGCAGGAATCGAACCCAGGCCCCCTGCATTGAGAGCTCGGAGTCTTAGCCACTGGACCATCTGGGAAGTCCTAGATCATTTGCTTAAGATTTAAGAGAGTCAAGAATTTTCAGGGGTGGGGCACAGGGTAAGTTAGTTCTATAAACAAGTCTTCCGTAAGAAAGCTAAACATTTTTCCATTTATTGAATATGGCCATTTCAATTTATCCAATATGAATGGGAATGAGAGGAATAAAAGTCTTAATTGACAGCATTTGGGTTGAGTGGGTCGGCCTGGTGCTGGATGGTGAAAGAGAATGAATCTCTCGTCTGAGACATGGTTCACACATGGCATGTCCTCGGGACACCCCCAGAAGGCTTGGCCAGAGCCAAGTGAAAAAGACACACACCAATGACATGTGTCAATTACACGCAGCACAGATCTGAGTTTGTTTGGAAATGTCATCTGTCCAACCAAGACTATTCCAAGTGTCACTTAGCACCTAGTAACACACAGAGGTTCAAAAACATCTCATAAGAAATCTTTTGGCCCCAAAGAGCAACGACGAACAACAGACAGTTGAGGAAAAGGCATCAGGGTGATTTAACCTGGAATGCTGAGCTGGGAAACCCCTGATTCCCACGTCTAAATACCAATTTACCACTCAATTCCCTTTGCAGCTTTTGTTTCTAAGATATACTTTCCCCTCCCTCCCACTAAAAAAAAAAATGGCTCTGTTTTAAAATTAAATTAAGCTTTAGTTTTTGGAATTTGCTTTTTGGTGAATTTCAAGGTACATACTGAAGTAATCTGAGGGTGTGGGCTCTTGTAAAATCCAGGAATCAAGGAAGCTTTTCTCAGTGTCCCATGGGTCGAGAGCATTTTTCCCAGTCTATACATAAAATCCAACTTAAGGAGTAAACTGACTGCTCATGTCAAATACAAAATTAAGACAACAGAAGCCAGCACCCCCAATTTCAGAACACGAGAGACATTACTAGGCAATCACTCCTTGTAGCACGGTCATTAGAATTCTGGTAACATTCACAACAGAGGGTTATTTTACTTAAAGGCAAAGTAAATTAAGACATTAACTCCAATCCTTCCCTCTTATATATGTCCTTTAGGCCAGGGTCACACACAGGAGATAATCCAATTCTGACTGAATTGAAATATACTCAACAGGAATCAAAGATTTTGTTCTTTTGCATGTAATTCCTTCCTGAGGGTGAGGTGCAGAGTGCACTTCCAAAAGATAAAGCCTCTTCTGGGGTGTCTGATCTCAGGCAGGCAGAGCAGTGCAGGCTCTGTGCCGGGGGAGACCCCTCTCCAGACAACGGCGAGTGCCCACTGCTGTCAGCGACTTCTGTCACAATCTAGTATTTACCGGATGCTCACTGACGTGATGAACTTGTGAGACCTCACACCTCAGAGGTTTTTCCCAGGCTTTCTTCCCATATCCCTCCACTGCTACCATTTGCGTCTAAAATGCAGTGTGGGCGGGTGGGAGAGAGGGAGGGAGGGCACGTCTGCATTCAAGCTTCAGATACACGTCTGCAATCAGGCTGGGCTTCCCAGGTGGCGCCGGTGGTAAAGAACCTGCCTGCTAATACGGGAGACATAAGAGACGCAGATTCGATCCCTGGGTCGGAAGCTCCCCTGGCAGAGGGCGTGGCAACCCACTCCAGTATTCTTGCCAGGATAATCCCATGGGCAGAGGAGTTATGGACAGAGGAGTTTGGTGGGCTATAGCCCATAGGGTTGCACAGAGTTGGACATGACTGAGGTGACTTAACACGCATGCACCCTGCTATCAGGCCAGTGGAAAGGAACCCAAGCACTAGGTTGGATTCCTTTCAGAAAAAGCAAAGATTCTTCATTGAGGCTAAAGGGACCACTGGGTCAGCATCTGCCTGAGAGGAATCCCAACAAATGGCATTGGTTTAATTCACACAGATTTTCAAGAGCTGGTAAGACAGACAGGAAAGATGTGTGTGTGTGTGTGAAATCTACAACACTTTAACACATTATATACTTATTTAAGTATTTTATGTTAAATACTAATACATACTTTACATGTTGAAATCCATATTCCATTTCTTTACTATATATGACATGGTTGGTACCAGAAGAAGGAAATGAAAAGGAAGATAAGATGAAAACTAAGTGTCTGGGCCTGGGAGAAACTTCCCGGGGAGAAGTTCCTCTCCAGTATGTTGTGCTCTCTGAAGCGTTCTGAGCAGTTTACACAAACTGCAACTTCCTAACCTGCTCGGCTTTTACCTCCCTCTCACTCAGCCCAACGGGACAGACCGAAGGACGCGGTCTTGTGTCCGGAAGTGCTCACTACAAGCCCGAGGTCTCACGCTGGGAGACCCGCCCGGATCTGGGTCCAATTTGCTGGGGGAGGGGGCTGTAAGGGGCTGCACGGGGTCAAGGGGGAGGAGCCCCAGCTGCAGCTGAGCGGAAGGAGGGCCTCCAGGGCGCTGGAGCAGAGGCAGGGCTGGGGGCCCACTGCTGCTGAAGATCAAAATCCAAGCGCCCTGACCCTGTCTCACAAGCTGCCGCTGGAGCCGTGCTCTGCCAAACCTGGTGCTCCCAAAGCTCTCGACCATGAGGGGCTCAGCAAAGGTCACTGACTTATGACTGCACGGCTCTGGGTGTTGGCGAATGTTTCCTTCCATGGGGGGTGAGCCTTCCCTGCCCTGGTGAAAGGGACACCCTCCTGGGACACCCTGCCAGCTACTAGCGCATTCTAACCGCTCAGTTCTCCTGCCCGTCTTCCAGAGGGGACTGATCGACACCCCACAGCGGGCTGTACTTGGCAAGGACGGGACAAATGAAAGAAGGACCACAACCCGGGTGAACCTCACGTTGTTACGCCCGTGAGAGAAGTCTGTCCAGACAAGAACACATACTGCAGGATTCCGTTTGAACAAAGTTCTAGAAAGTGCACATGAATCTACAGTGACAGAGAGCAGGCCGTGGTCACCTGGGGAGCGGGGAGAGACCATGGGGGCAGGGGCGCAGGAAACTTTGGGGACGGTGGAGGTCAGCGTCATCTTGACTGTGAGGATGGTTTCTCGGGTGTAGACATGTCAAAAGTCCCCAAACCGCACACTAAACATTACAGTTTAGTGCTCTGACCTCACAAAGAACAGAACAGAAGGCGGGGCTCCAAGGTCTAACCGTGAGCTGTGTGCACAGGCTGCTTTCGAGGTGCTGGGGATTCCCTCCAGACCTCTCTTCAGCCTCTTGAGAATTTCATCACCTCTCTGCTGTTTCCTAAATAGCTAGAATACCCTTTTTTTTTCTTTTTTTTCCTCATTAATATTTTCTTCTGTTCTCCTGTTTCAAAACCCGCTACACTTTGGGGTCTCCTCTCTTTGTAGAACATGTTCACTGAAGGAAAAACACTCCCCCTTTTAAGTCCCCTCCTTTCTTACCAGAGGCTATGAAACAAGTCACAGAATTTTTCCTGCCTGCCCTTACAGCTGAGCCACACCATCCACGGCTGCGCTGCCCAGTTCCCCGGTTCAGCCACGTGTGGCTATTGAAACTTAAAATTACATAAAAATAATAAAAACTCATCCTCAGGCACCTGAGCCACACGTGAAAAGTGTGTGGTCCTGTGTGGACACACACAGCAGAAATTTTCGTCCTCACACAGAGCTGTGTCACAGACGGATGGACGGATGGCTGAAAACCACAGACAGTGGCCTTGCCCTCCAGGAACCAGACGGCTCAGCACGGGGCAGGAGCAGAGGAGAGCCGCGTTCCTGCCTCGGGCGCACACGCAGGGGCAGCTGGCATCTCTGTGGGACCCGACCTTCGGGCAGGAAGGACCAGAAGGGCACTGCCCCTGGTTGAGCAGGAAGCAGAGACTCTCTGCCCTGCGGGGCCTGCTTGTTTCCATGTTTAGGGAGAGTCTGGTGTGACTGTAGAGCTCTACTGGACCAATATTTAGAGGCGACCATGCAAGGCAACTCCAGGCACCAAATCTTAATGGCTTCCTCTAGTAAAAGCTAAGAACTGAAAAATAACTGCTTTAACACGACAACATGGCAGAAGAAGAAACTGCTCACCTGTCCAAGCAGTGGTGAGTATACTGTCTGTAATGTGGCACGCAGAAAGAAAACCTCCTGATTCAGTATATAAATTCACTTATGAAAAAATGCCAAGTGAGCCTCACTGTAGAGTCGGATGATGGCTTCTGCCCCCTCCAGCTTCATGCTGTACAAATAACTCTCAGTGAAAAGCCTTGCTTTTGTACAAGGTGATTCGACACACAGTTTTGGATAGAAATAAACTTCCTAGCTTATAAATGCTGAGCAAACACCCACTGCCCCATCTCACCGCACTGGAGTCCCTGATGAGGAGGAGGGGGTGTGTCAGTAGTAGTTTCTTTAGGGCCAAGAAGATTTTCAGGCAGAGGAAGGCTAATAAAACCACACCTTGTCTCTCGGACACTTTGCCCTTCTGTAAGCCAGCACTTGAGCACTGCGCTGCCCAGGATCAGAGACAACACGGCCTCGGCCCGAGCCTCCCTGCGGCCACCGTGGGCAGCGCTGCCTGGGCCGCCCACTTGCTCCCGGCCGTCCTGATCAGATGCCTGTTTCCAACCTTCTTTCCCATTGAGAAAGAACTCAGTGGGTTTTAAACACGTTGTATGGGACGCAGATTCAGCATTTTTAAGATCTCTGTAGAGGTTTCAGAAGCCAGCAGCATCCATTTGGCCCTGCAAGTCTGAGCGGGACTCGCTGGCCCTGATGACAAGGACAAAACCCTCACAGTCAGAGACCGTGGCGCCCCACGCTGGCCAGCCGAGGCCACCCCGTTAAGGTGCTCTTCCCTGACTCGGCTAGATCGGCCTTGCCGCAATTCTCCAGGCAAACAACAGCCCATCATGGGACTTGGCACCTGAGATGAAAGCAATGTGCCACCTCTGGCAACCCACTGGCTTTACAGGGGGTGCCGTGTGGCCAGGGCAGCCAGAAAGGGGGAGATGGATTGCAGGGTGTGTGGCTCCCAGAGGCGAGGCTGGCACTCCAGAGCCTGCAGAATCTGGGCTGGGGCCCCTCCCAGGCCCCACCATCTCTAGCTACCGTCACTCCCGTGGATGAGCCACCTGGGGGCCAGAACATACTCGCCATCTCTCACTGCGGCTTTTATGGTCAAGAAGTGTGGGGCAGGGGCGTCTGCCCTGCTTCAGGCTCCCTCTAACTCTGCAGATTCCGTGTGCTCGGAAGGCTGCAGCGGCTCAGGTTACCCGGCTCTGACTAAGCCTTCCTGAGCAGGGTGACCCCAGAGCAGGAGCCACTCTGCATCACACACGCGCCTGCAGCCGGGGCTGGGCCGGCTCCCGGGTCTCAGGCCCTCATCTCTGCTCTCAGGCCCTGTCTGCAAAAAGAAGCCAGGCCACCATGTATACTGGTCTTTTCTGTCTGCTGGATTTAGTAAATGAGCTCAAGTGCAAAAATGGTTACAGCGTTTGGCCCCCGCCCCCTTTTTAAAGATTTTTTGACCTGGATGGTTTTTTAGTCTTTTGAATTTGTTACAATATTGTCTGCTCTATGTCTGTTTCTTAGCAGCTAGGCATGTGGGATCTTAGCCTCCCAACCAGGGATCAAACCGGCGCCCCCTGCACTGGAAGGCCAAGTCCCAACCACTGGACCACCAGGGAAGTCCCTGGCCCTTTTCTTGGTTGTAATCTCACATGAAGTCTCTCCAAGGGCACATCCTAAGTGTCAGATCACAGCCTGCGTGCCCACCAGCCAAACGCTCCTGCGCTCTGTGGCCCTGCTCAGCATCTCTTAATGGCGGGGGCGGGGTGGGGCTCGGCCGCCAGGGCACTCTCCCCAGGCCGCCCGTGCACCCGGCTCTCAGTCCAGGGGCAGCAGCGGGAAGGCCAGAAGCACTCTCGTCATGGCTACACTTGAACTGAGCACAGCAGAGCAGGGGCCTCAGCCACACAGAGCTAATTGTTAGGCTAGAACGTTAGGATTCTCAACCTGACAATTGTCCATCTTTCTCCTTTTAGTTTCTTCTCTTCCACTATATTGACCACACAGATACAGGACAAAAGAAAACAAACCTACTCAAAACCTCAGTGAGGCATCAAATGGCGGCTGAGAGCAGTCAGAGAAGTGGGCGGTGCTGCCCAGCATGAGGCAGCCACTGGCCCAAGGCTAGTGAGGGGAGCCCCAGCGCTCCAGCCTGGGGGTGCAGCTCTGTGCCCTCCCACAGCAGCATGACATGGAAGGAAGTCAAGGGTCAGGGCAGACTTGGTCCTGGCCTGGTTCTTCTAGACCATGTGACCTTGGCCCACCCCCAGTCCAGGCCAGTTCTTTCCCCAGTAAATGCCTAGGGCCACTCTGAACTCTAGGATTCCACAAGCTCTTGCACCCCCTTAAGTCGAGAGTCCTAAATCAGTTCTGGTGGAACCTGGCACCCCTATCAATAGGCAATCGCCTTTTGACAGATGGATGGAAAACCCAGGAGCAAAATAAGCCACTGTAAGTAGGGACAACACAAGGCGTGGTGGAATTTTATAAACATGCTTTAAACCAAACGAAGAGGACATAAACTGCCCTGCCTTCAGAAAACGCCAAGATACTGAAGCAATCTTCCATTTCAATACTAAAATAAAAAACATGTTAACCCAAATTAATTAAAAAGAAATTTAACTCATTTAATAAGAAACTTCCTATTCATAAGGCAAAGAGCATCACCTAGTGCCTGGAACATCAGAACGTCAGGGTTTAGAGATCACCCAGGGCAGCCGACTCATATGACTGATGGAAAATCAAAATCTGGAAGAGGGGCAGGCGACATGGACAAGGTCACAGACGCAAAGTAGGAAGGAGAACCCGGGGCCCCCGAATCCACCTGGCTCTGCCAATGGGGCTAAGTATTTCATAGTGAATGAATGAAGGTAAGAGGTGTTCCCTGCAATGCATGACTCTTCTAACCGGTTCACAAGCAAGTGAGCTCCAGGCTATGGAGGTATCTGAGAGGACGACTGAATACTTCAAAATTCTACTTTTATCTTCTCAGAAGCCACAGTGAAATTTCTCAGCCTTTCCCACATAAGCTGACTATCTTCCCAATGGAGGAAACCACAGAACAGAGCACTCGCCTCCAGAAACCTGGAGTCTTTCGTCTGATGCAAGAAAAGCAACCTAACCATAGCTTTGGTTATGTGTTTACGTCAGTCACCAAATTCACCCAAGTCACCGACCCTCAAAACACTGGGTCAGAGAGGCATGGAAAAGATCCGACAACACCTCTTCTGGCCGCAGATCCCTAAGACCATAAATCCCCTTCCTGGAAGGGTTTAGAATTGCAGCAACCAGAAGTAGTAACTGCGGTCTTGAACACGTTTGCGCAAAACACACACACAAAAGCAAAAAGAACTGGCGTCTGCAATGAGAGGGGGATATAGAGGAGGCCCGGGAAGGTTTAGGTTGTAAGGTCCCCCAGGGACGCCAGGGATTCAGGGCTGGGGCTCCCGGCTGGAGCAGCCTGCCAAGAGGAAGGGGGAGCCAGGGCTCACCCCCGGGTCGGGCTCACTCCCCCGTCGGGCTCATCCCGGGGTCGGGCTCATCCCGGGGTCGGGCCCACCTCCCGGTCGGGATCACCCCCGGGTCGGGCTCGGGGCTCGGGGGCACTGGTGGGCTGGGCGGGGCGGGAGCTGGGGCCCGCGCAGGGCGGGGGCTGAGGGCGGGTCCCCGGGCGGGGCGGGGCGGGGGTCCCCGGGCGGGGCCCCGGCGCGACCGGCCCACGCACCTCCTCGGCCTGCTTGCGCAGCGCCTTCTCCCGCTCGTACTGGGTGAGCAGCTGCTCGTTGTCCTCGCGCAGCAGCTCCAGCTCCACCTCGTGCTCCTGGTTCTCGCTGAGCACCGAGTCGAGGTTCTCGAGAACGTTCACCACGAGAGGCATCAGTTCCTTGACCACCTCCTCGTCGTAGCAGTGGATGAGGCGCTCGAACTCGCGGTAGATGGAGCCCGCCAGGCCCGACACCCGCTCCGACATCACCGAGCCCGAGCAGTAGTCGTCCTGGTAGACGACCACGCCGCCGCCCTCGTCCATCTGGATCTCCATCATCGTGGCCACCGCAGCCGCCAGCGCGGCCCGCTGTCCGCCGGCGCGCCCGCCCGCCCCGGCTGCCCGTGGTCCGCAGGCCGCGGCCCTTCGTCGCCGCCGCAGCCGCTGTCGCCTCAGGGATCAGCCGCCGCCGCTGATGCTGATGCTGTGCCCGTCACTCAGCTGCCGGAAGTCCCGCCGCCCGGAAGTCCCGCCCGCCAGACTACGGGGGCGGAGCCCACCGGGTTCCCGCGGCGCTGCGCCGCTAGGGGTCGCAGGGGCCGTGACGTAGGAGGAAGCCCGTCTCCGGGCCGGAAGCTCGGTCGAGCGGGCCAGGGAGCATTTCTCGTCACGCGTCCTCCCGCGTCCGCGATGCCGGCGTGGACTTTTACGAAGTGACGGCGTCTGTCCGAAGACTATCTATAAATGACCCTGTACGGTTTAGGGACTTAGCGAGCGGCCGTGTGCCCATGGGCGGTATCCTCGCGCGCCCCTCCCTCCCCCGAGGTGCTCGCAGTGCGGGCCTGGTCGCTGTGGACTTGGCTTGGAGCTCCACTGCACAGCAGTGCGTGCTCAGAGTAGGCTCTCCGAACTCCCTCCCCAGGGCCCGCGCCTTCCCGTGTTCCCTCTGCAAGTTGACCGGCTCGTCCCTAAATCCAGTAACAAAGTCTCATTTAGTTAACTTCTGTGTCCTGATATTGTGTAACTTCTTCAGATTTCCTAGTTTCACTTGAGCTGTGTAACCTAACTCCTACACCGAGTTTTTAATTTCAGCGGCTTTTTGGGGGTTGCGGGACACGTGGGACCTCCTTAGTTCCCCTGACCAGGGATGGCACTTGTGCCTCTTGCAGTGATGTCGGGAAGTCCCTCAACGGTTAAATTTCCATTTGTCCTGCTTGACTAATTCTACCAGTTTTTATAGGTTCTTATTTCTTCCACTTTTAGCCACTTGATTATCATTTTCTTCCACTGTCATCTGAGATCGTGAACCTAAGACATACACTTTCAGCTTTGGGGACCACACAGATGGTGTGAATCCTGATCAGAAACCCATGAGTGGCAGCTTAGTGCCAACAGAAATGCTTTTTATCCCTGTCCTTCCTGATGCAGCGCTTCAAAGTGAGGTCCTACTAACCTGATTGCACTAATGAATGTTCCTGCGGATCTGGCCCTAAATACTGTTGCACATTGTTCCCCTTGCTCTATGGGTGCTCACCCACCCCACAGAGAAACGGTTGGCGCTTTCAGTCTCACATTCAGCCTGCCTGGGGTTTGATCTGGCCAACTGGAAAACAGCCTGAAACAATTACCAACCTACTAGGAACATTAGGAAGACCATGAAAGGGGTTTAGTGTCATCTCTAGCAAATAGTAAGCATGCAATAAATATAGACTTGTTTTATTTTCTCAAAATGATAAGCCAGGACAGATGAAATGTTTCTTCTGGTGAACAAGTTACAGAGGAAGGTTGTGAATGTTTGGGGGAATGTCTGAGATTTCTGCCCTAGCCTTCTCCTGGAAACTTAGGCTCTTTGGAATTACAGCAGCCACCACTACAACAGTGAGAGGCCAAATGAGTTGGCATCAACTTTATTAAGGTTTCACAACATGTTTGGGCAGATTTATTACTTGAAATTGGTTAGAGAAAATGAAGTTTTAACAAAATGATATGCTGGATAATTCTTGATGCTTACTGAAGAATAACTAGCACACTCTGAGAGCTCAAGCTAACTGAATTAGAACTTGCTTCCTTTCAGATTTGTAAAGATAATTTGCTATTCAGCCTTTTCTTTTTCTCATTTTAAGTCCCTAAAATCTAAGATGTTTGGACACACAGGTTTCAAAAGTTCTACTTTAATTTCTAAGTATTCATCCCAAATGCCTGCTAGTCACTTAGGTCCCTGTAATGTCCCTCATTTCTTCCTAAGCTGAAGTTTAGATAGCACTTTGCAGTCACACATGTAACAGGAAATTTCATTCCTGAGCTCCAAGAATGCTAAGGATTAAGAATATAACAAAAGTTCAGAAGAAATGAACAGGATAACACGGGAGGAGACAGACATCCTTGCAGGGTTCGACTCACAAAGATGTTAGCACAAGTTTCACTCTGTCAAAAGAGCCAGTATGTTTCTAGATAAGGCACAGAACTGAAGAGGGAACCCTTAGGTATTTTTCATTTCTGCCCCATAACGTAGGGGAGCCACCTTGGTCCTCTGACTCAGTCACTGCCTGGCCTCTGGAGACAAACAGGCTGTCACACTCACTGAGGCCAAGACCTCAGTGCTTGTCTGCGGCCGGAGCAGCTGCTACAAGTAGGTGCCAGTGCCCCATCCAATCCTGGGAGCACACGCTGCACTCTCAGAAACATTTTCAGATGAACAAGTGAAGACAGTGCCAGGTCACCTATGCTGGGTTTCTCTCCTAAGTGCTGTCAGGGTAGTTGGCCCTGAGGCAGCAGGCAGAATGCAGTGAAGTTTCTTCTAGGGGGCTTCCCAGGCAGGCTGTCTGAGTAGCTCCATTACCCGCAATCCACTTAATGCACGTAAGGATATTAAGTGTGCTTGCAGGACATATGAAAACGGCTAATACATAGAAAGGAAAAACAATCTATAGGGCGCGAATCTATAGGCAGATTCTAATAGGTCAGCACTTCATCTATTCATGGCCAGGCTTCAGGGCAGTTTCAAAGTCAACTCAGAGGCAAGTTCTGCAGGAAAATGAGTGGTGTTAAGAGAAAAAAGAATCATTACCTTCAATTTACAGAAACTAAAAAGAACACTGCCACATTCCCATCCATTCTTTTAGAAGCTAAGTTTTTGGTTTTCAAATGAAAAAACCTTGAATCCATAAACTTTCAGAAGATTAATTTGGGCATCCTCTGGCTTAAAAAAAAAAAAATAAAAAGGCAAACCCCTTCAACCAATGAAGAGCTGTGAGGAAAGGAGCAGAGTTCAGGCTCTGGAGAATGGACGCAGAGGGAACACGTGAGCACATAAGACCGTCTGCCCGCCCGCCCGCCTGCCCACCCTCACGTGGACACACATATACACTGTGCACATGACCAACAGGCAAAGACTCTTGAGTACATGATTGCTAAGTTTAATTCAAAAGCTACACCCACTCCTGCCTTGTAAAAATAATAGGCTCCTCTCAAGGTTACATTGTGACGTGAGCACAGGTTTGTTGTTTCCAATGACAGCTTTACAAAAAGTTGGCACTAAATGCATGTAAAAAAAGTTTGAAGGCTTAATAAAAACACAGACCAGTAATTTCTCAATGTAGCTTGGAGGCTGAGAAAAGGATGCAGAGAGTTAATGAACCTCCCAAACATAGGCAATCCCCAATGTACAGAGCATTTTCCAAATACAAATGGCCTCTCCCATCAGTTTCAAAGGAGCAAAGTTTTCTGCGGCTCCTCCCATGACCAGACCATCCCAGGTCCCTCAACCCAGGCCCATGGCCCCAAGGAAGGAAAGGAAGAGGGAAACAGGACGAGAGTAAGGCAACGCGGTCCTGCTGTGTTGGGCTCTGCCCTGGTGGTGATCTCCTCCCCCAACCCCCACTCAGCCTTGGTTCCCAGCTCTGCCCCAAAGTCCCCACCAGGGGACCGATTTAAAAAGCTCTTCCCCTCGTGCAGCTGACAGTAAGGCCGAAGTCCTGAGGGCCAGCAGCATGTCAGGGTCTTCTTGACCATCCAATATGGAATCCACAAATCGTTTTCTTGTATGTTAAAGAACACAACAAAACGGTTATAAATAGTTCACGCCTACTTTTGGAACATCTCATTGTAACTTGTGTAAGTCAGTGTGTTTGAGCTTAATAGCTAATCACCAGTTATGTCCGTTTTTAATGGGGGAAAAATGCTCTGAATTCCAGACAACTTTCTTATAAACGACCACTTGAAGGCTGGAGGGAGACAGGAGGCGCTTGAGAGAATCACATGGAATAAGTCTCTCAGCTCCAAAGTCAGCAGGTGGACAGGAACGGGTCTTTGGTTGGCAAGCACCGTGCAGACCCCCAGTGCTGGTGGAGGGTGTGGAGCCTGGCGGGGAGCTCCCACAGGCACTGGAGTGTTCAGGCCACTACACGCGTGGCCACACTGTAGTGATGAAGATGTTTCTAGCACCTGTATGAACTTAGTGGGCACTCGTACCCATAGTTCCCCCCGACAAACTGTTGGTCTCCCGTGACTGTAGTATAGGTACTGACACTGTAGCCCTTTAGAGGCGCAATGGGAGAAACTTCCATCTGACAGACTCACGACTCTTGCCAGTCTGGTATCTCTGCTGGCAAATACCATGGAATGAGCCAGTTGAGAATGTACTGCCAAACTATTTAATCTCCTGGCCTAAGGTCTCTTCGTCTTGTCTGGAAACTGAATGTGGCCCAGAGGTTCTGCAAAGCTTTAGAAAGGGTGCCCTAAGAAAACTCTCCCTCCTCTTTGGTGTACCTGAGCGACAGACTTTTTTCTAGAAAGGTGTCAGAAAGACTAGAGTCAACAGTTACTGAAGTAAAGCTGGCACTTGAGAACAGGTCTTGAGCTATTACCAAAGAAGCCAAACCTAAGAACCCAGGGTTCTCAGGCATCTATGCTTCCCACTGTCAGCAGGAATATAAAGGAGGACACAGGAACAGTTTAAACAACACCAGTACCTGGATATGTCTGGGTAGTTTTAAAGTCCTGTAGAAGGTAGTGGTCTTGCCGACAGGAAGTGTCGCTGGTGAAGGGAGCAGTCCACATCACTGGTGAGGAGTAAAGGCCCAGACTTAAGGCTGATGAGGATAAAAGGAACAACTCACAAGCAAGACTGCCTGTAAAGTCGAGTCTAAACCAGTCTCTCGTGGACAAAAAGCAGAGATTCCTATGTTAAGACCTGGCCGAGGTTTGAGAGGGCAGAAGCAGGGTGCAAGATCTCTCCATAAAGCATATGACGGAACACAGCATTTTGGTTTTCTGTTGACAGCTGCTGAGGAAAAGCAACCAAGACGTTTCAAGAAAATCTCTGGAATGGAGGTGAGAAACAGTGGGGCCGAACAAGTCCCTGGAATGGCTCCTCTGTCCCACAGCAGCGGACCTGTGGTTTTGGTTTTCTCTCAAAGGTTTTAAGCTCTGCTACTATGTTAGTGATTCCTAGATACCCAATTAGCAAACACACCGAGGACGTGAGACCCCACTTCTCGGGGGCACCTGGCCTGGCCCCACTCCCCTCCCGCCCACCCGGGAGCTCCTCTCACACCAGGGCCCCATCTCCTCCCTTGGAGTCCAGAAGGTGGGTCCTCATCTTGAGACGGCCGTGAAGTGGGTAGTAGCCTCAGGTGTCCACCGGAGAGACCCTCTCCCCACCCTGCTCCTTCAGGCTAAAGGAACTACACTATTTGAAATCCTATCTCTGGAGTTTCTTGTCTGGCTATGGGACGCGGCAGGCCTCTTAGTAGAAGGAGATGCTGGACTTGCCTCCAGGCGGGTTCAGGACTTTGTTGTGGGAGCGAGGCCGGGGACCCAGCCGGGGTTCGTGGCTGTCGACGGTGGGCGCCGGCTCCTGGACGCGGGCTGCTTCTCTCGGGCCGCTGGGCTCGCCCGGCTCTTGTCTGGGTGAGGCACTGGCTGCAGGATAGAGTCAGCACAGGGCCCGTCAGAGGCTGCCCGCCAGCCGGTGGGCAAGCCGCACACGCAAACCGAAGTCTGCGGCCTGGAGCGGCGCGCACGGGCGTGGTGTCAGGGCAGGTCAGCACAGAAGGCCCTGAGCCACGCTCAGGGGAACCCTTAAGGGTCGTCTCCACGCTGCTGGCTGGCCTCCCTGCTGCTCCATACCACCGCAAGTCTGAAGAGAAAACCTCAGAGCGAGTGAGAAGGGCGGGGAGCTCTTCCTAAGTGGAGGGCCCAGGCAGGATTCCCTGGACTTCCTGGCTGACCCCGTTCCCACCTCTTCATCATCAACTGAAGGCAGTAATCAGCGCCCAGTCAGGTCGGGCACTCGGGGATGAGCAGGCAGCCCACGGTGGGGTGACCTGAGGAGGCCGCCCCCCACCACGCAGCCCTGCAGCCCCCCCCCCCACCCGCTGCCAGTGCAGCCTCTGGTCAGAGTTCATTGAAGGCTATGGACCACTGCCATTCACTATACAAGATCAGCTTCTAGAAGACGATGCTGTGGCCTGAGGCCGACTGACCAGCATGGACAAGAGGTACAGAAAAGCCAGTGGGAACGCTGTCACTGAGTAACTGAGCCCATTTCCCCTGCCTCTTTCCTACACAAAACCAGCCCACGGTCACAACTCTGCCGTCTTCATCAGCGGGCGTGCTGGGGCACGGGGACCCCTCTCGGTCCACCAGTGACCCGCAGAGCTGAGCCCCGGGGAAGGGACGGACAGTGAGCTCACCTCTGAGGTCTGGTGTGTCCTCTCCCTCACACAGGAGCATGTGGTCCTGCAACAAGGCAAACCCAGGTCAATCCACTGCTCGGACACTTGCGGCCTTGCTCAGGTGGATGAGGAGAAAGGTGTGGGTGACCCGGGTCTACTTTTATCTTTAAAAAGTGTCTATTTGGACAGTTTTAACCAGAAACAAAGCCTCAGGAAGAGCCTGTGAGCCCCCAGGTAACCCTGCTCCACAGCCAGTGACACCAGCCCGCCTCCACTCTGGCCTCAGCCACACTCCTACGAGCTTCCAGACCCCGCCCCCTCACGGGCTGATTGGAAAGCAAATCCCGTATTTCACTGATCCATAAATGTTTCAAGATGCAGCTCTTTGAACTGCAAAAATTAATGACTCCGTAAACGTCTCACACAGGGTGGTTTAACCTCAGGAGGCGCTCCCACTGGCGGCCCACCCGTGCGTCAGAGCCCCACTCCTCCCTGCGGCTGAGCCGTCCCCAGCACATGCGCAGCGCAGCACATCTGGCTCGCCCGGTCACCTGGTGATGGGACAGCGGGGCTGGACCCACCCTCTGGTCACTGAGGACAATGCCATTAAAACAGGTCTCCCCAAATAGGTTTGCTTTGTTTTCACAACTGAGGTTATATACCTAAAACTGCTGGTTCATATAGTAAAATTCTGTGTTCTAACTTCTTCAGAAACCACCAAACTGTTTTCTACAGTGGCTGCACCATTATGCATTCCCAAGAGCAGTGTCAGAGGGTTCTCATTTCTCCATGTCCTCACCATTCCTTACTTTGTCTTTTTGATAACAGCCATCCCAGTACGTGTGATGTGGTATCTCGCTGTGATTCTGATTTGCATCTCCCTACCGATCATGTGCTGACTGACCATTTGGATGTCTTCTTTAGAGAAATGTCTATCATATTCTTTGCTCCCTCCCTTTTTTGGTTCTGAAATTTTTATTTTTAAAAATTTATTTTCTTCAAGTATAGTTAATTTCCAATGCTGTATTAATTTCTGCTATACGGCAGAGTGATTCAATTATACATACATACATACATTCCTCTTCATATGCTTTTCCATTGCGGTTCATCACAGGTTATTGAGTATAGTTCCTTGTGCTACACAGCAGGGCCTTGTTTAACCATCATATATAAAATAGTTCACATCTGCCAACCCCAGATTTCCATTTCATCTCTCCCCCTTGCCTTTACCCATCTTTGAATGTGTCTGTTATTTTGTTGTTGAACTGTAGGGGTTCTTTACATATTCTGCAACCATCAATCTTTGAAAAGATATTCACATTGTTTCCTATATTCTGTGTTACTCTGATTGAATCCCTGTGGTATCAATTAATAGGAGGTTTGGTGGGATTCAGGTTTGGTTGTTTTGACAAGAATTCAAAGGTGACCCGTGATGAACTTCTAGCACGAAGCCCGTCATTTCTGGAGGTGTCCTGTTCTCTGATGTATGAGCAGCCACTGATGATCGCCGCCTAGACCTACAATTTCATTACAAGCTTGCAAAATGGTAATTTCTGAATTCTGTAATTCACTCGTCATTTGTGGGCTGGAATACCATGAGGAAACTTCCCCTCAGCAGCTGTCATTCTGAGGTACATATAGTTCATGAAGAAACACTGGCTAAGTAAGTGCCTGATTCTATCCGTCAGCAGTTTTCCAGATGGACATTCTCCAAAGGGGACAAACTAGATTTTTAAAAATAGTAGCGGGAACCCATAAATTCTAAGTATCTGGTGAATTTTAATCCAATGTAGCTACTCTACTTATTGACTGATGACAACAGTGAAGCGTTGCTGAGAGGTAAGCACCCCCGTTTTAAGTTCAGTTTTGTCAGTCCCCTCAGCAGCTCTTGGTGGCCTGCCTGCAGTGGGCCACCCCTGCCACAGCATCCCCCAGGGCTCGTCATCACGAGGCTGGAACACACTCCCCGATGACTCAGGGCAGCGCTGATGACTAATGGCTGCAGCCAGGAAAAGCAATGTCACCCGCCTTGTCTCCTCCTAACGCACGCCATACCTGCTCGGAACCTTTTTAGACAAGTGCCTGGCGCCAGCCCTGCCTCTCTCACCCTTAGGTCTGCTCCCTGAGTGTAGGCCGTACCTTGGGTTTGTTTGGGTGTGCTGTGGGTGAGGCAGCAGCGACGGGGGACCCGAAAATGTCACTGGTCTTGCCCCCCGGTGGGTTCAGACGCGGTCGAGTCTGCACAGGCCCCGATTCGTCAAATATACCGCTTCCTTTTCCCCCTGCAGAAACAAGCAGAGTGATGAGCAGCCCTGAATACCCACCCAACCTCTCCAGGCTGGTCACTTCAGAGACCTCCCCTCATGGCGACCAGTCCTGAGTTCAGGCTGAGGGTGAGGTGACTGGGTTGACAAGGGATCCTGAAAGACCCACATCACACCCAGCCCCTTCTCATGTCCGGGTGGGCCTTCATCACTGGACCTGAACTGCACTGGGCTGGCTGCTAGGGGCAAGACGGGCAGGTGGTCTAAAACAGCATTTTCCCCTCAAGAGTGGCCTTAACCCTGAACTTTTCAGATTTTTCTGCTCAAGAATCTTCTGCATTAAACCCAGAAAAGTTCTTTCATACATTAAAGGCAAACAGCTGCTAACTTTTGAGGTGAGACGGATAGAACTGAATTAACATGCCCTGTTCAAGGCAAAACTGTAATTTAGAAAACATTTATTAGTCATTCTCCTGACCTCAATCTGGCTGGAACTTCCAGTGACAATTAGATATGCCAGTGAATTACAGATATTTAACATCTTTGCTGCCGAACAGAAACAATTTGACAAGTTACTTTGAAAATATGCATCTCGGAAGTTAGTTCTTATAAGCTGGTGGCTGAGGCATAGACATGGGACATAAATGCTGACATTAAACAGAAAGACTCTAGCACATGGCGCCGGCCAATCACCCCTGCAATCAGCGAACACCAGCGCCTCCCTTCCACCGAGTCCTGAGCTAAGATTTATAATCTCACAGGAGAAAGAAGGCGCATTCCACACGCAGCTGAGACCAGACACAAGTTAACCTGGCCCCTCTGTGCCCCATGTTCCTCAGCCTCAGAGTGGTGGTAATAAAGGCCCCTCCCGCATCAAGGCGCCGAAGAGAGGAGTCATGACTCACTACCGCTCTTGTGTGTCCAACACTCACGACAATGCTGGGACATAAATGCTCAGTGAGCGTTTGCTGAAGAAGCATCCCCCGGACACACTGCTCAGTGAAAACGGCGCAAGACAGTATGGACGGCACACGGCTTCCGTACTGTAGATGGAAGGGTGTTCTCAAACATCTGGATCTCCATTACTCCACCCCCGGCCAAGGGCCCCAGCCCCCCAGAAATGCAGTGGCAGTGGTGGTGTGGGAGCTTAGGATTCTAAAAGTGCTCATTTTTACAGCAGTGTTCTTTGTTGACTGCCTCCAAGAAGTTAAAATTTACAGTCACGTCTTGGCTGTAATGACGCACACAGACAGGTCAGGGGCGAGCAGCAGAGCTCTGAGGACAGAACCCAGCCTGAGAACCCTTTCTCGGGTGGGAGATGCTTAGAGAACAGGTGGGTCTGACCCCAGGAAAAGACACACATCCACGTCACGTCAGGCTGATTGCAAGCCTTCCAGTCCCAGCCACAGTCCCCGGGCTGGGTCCTGCTCAGCCACTGACCATCTGTAGGATAGCACCTGGCTGGACTGGGCGGAGGAGGGCCTGGAGAGGAAGCTCCCAGACATGCTGCTGTTACTGACAGGGTGTCGTCAGCAAAAACATCCAGGCCCCAAAGTGCGGAGAAGCTGCTGCCCAAGGCCACCTCCCGAATGCCTGTTACCAAGCTGTTGCTGGTCACGCTTAAGTAAATTTTAAGATGTGTGTTCAGCTTATTTTAAAATGCGAGACAAAAATAAAAGTAACTCAATCTGAAGGTTTTGGCTAAAACCACTGCTCATTTAAAGACATTTAAAAAACTGTGAAACATGACAGAGAAATTCCTGAGACACAAACAAAGCAAACATTCCAGCAATGATCACAGGTGAGCGTGGGTTAGTCTGACAGGACGCTGCCAGCCCCCAGAAACCCGGGTTCCCTCCTCTTCACCTTCGTCAACAACACACTCGAAAAACACCAGAGTTCTGTTTTGAACTTTATGAAAAGTAATCACACTGTGTGTCTACTACTCAACCCTTTACCTGAAAGATGAAGTGCGCTTTGAAGGTGGAAAAGATGCTCAACTCACTCATAATGAGAGAAAAATAAATCCAAGATACACTTTTTAGAGACCCAAATCTCAGGAAACACGACCCTGTGCTGGTGGAGTGTGGGAGGCAGACGCTGCTGACGCCCTGGAGTACGTGTCTGAAGACCAGGCGAAACACCAGCATTTTATACTGACCTGGCAATGCCGTTTCAGAAGTCAGCCCCATCTGAGTATTTGGAGGTAAGCTGGGAGTTAGGAAAACCTATATCCAAAGGCGAGTTCTGCCGCCAGTGAGCTGCAGGCCCAGACTGGCCGGTGGACCTGAGCCTCAGCTCCCCTGAAGAGGGGGTCACATATCTCCCCAGGCTGTGGAGATGGCCAACACCCCACACAGGCCCTGCAAACACCAAACAGTCTGCCCACGTCCATCCCCACCTTAAGGTCTAAACCAGGAGAGCAGGTGACACACGGTACCAATCAGCCCGGGTCCACGTCCAGGGACAGCCGGCAGTGGGGCCCCTCCTCCGCATGCGCTTGGTCGGCGGGGGGGGCCTCCCCAGAGTCCACTGGCTGAGTGCCGGGCAGGATGCGCCTGCCGGTTTCCTTCCGAGCTGCCCATGAGACTTCATCACAGGTGATTTTCTCCCTTTGCTCCTTCCTATCTTTCTTTTTAAAACATGTTTCTCCATGTTAATTCATTCACCAGTTAAAATGAGCTTCTGGGTGATGGGAGGAGGCAGGAGGGGATTCCAGCATTTGTTAACTGCTCAGCTCTCATCTCAGAGCCCCTGGCAGGACAGAAAACAAACCCCAAAAAACAGGACCGCCAGGAGCAGAGGTTTCAGCACAGGGTGCCCCCAGGCTGTTGTTACACTTTGGTTTTCTAACTCTCTAGTTGAGTAGGGGGCCAGGCTGCCAAGGGGCCACAGATTTTCGAGAGCCTGGCAAAGCAGAACCACCCCATCTGGCATACTTCCTGGAGAACCTAGAGCCCCAGAGACAGCTGCAGACGCCACGGCGCTAAGCCCTGGCAGCCAGCATGCCCATCCCCAGGCGCCCCCTGTTTGAGTCTACCTGCTATAGCACTTGGTTGGTACAAAGGATGCGCAGGGCTGAGCACTCGGGCTCTGCACCCACCAACTGGGTGCATGAGAATGTTACTCTGTGAGAACCACCTGCTTCTTGGGCTTCCCTGGTGGTGCAGTGGATGAGAATCCACCTGCCGATGCAGGAGACACGGGTTCAGTCCCTGGTCCAGAGGGTTTGAGATGATGCCGCAGAGCAACTAGGCCCATGCCCCACAGCTACTGAGCTGCTGCTCCAGAACCCAGGAGCCACAGCTACTGAGGCTCGCGCATCCTCGAGCTTGTGCTCTGCAACCAGAAGCCATGTGCAGCTAGGAAGGCTCAGCATGGCCAAAAATAAAAAACCCAACAAGACCACCTGCTTCTCTGCCATAACTAAATGCAAAGATACTGCGAACCTCCACCCCACCTGACCACTGAAAACCACACGAAAATCCAGCTTTTGCATCCATTGCTTTAGTTCCTCCAGGTCTGTGAAGCGATATTTGTACTCAACATCGGGACAGGGTAGGGAGCAGTCCCAGCTCTGATTCTGTTTGACTTCATCATTTGTCTGAAATACTGACTTCTGTGTTGCATCTCAGGATGGTACAAACGTTGCTTTTCCTGCGTGGACACAGATGGGGAAAGCCCCTCAGGTAACTACCACTGTGTGGTTACTCTGCTGGACCGTCCATCAGCCAAGAGAAAGGCTCTTCTGAGATTCCTCCCACTGGAGCCACTAAAAGGTGCGTCAGGACTGTGAAGCCACAGGGCTGCAGGCCAGGCTGAGCCGTCCTTTTTACTTAGTTTCAGTCCTGCTCACAATCTGATTAAAAATACTCTGAACACACAACTTGCAGGCAAGTTCAAGAATCTGAAGGAGTCCACCAGCCAATGTGGGGAGCCTCCCCAGTGGGAAGCAGAACCCCACCATGTGCCTGTGTGCCCTGCTCGGCGCCTGCACATGGCCAGTATCTGTTCACAGTTAGGGGCAAGTCCAGGACGACCTGGAGGACACAGAGTTTAAGTCAGGATCAAACTTCCCTTCCTCTCCAGGACTCTGACGGCAGGGGACATGCCACACCAGAAAACATTGGAAAGGACTGATATAAAGGAGAGATTTTTTTAATCAAAAGAGCAGCATAAAAGAAAACAGTAGAGGCCAGAGGATTAGAGTCACAGGCCCGTACCAGGGGGGTTGGTCCTCTTGGGTATGTTCTGAGGTGCTTCGGTTGGTCCAAAAATATTAGAAGCCATCCTGTCCGGCCTGCGTGGAGGTGCGGCTTCCTCTGGACGATCGCCTGGCTCTCCTCCCGGAGGCTTTGCGGCCCTGCAAGCAGAGAGGGTGTGAGGGACTGATGGCGGCTGGCCCGGGCACCATCGTCCAGGGCTGAGGCAGACATCTGTGGAGGGGCGCGACGCGCTCATAGCCAGCCGGCAAACCTCCCCACCTGCCCATGAGTTCCCATAAAGGTTTTCTCTGCACAACTTGGTTCTGCCAAGACCTCCAGAGTTGTGCATGCTCTCAAGTTACTGCTGGGACCTCTCATCAATAAAATTAAGTTTCCCTGAAACAAGCAAATGGAGCCAGTTCAGCAGAGTTTCACCGTCATTTTAATTAGCAGACAGTAGTGCTGGGCATGTGACAACACAGTGCAAGTGGACCACGGCAGAGGCAGGGACCATAACACTGATGCTTGGCTGGAGGGGCCCGTGCTCATCAAGGCCCACCCCCCCACCCCCAACAGCCTATCCCCATGTCCCATAGCAGCTACCAGGACCGGTGGTTCAGAGTCAAGCTGCAATACAGACTTGGATTAAATTCTTTACAAATGTACACCCTACAGCTTAAAAGACCTCAGGTTAACAATGGCTGAAGCATAACGCTTTTAAAATCCCTTTAACACCAGATAATCCCTTAGCAAGAAAACAAAAGCAGGGCTTTAAGACGGAAATCTGACCTAGTCCTCTTAACAGCCACCACTTGATTCCCTTCCTTTAACATGGCCTCAAAACCCGCAGCTGCTAACGGATCCCAAACATGCATGCTTAGTGGCTCAGTCGTGTCCGACTCTTTGCAACCCCAAGGACTGTAACCCACCAGGCTCCTCTGACCATAGGATTCTCTGGGCAAGAATACTGGAGTGGGTGGCCATGCCCTCCTCCAGGGGAATCTATCCAGACCCAGGGATCAAACCTGCTTCTCTTGCGTCTCCTGCATTGGCAGGCAGGTTCTTCACCACTAGCGCCACCTGGGAAGCACCACCCCAAGCAGAGGCTCCCGATTAATCACCCAATTAAGAAGGTGTCTTTTCCTTCTCCAGCATCCTACAAGGAAAAACTTTCCCCTCATCTTCTCAAAACAACTTAACACTCCAGAGAAGTGAGGTATCAGGTGAGAGCACGTGCTCTCACACAGCTTGGAAGCCAGCCCAGGGGCAGTGGTCCTTGTGGCGCGTCCTCGCTAACTGCACCAGTGTTTTGCAGGGCACCCAGTGCCAGGCCATGTAAACAAAGACAGAGTGTCCTTAGTGCACACAACTGAGAAAGTCCTGGGAGGCAGCCCTCGGCCAGCTGGTGCGGATGCCGAACAGCGGTTTTCAGGGCCAGAAACTTGATTCAATATGAGCACTCCAAGATAAACTTCCAGTCCTGTATCAGCACCGACCCAGACAGGAGGGATAAGTGGTCACTGTTACAGGGGCTAGGGGCTAATGACTGATGATTTGGCCAGGAGTACTACTGAATACTGACCTGACTCCCTCAAATTTGCAGTGATCTTAGCAGCTGAAACAATCCTTTCATTCTATGTACTGTTTACCTCCACAGACGCCACACTCCTCTGCTCTTATTGCCCGACCAGGCCAGAGAAAGGGCTCACAGTATAGGAAACTTTCAGGCAGCGGGAGAACCAGCTCGACCTCGCGGCAGACTCCCCCTACGGCAGGACACCTCCAGCCCGGGCAACTCTACGTTACTCCCAGCACCCAGTGCTCCCCAAGTTAGAAAGCGAGCCAGCGCGCGCTGCGTGTTCCTGATCGTTTAAGCCCAGTCGGTCTGCTCTGTCACTCGCTGTCCCGCCTGTTTCCTGGTCAGTAAAGTGGGGGAGGGCGACTCCTGGGTCTCGGGCTGCGGGGTTAGCGGGGAGAGCATCCCCTTGCTCCGGGGCTGCGGAGTTAAGAGGCGAGGGTGTCGCCTGGCTCCTCGACTGCGGGATTCTGGGAAAAGGGCGCCGCTGGCTCCCGTCTGCGGGCTCCCAAGAAGGGACTTCGCCTTGAGGCCCGTCCGCTCGCGCACACGCCACAGGGCACCAGGGTCCCGGCCGCGCCGCCACACCCGCCCCCCGCTAAAGACCGCTCTGCCGGCGTCTGCGGCGCCCCAGCCCAGGGAGCGGCGCGTGCTGGGGCGGAGGGCGCGGGGAGGCGCACCTCAGGCCTCCCGGGGCCGCAGCCGCGCCCACCTCCCTCACCCCGCCGCGGAGGCCCCGGCTCTGTGAGCTCACCGCGGCCGCCTCAACGCCCGCACGCCCTCCACATGACCGTGCCCACACCCGCGCCGCACCTGGGGCCGGCACGGCCACCCTCGCTGTCCGGTGCCCGGAACATGTCGCCCGCCACCCCGAGCCACCAGTCCGCCGCGCCGTCCTTCCCGCCCGGCCCCGCGCGGTCAAAGGCCCGGCCTGTCGTCCCCATTGGGCATCCCCGACATCAGTCAAGCAGCAGCAGCCTATCGCGGCGTCGGGCTCCGCCTCATGAGACGAAGGCTCGCAGAAGCCCGCGCCAGACACACAGACGATTGGTGAAAGTAGATGTCGCTCACAGGGCCGGACGCCACCATTGGATAGCAAGCCGAAGGGGAGGGCCCTGAGGTGGGCGGGGTCGGACGCTATCCGGGCACCTTGCCAATACTCCCCGCAGCACCCGGCGGCCTCTAGCCCGACGGCCAACCCAACCCATAGGGCCAGCGTCGAGGGGCGATGAGCACGGTCCAGACTATCCCGAGAAGACTGGTTTTCGCGAGCCAGTCAATGGCACGTGGATACGTGGCTAAAGGAAACGAAACAGCAGTTCCTCTGTCCTGCACGTCGTGGGGGCAAGAACACTAAGAAACGGGAAGTAAGGGATAAAGGGTGCAGCTCTGATTCCTGGTTGGAAAAAACAAAAATAAAACACATTCATTGGTGTTGTTTCTAAATTACACTGTAGACAGTCCATCGATTCCTGTGAGATCGCACCGGATGATGGCCACTTGGGCTGTTTGCAGAGTGCACAGTTAAAAAGAAAAAAGCAGAAACAGTAATTATTAGACCAAGTATTAGTATTGTATTTATGCACAATAATAAAAACAGATTTACAAGTTCAACTGGAAATTTAAACATAAGAAGTTTAACAGCTTTTATTATATTAAATAACCAAACACCTTTTATTCCCCAAATTGGTAAAGAATAAATAATATAATTTACAATATGGTACAAAAAATAATCAGGAAGGACAGGCATTCTGCTTTATACATACACTGTATATGTATATTTATAATCTATAAAACAAATTCACATCTCAAACAAGCCGAAAACTTCAGATGATATGGCTTAACGATTATTAGAAGAAACAGCAATAATCTCTGCTTCCCAGAAGCCCGGGAGCAGGCTATCCTGCTACGGAACAGCAGGGCGGGCTGCTGCAGAGCTTCCAGGACTTGCTCCCCTCACACGACATACAAGGTACTGCAGGGTTAGGAGTTTGTCTGACAGCCAGGAAAGATTTGCTCTGGGTTTTTCTTTTTTAAGACAAAAGTGCCATATTTCCTCCTAAATGCATCTGGGATAGTTTTCAACGTGAAAAAGAAAAAGCAACTGCCAGTTTCCTTCTCCCATTTGTTTCAAGTGTTTTTTATTCCATGGCCTTTCTTTGCACATGTTTGGATTCAGTGGTGTGATTGCGTTAAAGATGCTATTAAACTGAAGAGACACCACCAGTAATGAGGCTGTGGTACAGAATGGAGAACAGGACTGATGCGGGAAAGCGAGTAGATCAGCCCATGAAAGGGTTCCAAATATCCCTCCACCCTGAGCAAGTACTCTACACCCAGGAGACAGAGGGGACCATCAGCTGACCTCTTTACCTTCTGAAGAATGGACTGCTCATCACTGAGTATTCACAATGAAGAATCAAGACAAAAACAACTGCCTAGAGACGGGGGCTGTTCAGTCTCACTCTTTAGGGGAGATGAGCCAGCAGAAAGATCCCTGATGACGTCAGTGATGACAGAAAGGCTTTTCTGAGACTGACCTGGCCTTAATCACAACATACTTCAACATACAAAGGAGGCCATAAGTGCGGAAAGAGACGATCACACCTTCCACTGCAAAGGCAGAGGGAGATGCTGGAAGTGGGAGGCTTCTCCATTTGGGTCTTTTGAAAAATCCCAGCCTTGAATGTAACAGTTGCTTATTTGCGTACATATATAATTATTCAGGCTGGGAGAAAATACATCCAACATCTTAATGCTACATATGACACCACTTTCCCTTATTATGGCAAGCAAACACACCTGTCTGGTTTCTAGAGAAGCAGCATTCTCTGTAATCATGTCAGCTTCACAGGTGAGAAGAGTCAATCCTCGCCTCGGCAACCCACCTCCCCACTGCAGACATTGGCCGGTCGGCTACCCCCACATGGAGTCTATGTGCGAGACGCAGACAGGAGGTGCTGCTGAGACAAAGGCTGATCCAAATCTCCAGGGCTTTCCTCATGCTAGACATCACCAGGTGACAGGTACCCACCTCCCCACCAGACCGCCTCAGGGCGCCCCCTGATGGATGAACAGTCTGGGGTCTCTATGGTCCCCAGTGCGGTGCGTGCTGCCACTGGGCACTGCCCCCAGCATGGGTGCAGTAACGTGACTTGGCATCGCTGGTCCCAGACAGTGGGGAAAGGAGAAAGCTGGTAGTAGCCTAACCTCGGCCCAGCCCACTGTAGATCTAGCAGAGTCGGATGCCCAGAGACAGATCTACTGATCTTGTTTGGCTCGATAAGGTGCTAACTTCAGGAAGCTGATACACTGATCACAACACACAAGCTAATTTAGACTGTGGACTCAAATACTGCTGTCTCCCCTCACAAAGCGGTGCTACGCCCCTTTCTTTCAGACCTCCAGGGGCTTGGAACACTCTTCTCAAGGGCCCAGAGTAACTGCCCACACAGGCTTTTCCTCTGATGTCTGTGCCCAGATCCAGAGCTGAAAAAGGGAGACCCCTGACAGGCCGGAGCTCTGGGAAAGCTCGAGGCAGGAGGGAGCTGGGGAGGCGGTGGGGCTGAGTGGCCCCTCCGCAGGCACATGCCGAGGACCCTCTGCTCTGCCTTGCATACTGGCTCAACTCTCAAGGGCAGGGGAGGAGCCAGAGGAGAGGCCAGGCTGGCTGGGAAGACTGCCGGTCCACTGCGAGCTGGGGGGAGGTGAGGGGACAGACACAAACAGGGTGGGCTGGGCCGGATTCAAGAAGCCACACTGACTGCAGCTGCCAGGTGGAGGGTGGGCAGCGGATGGGTTGGGAGCCCAGCATCACAGCACTGGCGCCCGCCCACAAGGGGTGTGCCTGGAGGGTGGTCTGCGCCTTGGGCCCACCAAGGCCGAGGAGACAGAGGAGCCCCGTTAAGCTCCACTGGGGAAAGCTTGGACACCGGACTCCCTGCTGGTCACCCGAGACGGCGCAAGGAGCACACCAGAGGGAGGTGGATTCGGCGCACTCTGACTGTGCCCGATGTCTGATCCCTGCCTGGATTCCCGGAAGGGACAGAAAGAAGGAAGAGAAGCAGGAGACCATGAGGCAAAGTGCAAGCAAAGGACTGTATACGTGCACTTGGGCATACTCTGCACTGACGTCAACAAGAGGAAGAAAGAACTTCCCCTGCAAAGGGCATCTGTCCAAGACGCCAGGGAGGAAGGTGTCAAAGATAGTCAAGGTCATCAGGAAGGTCTAATCTGTAGTCAAACGAGTGCTCAGGGATCCCCTGGTGAGAGAAACATCTCAGGTCACTGAGAAGAAACCTGCAGATGGATGCGGGGAAGAAACCAACTGAACAGGGACCTGTTCTTCCAATGTCTCCACCGTCTAATTCTTAAAATACAAGAACATTTTCTGACCAGCTCAGCAGGAAGTCCACACAGCCCACAGAAGACATGATTCTCTTCCCCGTCCTGTTGAGTCAGTCAGGACAAAAGCCCAGGTGAGGGAAGCACTAGGTGGAACCAGGATTTCTAGAGAGACGGCACTCAGCATGCTGCCCGGGACCCCCTGCTGCCCTGTGAGTGGGGTGTCCCCTGCAGTGTCTGCTGTCACGGTGCAGACACCACCAGGCAGAGCCAGGCCACAGCCCGCTGTCCGGCTGCAGAGACAACCACCGGAGCACAGAAAGGATTTGGCAGAGAGAAGGCAGCAGTGGCCTGGGGCCTCCCTGCAGAAGGCAGGAGGTCACAGCTCCCCAGGCCACAACAATGAAAGCCAGGCCCAACGCTCCGTCCTCTTGAAAAGAAACCCCTAAACGTCCAACACAACCACCAAGGTGGAAGTATGGGCACCGTACAGACCCTGACCCACGCCCCTGCCACAGGTGGCTTGACCCCACCGCCACAGCTGATGCTGGCCCTGCCAGACTCCACACGTCCTGGCCCCGCTCCTTGGCCGGCAGGACGGGGCTGTGTGCACATCATGCGTCCTGGGTGCTGAGATGCCTCTGCTCAGACTGTCTCCAGGGAGTCCCAACTTGACCTGCGTTTCCTCCCGTCTGAAGACAGTTCCCCCGGACACTTGAGGACCACCAACGCGGTCCACCGCCCTCGCAGCCCCCAGCTGCCTCCACCACGAGGCACCGTCACTGGGACAGGTCAGTGACTGGGGGGCCGCCTCCCCCGCTGTCAAACAGAGCCTCCCGGCGGCTGGGCTCGGCAATGGACAGCTCCTGGGCCAGGTCGTTGAACCGAGAGATGTAGTCAACGCTGTTCTCGTTCATCATGCACACCAGCTGCGAATCCACAACCTGCAGGCGGGGACAGGGAGGTCTGTCAGCAGGTGGCTGGACACCACGGCCGGACTGCAGTGCGCGTCCCTCCACAGTGAGAGTTAAGAGTCCCCCCAGGAGCCACCTCACACGGCCCCGAGCTCCAGGCACAACCTCAGCGTCGTCACTGTGAACCTCGCTCTGTGAACAAGTGACACTGCCCGGCAGTCGGGTCAGAGTGGCAGGTCTCCCACCCACACGAGACTTCTGGGAGGATGGTCAGTGGCCAGAGGGGCAGAGAAGGGGCAGTAGCTCGGTTCTACTCCAAGGCTGCCTGGAGGAGGTACAAGTGGACGGGGGAGTTTGCACGGGTGTGCGTGACACAGGCGTTCTGAGGAAGGGTGTGCGGGCAAGTGCGGGAGCCAGCCGTGTAAAGACCTGAGGGAAGCATGCCTGTAAGAAGAGACAGCAGGTGCAGAGGCCCTGTGGGAGCAGCCAGCTGTTCAAGAAACAGAAAAGATGGTGGAAGAGATGAGTGAGGCAGAGAGTGGAGGGGAAGACCTGAGTGTACAGCGGGGCCTCTGGCGTCAGGACAGGGTCCTTTGGGCAGAGCCGGTCCTGGCTGGACCAGACAGTCGGCCACGCGAGGATGGGGACTCTGACCAGTCCGCTCAGGGCTTGCAGCAGTGCCCGGCCCCCGAGAGGCCCCACTTGGCACTCTGTACTGGTTTCTTCCTGCAGATGGGCTGCAGGAGCCTGGCAAGTCTGGGGTGGGGGCCAGTGTCAGACTCGGGGTGAGGCCAGGCACTCACCTCAGCAACGTCAGCCAGGGACCGGGACACAAAGGAGTCTCGTGAGTTCCCGTCCAGCAGGCTGGGGCCCAGCAGGGAGGTGCCGCTGCTGGTCCCGACAGGGGTGGGCAGCATCTTCCTGCTCTTCTCCGGGGAAATGAAGCTCGCTGCACGAAGGAGGGAGAAGAGGCCTGAGCCGCTGGGCCTGGACCCACCAGGCATCTCGCCGCTCACACGTGCACGGCACTCTGGATGGAGGTGTCAGGCTGCACCTGCTCTGCCTCCCGTGGTGAGCCCTGGAGGGTCCGCCGCAGCCCAGGGATGTGTCACCGTGTCCCATGGTGTGGTCACCACCCCACCTCCATGGGAGCTTGTTTTCAAGTCTCACGACTTCTCTCTGATGTGGGCCCTGAACTGCTCCCTATGACTCTCTCCCCTATGACTCTCTGAGCAGGAAACTCGCGGAGAGGACTGGCTCCCCAGTGCCACCCAAACCAGAGCCCCATCTGTTCTGGGCTGCCGGGTGTCGTGCCCTCCCTGGTGCTGACCCGGCTTGCCAGGGTCCAGCCTGCGCCGCGCCGAGCCGGGTGTACACCCTGGCCACTCTCTGCAAGTGCAAAGTGCGCGGGTCCCAGACCTGCCACGGGAGCACCTCGGCAGGAGACGGAAGCCAGCAGGTCTTCTCCTGACACCTCCTTCCCGACTCGCGAGCTCCCACTGCCGGGGTGTCCCGATGCCAGCTCTGTGCAGCCGGCGCCCTCAGACTCACCGAACAAGCTGCTGAGGGACGAGTCCGTGGGGTCGCTAGGGCACCACTGGGGGTCGTGGGTGGGAGAGGCGATCCAGTCTGGCTGGGGGCTGCTGGACGGGGAGGGCAGGCTCTTGGAACTGTCGCTGCCATTCAGTTTTGCTGGAGAGAGGGGGACTCCTTCACCTGTCAACCAAAGTTTGGGGTCAGACACCATGTGGGGTGAATGGCTGAGGCGGCACGGCATGTGCAGCTGAGCTGGGAGGCCCAGGACCCCGCTAGGGCCCCCCAACAGCAGGGACATGCACCCATCATCAGACACTGACACTGGCCATGACAGACAGAGGCAGGCCCCGTGCTGAGGGTGGCACCTGAACCCTCCTGCTATTGCCGACAACAGTTCTGCAAGATGCCTGCTGTCCCCAACGCCCCAGGGAGGGGAACACGCTCAAAGGGGCCAGTTCACTAGCCCCTGGTGACGTCCTGCCAGCCGCTAACTCAGCTCTGAATCCATGGCTGGACTTGACCAGTGTGCCAACCGCACTGCCTTCTGTGGCGCCATCTCCAGGAGCTGGGGAACCAAAGCCCAACCCCTCCTAGAACCTGCCAGCCAGCAGGCATCACCCCAGTTCAGAGCCAGAGAGGAGACGGCCTGCCTGACCCCCAGGCCAGGGATGCCACGTCAGTCCCTCTGTATCCCAAAGCCCGGGCAGTCACTCCAGACCACCATGGCTCAGGCCCCGCCCCCACCAAGGCTGGTGGTGCCTCACAGACACAGAGGCTCAACGACCAGAAGGAGAGCTGAGCTGGACAACAAGGTGCCCAGAAGCGGCAGTCAGGCAGGCGGTCAGTTCCCCGAGGGAACCATGCCTGGGAGGCCGGCAGTGGCACCTGTGGGCTTACCGTACTGGCCGGAGCTGATGGCGATCTCAATGATGGAGTCACTGATGTGTGTGGCGGGCTCTCCCTGCGAGAGCACGTCCTCAGGTGGGCCGGGCAGGGAGATGTCCAGCAGGGCAGAGACGTTAGGCGGGGAGAGCCGCGTGCTGGAGGGGTCCGAGGAGGGCAGCGGTGTGGAGAGCCCATTGTGGACAGGGGCCTTGGACAGCTCGGACAAGGAGAGAACGGGTGGGTTCTGTGGAGACAGGTACTGTTGAGACATGACGGAGCAGGCAGCCGTATTGAGGCGCGAAAACCAACCAGGCCCCGCAGAGCAGCAACTGAGGACGGGGACAGCAAGAGGCAGAGACCCCAGCCGCTTCACACCCTCCCCCACGAAACACCCCTGGGGAGTCACCACCCCCGGGAACCCTGGGGGACCGCAGAGTCGAGAGGTCGGGCAAAGGTGGCCTGGATCTGCTTCCACCCCCAGCTGACGAACTCTTCTCCGTGGCCCAGAAAACTTAAGTCCCTGCAGGATTGTGTCTCAATCAGCCAGCTTGCAGAGGGAAGTTGGCAGCCTGAGAAGGGAGCCATGTGTGCATGATCGAGGCAGGTACAGGGAGGCATGGCCACCGGGCATCACGGGGAGGAAGTCCGGGCCCACGATCAGGACCACAAGGTAGGACTTGGCGCTCCCCGGGGTGTGGGGCAGCTACTTTGCTCAGCAGTCAGCAGTACACTCTACCTGGAAACCGTCGGCCATTGGCTCCTGCCTCGAGGGGACGCTGATGAATGGGTCACTTGTGGCCTACAGCAACACAAGGAACACGCCGGTGAGTGCCGGCCAGCCAGTACCAGGCTCCCAGGGGAACCGCTCCAGCCCACAGCTCCTCACAGGCAGAAACCACTCCCTGGGGGGTAAGAAAGCCCGCTGCTCTCAGAAAGTGCCCCCCTGCACCTCCCCAAACTGAAGACCATTTGTCAGTCCACAGCCAACTCGCCACAGCAAGAGGTCGAGCTTGTGGTACCCAGGCAGGTCTGGCTCTGCGGTCCTAAGGGGCCGCCTGCAGAGCAGGGGGCCAAGGCAGCGCTCGAGTGGCCGGGAGTCCTGGGCTTGTTACCTGTTCTGCCTCCGTCCACGGCTCACCCACTGCGCCACATGGCCTCACTCAGGCCCCGGCCTTCCTGTTCAGTGACCTCCTGCCTCCAGAGCAGAGCTGGAGTCCCACACCACCTCACCCTGTGACTGTGACTCTCAGGGACTGGACCCTGACATGCCACCCCCGGAGCTGGTGGCAGCTGGGAGAAGCCCCCTACACACACTCACCCCTACAGCGGGGAGGGGGTCTTCATTCTGGTGGTGGCCGGTGGAGTCCGGCCCCGTGACAGCTGCCGTCACCTCATCTGAAGACAGCGGGGCGATGCCAGACAAGCCATCCGTGTCCAGGACTGGCAGGGGGCTCCCAGGGATGATGCCAGCACTTTTGGCTGCTAGGTCGATAGCACCTGGAAAAGGAGCAACGTGCAAGCCTCTGCTCTCGTGACACCCAATGCCCACATGGAGGGGACCCCCACATGTAGGCCTCGTGTGCATGTCAGGCAGAGTCGCAGACTTACTGGCCAGGGGGCCTGTGGCCTGTGGGGGTAGGACCTTGGGCACGATTGGCCGGGACACAGCTGCTTTGGCCAGGGAGGACTGGACGGGCCGGAAGGAGCCTCTCCCTGTGAGGATGATAGCAGAAGCAGACAGGTCAGCCGCATAAGCCAACAGCTGCTGGGCACGCAGCGGGGCTGCACACACTCCCTTCCAAGCAGTCTCCTCCACGGCCACGGCTCCGACCAGAGCTGAGCCGAGCTGGAAACCACTGAACGTCAACACTTGCCAACTTGGGGAAGTCAGCAGTCACAGAGGGCCCCAGTGGGCAGAGAGCACTGCTGCCTAAGACAGCGGCACCACTGCGCCTCCTGGGGGCTGCTGAATGGCTGTGGTCATGGCTGTCGTCCCCAGGAATAGCCCTTTAAGGGTCCTTGAGCTAAGTCACAGGTTCCTCTGAGGTGGTCAGAGCCTCAGATCTAGGGCCAAAATTCTGTCTTTTCCACCTGGCTCATTCCTGGCAGGCATTCTGCCATTGAAAAGTAGGTGTGAGAAAAAGCCATTGACTGCTGTCTGGATCTTGGGAAATGAAGACCAATAGGATAAAGCATGGAATACATGCTTCACTGAAGGAATCTCACTGCAAAAGGTTCACTTCAGAGAGCAGGGGCCCCTCTGAGCTTGGGGGAGCACACAGCGTGACTCACGTACCCCACTAAACCCCTGCAGACATCATGGACAGGGTGGACAAGAGACCCTTCTCTAAAGTGAACTGAGCACAGCACCCCGTCCAGGGCCACGTGAGCCCACCTGGGGAGGAAAGTGCCTGCAAACCACTGGTCAGCAGCCCACACCTGCCTGCCCACACCACCGCCTGGGCCCACTGCAGCTGCACCCCCTGCGTGCGTTGACAGAATGGACCCAGGAAAGCCTGGAAGGTAACTTAGAGAGCCACGGGGACAGACGCCTGTGTTCTCCAAGTCGGGGCCGCGAGGAAAGGAAAGCTTCCCGAGGAGCCGCGGTGCCCACCGGTCACAGAGGAATTCGACAGGATGGAGAAGGAGCAGACGTTGTGGGACTGGTTTTCAGATGGCCTCGGAAGCAGCGTCCTCTGTGGAGAGAAACCAGGAAGGGTGGCCCTCATCAGCTGCGAGCAGCAGGCTCATGCCGACGCTGCTGGCTGTCGACATCAAACGCTGAGCGCCAGCCAGCAAGGCCGGAGGCGCGGCAGCCCTGGGGGCGCAGGGCGCCTCCCTGGGCTCTGCCAGGCGCCTTGAGCCGGTGCGCCGGCTGTCCACGAGGTGAGAGGCCCAGGATCCCTGGCCAGCCCTGCGCCTCTTTGAGAGGGCCAGGCAGGAGGACCTGCAGGCTCTGGCCGTGTGGTCTGTTACGGCTACTCATGTCCACCCCGCTGCTGTGAGAGCAACCGCGCACAGCAGGGAAATGAGGGACCGGGGCCGTGTGCCAGCGCAACTCTTACAAAAACCGTTAAGTGAAGGAACCACAAATGAAATGTGATTCCATTTATGTGAAATGCCCAGAACAGGCAGCTCCCAAGAGACAGGAAGTGGCTCCAGGGTTGGGAGGGGGCGGTGCAGGTAAGGGGTTCTGTTTGGGGCATGAGAAGGTTCTCAGATGACGCAGCAGGAGGGCTGCATAACCCCATGAACATGCTAAAAACCCTGAACTGTACGCTTTAAACGGGCAGGCTTCGTAAGTATCAATAAACTTGTTGACAAACAACACAAAGTAGCCACGGGTAGGCAGCAAGGGCATCCTGGCTGCGACACTGGACTGCAGCGCGTCCTCCAAGCCAGGAAGTGTCTATGTATTTAACCAAAAACACTAAAAATTAAATGCCCCAATGTTATATCAGGCTGCACAAAAAACATGGGGCACTTGGAATACATCTTCCTTTCTGAGGTCTGTGATGCAATGCCTCATTCCTAAATAAATTAATTCCAAAAGAGGAATAGATTTCTGCATCTAGTAAAAGGAGAACTATGCATTAATTCACAAACATTCATCAATTTCCAAGCCTACAGTTCTTTCAGCGCCACCTCCTTCATCTTGTCACCTCCACGTAAGAACGCCCCCTTTCTCCTGGGCCTTTCACACCCAGCTCTCCCCTGTGGGTCTGCAGGCTGCGTCCAACGGTGCTCCCAGCCTCATGATGACGAGCCTAGGGGAGATCTGGCCTCTGGCCGACCCATAAACCTTGCCAACTGCTTCCACTGACGTGTTTATAAATAGATGTTCTGAGAGCCTCAAATATAGTCCAATCTCAGACATTCTTGGAACCCAAATCCCTAGACCTTTCTTTCTTTTCCTTTAAGCAGTTTTCATGCTGTGCTGAGACTGCCTTTATTTTCAGGTACAGTTATGATCGCTGTGACTACTCTATCTATCCTAATTACTAACAAGGAGAAGGAAAGGATAAGGACTTCCTCACTTCACATGGAAACCTGAGACACAGGAGAACACTAGCGTGTCTTGAGCAACCTGGCCGGCGGGACGGGCCAGCCCTCAAGGAGGCACGCAGGTGGGCGGGGTGCTGACCTGGACCACCAGCGGCTTCCGCAGGTGCCGGTTTCGCAGCTTCCTGGGCTTTGGCAGGAAAAAGTCCGACTGCATCTGTGGGGAGACAGTGCTGGGCTCAATGCGCCCTGTCCGTGGCCAGGTGGCCTGGCAGCCAGGGGGCAGGGCCCCACTTACACTGATGGAGCTCAGGTGCTGCCGGAACGTCAGCTCTGTCTCCTTGTTGGGAAAGAAGAGCTTCCCATGCCGGCTGTTGGGCGGCAACGTCGTTGGGACGGCAAAAAGGCCACCATCTGAGTCGCTGCTGCCCGTGCTGGCGGGACTGGCCACCAAGAGGGGCCTCGGAGGGTTTCTCAGACCTAGAGACGGAGAAGGGAGATGACAGCAGTACTCCCCGAGCAACACCACCAGTGCAGAAGGGCGTCCACCGGGAAGAAAATCAGAAACGAATTCTTGACAACCCTATCTGCTGTCCACGGAAGAAATCTCCTGTATATCCATCCTGTAAGAAGCTGCTTTTCTCCTTCTCTCCCTGAAATTCTGGTCCTCACCAAGTAATTACATCAGAGTTTTCCTTGACCTCTGCTGACCTCAGTGGAAGGGCAGATGCACCTTCCAAGTCATCCAGTCTAGACCAGAGGTCAGAAAATGCTCTCTGGACACGGCCAGACAAGAAGTCAGCCTTGAGTACACGGTCTCTGCTGAACTCAGCACAAGAGCAGCCACAGACAACCTGTGAGCCAGTGGCCATGTAAATAAAACAAAACTTCATTTACAACTTGATTTAAATAAAGTTTACAATAAAACTTTATTTACAACCAGCAAGCTGTGGACCATGGTCCGCTGATCCTCTTGGTCTTAGTCTGAGTATACAGAAAAAAGACCCAAAGATAAAAGGATGAAACATTTATGAACTACCATTTGGGGACTCTGGGCTTCCCACATGGCACGGCAGTAAAGAATCTGCCTGCCCATGCAGGAGACTCAAGAGATGCAGTTTCGATTTCTGGGTCAGAAGATCCCCCGGCGGAGGAAATGGTCAACCACTCCAGTATTCTTGCCTAGAGAATGCCATAGACAGAGGAGCCTGGCGGGCTACAGTCCATGGGGTCGCCAAAGTCGGCCATGACTGAGCAACTGAACAACATTTGGGGACTCTGCTCACTGTTTTCATCACAGCCGCTACTGCAGCTTATTTCATGGAAGAGACGGGTCCCCTTTCTTTGTTCTTTATTTGCAAATCTGTGAGGCTGAATCGACACACACTGAGTCCAGAGACCGTATCTTCCCAATGCCTATCAGGATTCTAGAACTGCAGGTGCCTAAGCCAGAAGCATCCTCAATCAAGGGAAAATGTGGGTATTTAAGAGTTCACAGAATTACAAAACTGAAGCCCAGAGAGAAGGTGGAGAAGATCACACAGCCTACCTGCTGGCACCACCCTGGTTCACCTCTGATGAACGTGCCTCTGCCCTGAGGACAATGGGCTCAGAGCCTGTGGCTGCCCCACAGGGGGCCACCGCCAGGAGAAGGACCACCACCAGGAGGGAAACAGAGAACACGACAGCAGGAGAAGGGGACCTGACACTCCACCAGCTTCGTTCTTTACAATTCATGCAGAACAAACAATTCCAGCCACGACAATGTATTTTTTCTAATAAAAATAGTAAGTAAATCGACGCCTTAGGGAAACGGGTTTTGTCTGTCCTGGGATTTTATGTGCCACATAACCGAATAAGAGACCCTGAACTTAAATACTTCACAGACACAACTGTGGACCAGCAGGTAAGCCCGTCTTGCTTTCCAAGATTTGTGTTCAGCTGTTGGGGAATCCCTTAACTGAAGGCCTCATTATTCTTTCAGAGGAAAAGAAAAGCAGCCTTTGTAAGACTCAGAAAGAACCAGCCCTCCTCAGGCTCTAAGCCACCAGTTCAGCAGGACACAGAGGCTGCAGGTGACCTCAGAAGGCAGGTCCCCCAAGGTGAACAAACTGGTCAGGGTCCCCCACATCTCCTGCCAGCTCCCACACCCAGTGCCCCAGGGCTTTTGTGCTGGGCCCTGCTCTCCCCCTCTCCATGAGGCGGTGGTGAGTTCTGTACCCGCACGCCATCCACCAGCCTGTGGCCAACACAGTGGAGCCCCCAGGCCCCTGCAGGCCCAGCACCGCATGTGGCCAGTCGAGCCTCACCTGAGGAGCAAGGTACGGAGCTGGGCGAGAAGGCCTTGCTGTGGCGGAGGGCAGCCTGGTTTCGGGGGCAGCGCGGGCTGCGGGAGCTCACGGTCACCACCTTTCCTGGCGGTGTTGTTGATTGCTCCTCCTGGGCGGGCCTCACAGAGGCTGTGGAGCCAGTGTTCGTCTCTGGAGCCTGGGACAGAAACGGGCCGGGACATGGACCAACTTGGCACATGGACGATGCTTCTGGACCAAGTGCCCGGGGCAGAGGCACAGAAACACATGAGTGTGGAGGGACAGCAGAGGGCCAGAGGTCACACGCCATGACACACACTCAGCGCCCCAGGCCCCCAGGCAAAGAGCCACTGTCCTCTGGGAGCCCTCTGCCTTCACTGCCATGGTGGCACAGACAGGCTGTCCCCTGCAGTGACAGGAGGGGACGCCGAGTGGCAAGCCACAGGGATTCACCTTCTTAAAGCCTCTTCTGTGAGTCAGAGAAAGGAAACACAAGAGTAATTTCTAATGCTAAACACAAGTACGGCCAAAGAGCCCTCTGCTGAGTCAAAACCCCCACCTCAGGGGTTTCGTGGGCCTGCCCGAGGCCACAACCTCCACAGGCGCGGCTGCCATCGAGTGCCCGGGCCCCCACCACACGGGCACCCCTTCCGCTCACCACGCCCTGTGACTTCACCGCCCCGGCCCCCAGCACCACTGCTCTCCTGCCAGGAGAGCTGACTCTTCTGGCCCACGTGGGGCTCTGCTCGCTGGCCTTGGCAAGGCCCACCCAACAGGGCGCCCTTTCCCAGGGCCATCACAGCCACTGCTCCCCAAGCGGGAGCCTGGCGAGGAACCGCAGACCACTCCAACCAGCCACCTCCCAGGCAGCTGCCCACCAGGTCCCCGGGGCACACTGCACCCAGCCCAGCCCCCACCCAGCTCTGCTCCCTGCACCCTGGCTGTGCCCCAACCATGCCCCCAGGAAGGCCTTTCCCAAGCACACTGAAACCTGCGCTGTTCCCAGCTCCGGGCCACGCTGCCCCCGTGCCCCCGTCTGATGCTTGTCCCCGTGGCCCACATGTTCAGGCACAGTGGCCTCCCCGCAGCTGGGGAGCCCCGCGGGACAGGACGCGGGCCTGTACCACAGGGCACCAGGGCCCTGACTGCCTACCCTGTGCACCCCACCCTACTCCAGGGAACCAGAGGCCAGCCCTGGACCAGCTCCTCTGGGAGCCCCTGGGCCCCGACCAACTTCCCCGAGGCCAATCCCTGCTCTCTGGACCCCACTTACCAGTCGGGGGTTGACCTCAGTGGAGATGAGCTTCAGGAGGCAGCTGAGAAGGCGCTGCTTGTGGAAGGCGGCGGGCGGTGAGCTGGCGTGGGGTCCTGGGGCGTCTGGGCCCAGCACCGCCAGCCAGTCGTACTCCAGCTGCAGCTTGCTGGGCTTGCCCATCATGAGGTAGACTTCAGCCAGCGTGAGGCTCTCGGAGGTCTGCAGGTTCCAGCCCTCCTCGCGCAGTTGCTGGGCCAGCCGGCTGGCCGGGACGTCCTTTGGAGGCTTGGTGGCAGGCTGGCCCTGAGGTGGAGGATCCGAGGGGCTCACCTTCTCCTGAGGCTCCTCCGCAGGTGCGTCCGCCAAGTCTTTAGTGCAGACGTCTGGCTGGAGCCCGGGGCTGGGCTGAGGCTCCGGGCCAGGTGGGCCACGGACAGGGGATGGGGCCCTGGCCCGGCTGAGGTCAGCCCCCTCCGTGACACAGGCCTCTGGGGAGGGCCAGGCCGCGGGCCGTGGGTCCGCACGGCGGCCCTGCTCGGGAATGATGAGGTCCTGGCATGACTTCATGTAGCGGGGGAAGGGGTCCAGCAGGGACAGCTCATCCTCCAGATCTGGGAGCTGGCCGCAGGCACACACTGGCGCCCCGGGCTCTTGGGCGGGGCCGTCCCCGCCCTCTGCAGCGGCAGCTGCTGGGGTCTTCTCAAGCCGTCCCCCGGCATCCTGCAGCCCCGGGGGTAGCCTGTCGGGGGCGTCTGGGCTGCTGAAACTCGTGGCAGCCCCCTCCCCAGGGGCACTTTCTGGGGAACTCTCCCCGGAGCTCTGTGAGGCATCAGTGGAGGGAGGGGGCCGCCCCCCGGCCTTGGCCTCAGAAACGGCCCTGGGGCACTTCAGCTGGCCCCTGGCCGTGCCCTGCCCGCTCTGGATGCCCAGGATCTGGGCTGGGGGCAGCGCGTGGGTGTCCTTGGCGCTCTGCTTGCACCGGCCGCCCTCCTGCCAGTGCACCGTGCAGAAGGCCTTGGAGTGAACCACCCGGGCCACACCTGGCAGCGGTGTCAGGGTGCAATTCTCGCCCGGGAACAAGTGCAGCGCCACCTTCTCCTGCGACGGCTCCGAGAACGAGTCCTGCAGCTGCCGCTCCTCCAGCGTCTTCCGCTGAGTGCACCATCAAGGATCCACCTGTGGTAGCTCATGCCCCCAGGCCAGTGGGCCTCGGGGAGACAGGACAGGCACTTCTTTCTGTAGGGGCCCCACACCCATCACCGCCCTCTGTGCTGGGGACTGCGCAGGACATGAAGATGGAGAGCTAACCTCAGTCATTTCCCTTAACCTGCTGGCAGGGGTGCCTTGGCCACAGCCCGTGGGCCACACGGCAGCCATTCAGGCATAGAGGGCTGTTGTGCCACGAGTTCTCACACCATGAGGAAGCCACAAAGGGGGCTCAGACCTTAAGCCCAGAGGACGAACGGCTGTGGGTTTTAGTTGTGTTCCACACCAGCCCATGGCCCAACTGCTACACCCCAGGGCTCTGCTGCCAAGCCAGGACTGAGAAGGAGATGCCTCCGAGTCCCAGGCAGCAGGTGCTATGGGGTCTGGGGGTTGTTTCACTAAGAAAAAGATACGATTCGCACTTCATGAAGTGCCCACTTCTGCTTCAGGAACTCAATGAGGCTGGAGACCTTCCGATGTAGCTCCACGATCATCCTGCAGAGAACGACAGACAGAGACAGGGGCTGGGACGCGCGGGGCCTTCTGGGAGTCCTGGAGGCTGTGGCAACAAGATGCCGCCGGGCTCTCTAGGCCCGAGCCACAGTGTCCATGCAGAGCCCCTGGCCTCTTTTCTAACACCAACCCTTCAAACTGAGAAAACTGGAGGCCCATGTGAAACTGCAAGAAGTAAGAGAACCCAAGCGCCCTTTACAGGACGAGGCCTCAACCAGGACAGGGCCTGGCACAACGGCCCTTCTCCTACCAGCTCCTTCAGGGGTCAAAGAGTGGGTGCAGGCTTAATGAAGCCCAAGAAAATAAAAATACGCATGGGAGGAATGAAGTCCTGACCCAGGCTATGACACAGATGAGCCCTGAGACCAGATGCTCACTGAGGTCAAACAGAAAGGACCCACATACAGTTCTGCTGATGTGAAACATCCAGCACTGGTGAATCTACAAGGACCAGTGTAGGGAGGCTGGTGGGGCCTGGGGAAGTTGCAAGGGGATGGGGAATGAGTGTTAGGTGGGCATGGGGTTTCCTCTTAGGTGAAGAAAATTTCTGAAACTAGAGAGAGGTCACGTCTGTACAACACCGTCAAGGTGCCCAACGCCCTGAACTGGGCCCTTAAAAAAAGCTCACCGTTAATATACAAAATAACGAGAACTGGAGAATGACCCAACCCTGGGTGCCCAGTGCATAGCCATACACACATCAGAGACACGGCAGGAGAAAAAAGGGAGCGGGTCTCAGGGAAAGAGGCGGGAAGACCCTGAAGCTGTTGGTCTGTGACCTTGCGATGCATTCACACCCACTCTAAGCTTGCAAAACCCCAGCCAGCGACGCAAACGCAGCCCTGGAGTCCGAGGACCTCACGCTGAGGCAGCCCTCATGCGACCCTCAGGTGGAGCCGGGGCACCGGGTGGCTGCTGCTCCCCCAGGGGCCCCTCTAGCCCTGTCCCTTGCAGCTCGCTCCGCTCCAAACATCGAGCACCTCACCTGAGCCGTGGGTTCTGGGCGAGGCTCTGCACGCGGGCCCAGGCGTGGTTGTTCCGTGGCTGGAGCTCCACAGGGACCCTCAGGGGCAGGCGCACTGGCTTCTGGTCCTCTTCGTCACTCAGGCCTGCGACAGAGGGGGCTTTAGCATCATCTGTGCGGGCACAGACGGACCTCGACGATGAGGTGAAGCTCTTGGTCAGACCGCTAAGGTGCCCAGAGAGGAGGAGGGGCAAGCAGCCCTGGGGAAAGTTGGAGGGGGTAGGGCGAGGAGCGGCTCTACATTTGCCACAGCCGCCGCACACCCGCTGTGCCAGGCCCTTGGCCCAGCCATGGGAGACTCGCCCTGACACCTACAATGTGCCATCTCAGGACAGCTGGGGCTTCAGAGCTGGATTAGATGCCTGAGTGGACACACCACTGTGCCTGGAGCTGCGGTCCAAGAGTGGATCACCCAGGCTCGGCCACCACGGGACACCATGGGATGTTTCCAGCTCAGGCTGGAAATCACTAAACGCAGCCGTCCAGCAAGCCTCCCCAACGGGAACGGGCCCTCAACGCCTGGCCTGGCCCACCCCAGCGGAGCTGCATCTGACGTACCATCGGGGTCACAGAGTTTCTTCAAGGCACGGCACATGGGTGCTTTGATCCGCAGGTTCCTCCCTTTGTACCGGACTGTGGTGGCCCTGGGAGAGGGGTTGAAGGAGCGCTGAGGCCTCAGAGTAGAGTCACTCCCACCCTGTGAAGTGATGGAGGGCCCTGGCCGAGCACCCAGCCTGGCCTCCGGGGCTTGTGCTCGGCCCCGTGAGGGGGCCCCTGCAGAAGCTCCCAGGGCTGCGGGCAGGCGGACGTCACACGACAGATGACAAGGCTGGCCTGGACCTCCCTGAGCAGGCAGCTGGCCACAAAGGCGGCGCCCACCGCTCAGGACACACCTGCCCTCCTGCCTGGTGACGACGAGCACCTGCCACCTCCCACCCAACAGCCCGCTCCCTGGAGGCCCCCTCCCCTCCTCTGCCCCAGAGCAGATGGGCTCACCCACCTCTACGTAACCTCTCAACCCACCCCACCTCTACGAGTCAGGGACGTCACTCAGGCCTCTGCAAACCACACTGGGGGTCAAGTGGAGGCTGGGGCCCTAGAAGCCAGCAGGTGGGGGTGCTACATGCTTGTGCTCCCCGCACTGACCTGCAGCAGGTCCAGAATCAGTGGGGCCTGCCCAACATATGTCATAGCTGTGGGTGACTCTCTCTCTGAATACTGCTGTGGCAGCAATTTATACAATGTTCAAATTACAAAAAGAAATACTACTACTAATGAAAGAAAAATAAAAGCCACAAAAAATAGCTCCCTCTGAAAACACACTTGGTATGCTTCAGCAATACTCAATAAAGGTAGATTGTCTTCAAGACTGCAGCCAAACAAGGTGGGCCAGACAATTACGAAAGATTGGGGGTGATCAGGAAGGTCCCTGCAGCCTCTATGTTCTTGCTCCACTTGAAAACAGGAAATCACAAATGACGTGTCTTGGCTAGAACTTCCAAATAAAACCACCACAAGACTCCACGGAGCAAGCCCCTAAGAAAAGGCATTGGCCAGCCACCCAATGGTTGGTGAACAAACATAGGTTTATGTTTTACAAAAGGTTCAAGGCTGATATCATTGCTTTTATGACTGTTTTGATTTTTTACCTATTTCAAAAATTGAACTATGATATTGTGTTTCAGAAGAACAGATACTGAACACAGTTCCCTCTGCTGCACAGTAACTCCGTATTTCTTTCTTTTACATATGGTACTGTATATCTGCTAACCCCCAACTCTTAACTTCTCTCTCCACCCCCTCACCCTCTGATACCCGTAAGTTTGTTTTCTACATCTACGAATCTATGTCTGTTTCGTAAATAAGTTCATTTGCATTATTTTTCAGATTCCACCAATGGACATGAGTTTGAGCAAACCCCGGGAGAGAGTGGAGGACAGGGAAACCTGGAATGCTGCAGACCATGGGGTTGAAATACTGGACACAACGGAGTGACTGAACAAGTGTCAGTACATGTTCCGCCTATATTCTCTGTGAGGAGCTTTGCAGTGCTGCGCCTTGTATTTGCGTTTTTAGCCACTGTGAGTCTGTTCTTGTCTATGGCATGAAGGCGTGCCCTAACCTTGCTGATCTACATGTGACTGGCTGCCCAGCTGTCCCGATACCACTCGCTGAAGAGACAGTCTTCTCGCCACTGTGCACGCTTGCCTCCTTTCTGAAAGGTCAATGGACCAGAGGTGTGTAGGTTTACTTCTGGGCTCTCCATTCTCTCCCACTGATCCAAAGGTCTGTTTACATGAAGACCACACACCGTTTGGATTACTGTAGCTTTGTGGCATTGTCTGAAGCCTGGGAGGGTTATGCCTCTAGCTTTGCTCTTTTCCCTCAGGACTGCTTTGGCAGTTCTGGGTCTTTTTGGTTTCATACAAATTTTAGGATTACTTGTTCTCATTAGGTGAAAAACATCATGGGTAATCTTATAGGGATCACATTAAATCTACAGATTGCTTTGTGCAGTATGGCCATGTTAACTATATTAATTCCTCCACTCCAAAAGCATGGGATATCTATTTCCTTGAATCATCTTTGATTTCCTTTATCAGTGTTTTATAGTTTTCAACATAGAAATTTTTCACCTCCCTGGTCAGGTTTATTTCTAAAGTTTTAATTTTTTTTCATGCAATTTTAAGCATGATTTTACTCTTTCTACCCTTGACCTTAACCAAAGGCTGAGAAGTTATTTTTACTCTTTCTGGTATTTCAGCATAAAGAAATGGTATGGATTTCTGTGTGTTAATCTTGTGTCCTATTATGTTACTAAATTCACTTTATAAGTTTGGGTGGCTTTTGCGTGGAGTCTTTAGGGTTTTCTATATAGAGTCATGTCATCTGCATATGATGACAACTTTACCTCTTCCCTTCCAGTCTGGATGCCTTTTCTTTCTTTTTCCTGTCTGACTGTTGTGGCTATGAGTTCCAATACTTTGTTAAATAGACGTGATGAGAGTGGGATCCTTGTCTTCTTCCAGAAGTTAAAAGGAAGGCTTTCAGCTTCTCGTCATTCAGCATTATGTTGGCTATAGGTCTGTCAAGATTGGTTTTTATTACGTTGAAATGTTTCCTCCATACCTACTTTGGTGAGAGTCAAATGCTTTTTCTGCATCTATTTGAGATGATTGCATGGTCTTTTCTTCTGCTGATGTGGTTAACCACACTGACTGACTCACAGGTGTTGAACCATCCTAGGGACTCTGGGACAAATCCAACTTGATTGTAGCATATGATCTTTTATATGTGTTGTTGGATTTGGTTTGCTAATATTGTGCTGAGAGATTTCCAGCTGAATTCATCAAAGATACTGGCCGGTCATCGTTTTTAGTATTGGCCTAGATTTTGTATCAGGGTGATGGTACACTCACAGACTGACTTTGGAAGTGTTTCCTCCCGTCAGCCCCCTGGAAGAGTATGAGAAGGATTAATATAAGTTCTTTGCATGCTTGGCAAAATTCTCCAGTGAAGCCGTCAGTCTGGGACTTCTGCTTGCAGGGAGCTTTTTTACACTTTTATTGGAGGTTTCTGCTGTACAGCAGGTGCATCAGTTATATTATCTACACACACAAACGCTGCTGCGGCTGTGTGGGCTCTTCCGACGTGTCCGACTCTGTGCCGCCCCATGGACTGCAGCCTGCCAGGCTCCTCTGTCCACGGCATTCTCCAGGCAAGAGTACTCAAGTGGGTTGCCATTCCCCCCTACTTCAGGTGATTTTCCCAACCCAGGGATCAAATCCAGGTGTCCTGCATTCCAGACAGATTCTTTATTGCTGAGCCACCAGGGAAGCCCATATATATATATACACACACACATGCCTTCTTTTTAAAATTTCCTTCCTATTTAAGTCACCACAGTTCATTGAATTCCCTGTGCCATACAGTAGGTTCTCACTAGTTATCTATTTTATACATATGAAGGGAGTTTTTTAATTACAGATTCTGTTTCACTTCCAGTGACTGGTCTACTCAAATTATGTTTCTTTTTGATTCAGTTTTGATGGGCTGTATATATCTAAAAACTTCTCTATTTCTACTAGGTTGTTCATTTTGTTGGTATGTAACTTTTCATATGCTTATTTAACTTATATGCAGGGTACATCATGAGAAACGCTGGGCTGGATGAATCACAAACTGGGATCAAGATTGCCAGGAGAAATATCAATAACCTCAGACATGCAGATGACACCACCCTTATGGCAGAAAGTGAAGAAGAACTAAAGAGCCTCTTGATGCAAGTGAAAGAGGAGAGTGAGAAAGTTGGCCTGAAGTTCAACATTCAGAAAACAAAGATCATGGCATCCGGTCCCATCACTTCATGGCAAATAGATGGAGAAACAGTGGAAACAGTGGCAGATTATTTTTTTGGGCTCCAAAATCACTGCAGATGGTGAGTGCAGCCATGAAATTAAAAGATGCTTGCACCTTGGAAGAAAAGTTATGACCAACCTAGACAGCATACTAAAAAACAGAGACATTACTTTGCTAACAAAGGTTCTTCTAGTCAAAGTTATGGTTTTTCCAGTAGTGATGCACAGATGTGAGAACTGGACTATAAAGAAAGCTGAGCGCTAAGAATAGACGCTTTTGAACTGTGGTGTTGGCGAAGACTCTTCAGAGTCCCTTGGACTGCAAGGAGATCCAACCAGTCAATCCTAAAGGAAAGCAGTCCTGAATATTCATTGGAAGGACTGATGCTGAAGCTGAAACTCCAATACTTTGGCCACCTGCTGCGAATAACTGACTCATTTGAAAAGACCCTGATGCTGGGAAAGATTGAAGGCAGGAGGAAAAGGGGACGACAGAGGATGAGATTGTTGGATGGCATCGCCAACTCAATGGACATGAGTTTGAGTACAAACTACAGGAGATGGTGATGGATTGGGAGGCCTGGCGTGCTGCAGTCCATGGGGTTGCAAAGAGTAGGACACAACTGAAAAACTGAACTTTTCATAATATTTTCTAATGATTTTTTTATATTTCTGAGGTGTCAGTTGCCGTTTCTTCTCACTTCATTTGGGTCCTCTCTTTATTCTTCTTGGTGAGCCTGGCTAGAGATTTAGCAGTATTTTTGTCCTTTTAAAACACCCAACTCTTGGTTTTATTGATTTTTTTTCCTATTGTTTAATTTCTGTTTATGTCCTCTCTGGTCTTTATTCTGCTGACTTCACACTTTGTTTGTTCTTCTTTCTCTAATTCTTTTAGGTGGTAGGTTAGGTTTATTTGGTTTTTTTTCTTGTTTGTTTGACAAGGGCCTGTATGACTATAAACTTTTCAGGACTGCTTCTGCTATACCATGGACTTCATATGGTTGTGTTTTCACTGCCTTTGTCTTCACGATTTTTTTTTTCTCTTTGATTTCATCTCTGACCTATTGATGATTTTTAGTAGCACACTGTTTAGTCTGTGTGTAATCATTTTTTCCTCATTTCCCTTTCTGTGGTTGACTTCTGATTTCATGCAGTTGTGATCACAAAAGATGCTTGAAATAATTTCTATTCTCTTAAACGTGTTGAGATTTGTTCTATGCCCTAGTATGTGGTCTATCCTAGAATGTTACATGGATACTTATAAAGAATGTATATTCTGGGTTTTTTTGGATGTAGTGTCCTGTAGCTATCAATTAAGTCTAACTGTTCTATTGTGTCATTTAGGATCTCTGTTGCCTCATTGATTTTCTGTCTAGAAAATATGTCTGTTGATGTCAGTGTGGTGTTAAAGTCTCCTACTATTATTGCATTCCCATCAATTTTCCCCTTTGTGTCTGTTAGTACTTGATTTTTCACTTTTTTGTTTCTGGCTGTGCTGGGTATTCATATACCCAGCACATGAGCCTTCTCCAGTTGCAGTGCAAGGGCTTCATGTTGCAATGCATAGACTACCCTTATTGCAGAGCACGGGTTCTAGAGAACATGAGCTCAGGAGCTGCAGCATGTGGGATCTTAGTTCCCGAACCAGGGCCATGACAGTAAAGGACGAAGTGTTAACCACTGGACCATCAAGAATTCCATATCGCTTTTAACACCTATTTTGTCTGATATGAGTACTGTGACCATTTTCTCACCATTTCTCGTATGAAATATCTTTTTCCATTCCCTCACTTTCCAATCTCTGTGTCTTTCCCTCTAAAGTGGATCTCTTATAGTAGCCTATTGTAAGTTCTTTTATTATCCAACCTGACAGTTTGTATCTTTTGATTAGAGCATTTAGTCCATTGACATTTAAAGCAACTACTGATGAGTATGCCATTTAAATCTTGTTTTCCAGTTAATTTTATATTTCTTTTTGGTCTCATTCTTGAGTTCCTTACTCCTTGTTTGATTTGTGGTTACCTTGGTTCTCAAATATGTGAACCCAGAAATGTATCTACCAGCTTTACACTGGCAGTCATATAAATACAAATACATTCCAAAAGGTCTTTACTTCCTTATTCCCCTCCCCCACATTTTGTGATTTTGAGGTCTTATCTTACATCTTCATGTTTATCCTTTGCTGTTCATTGTAGTTACAATTGCTTTCTCAGAATTTTTTTATTTTTTAAAATCTATATACTGGCTTATCTAAAGTGATCTTTAGTCCTTTTAACAGATTTCTTTTTCCTATTGTGATATTTCCCTTTCCTATAGACTGCTGCTTCTCCTTTTATTCAGAAAGGACCTCTCACTATTCCTAAAGGGTAGGGTCAGTATGCCTGTATTCCTTGAGTGTTCGCTTGTCTCTGAAGTTCTCTCTCCTTCAGCTCCAAATGATCATCCTGCTGGGTTGAATAGCCTAGATGGAAATTTCTTCCCTTTCAGGACTTTGAATTTATTTTGCCACTCCGTTCTAGCTTGGACCGTTTCTGTAGAGAAATCAGCTGATAGCCTCATGGGGGTTTCTTCGTAATTGACTCTTTGTTTTTCTCTTGCTGCCTTCAGAATCCTCTCTTTATCTTTTGTCATGATGTGCCCTGGAGTAGGTCTGTTTGGGTTCTTGTTGTTTGGGACCCTCTGTGCTTCTGGTCCCTTTAAAACTGTTTCCCACTTTAGGTTTGGGAAACTTTCAAATGTATTTTTGATTCCCTTCTCTTTCTTCTCCTCTTTGGTTTCCTTTTATGCGTAGATTGGCACACTTCATATTATTCCACTGATCCTGTATGTTGCTTTCATTTTTTTCATTTGTCTGTTCTGATTGGGGGATTTCTGTTATTCTATCTTCCAGATCACTTATTCGTTCTTCTGCATTATTTAATTACCCGTTTACTGTCTTTAGCTCGGTTTCTCATCTTGGTAATTGAGTTGTCTGATTTCGATTGGCTCCTCTTTATACTTTCTAGATCCTTAGGCCAGTGATCTACATCTCTAATGATAGCCCTTAACTTCTTCAGCATTTTTATTACCTCCTTTTTGAGCATGGGGTAGACTGGAGAGGTCTATTTCATTATTTGTTCTCTCAGGAGATTTCCTTCCTTCTTTTATTTTTTTAAGGATTTAAAAAATCTCCTTCTTACAAGGCACAGCTGATGAACACAAAGGCTTCTCACAGGGGCACCACTCGGCGGGAAGAGCAGTCCCAGGAGAAGGGTGGTGGGACAAGCAGAACCTGCGCAGCCCAGAGTCCATGGTGGGGTGGGGTCAGGGCCTGAGCGCCTCAGACAGAGGGGCTCCAGTGGCCACAGCACATGTACTCAACGATCCCGTCCACTGCCAGCCTCCTTTGGGGACCTGGCAAGTATGGCTCAACCAAAACTGGTGTCCCATGTTTGACTGCAGCACAGGAAGCAGAGGGTCTCTCACTCTGGCCCTTTGCAGTCTGCGACCAGGCTTTACCTTCACAGCCTGCTTTAACGGAACAGTCACACAGGCTCTACTTAGGGCTTTCTGCTTGTGGGAAGAGGTCAAAAATAGAGCGGCTTTCTGGCAGTGGATCCTGAAGGTGAGGGTCCACTTTCCTTTTCCCTCCTCAGGTTCTGTTTCAGCGCCTGTCATTTTTTGATCCAATCCATCCAACACTGGCTTCATTAACTAACAGTCACCCAGGAGAGCTTTTCGGCTCTTTCTGACTCTAGGCAGTCTTTCCCATAAGATAATGTGCAAAGATCTTAGGGTCTGTTTGTTAAGAGTGTAGCAGAAAGACCCCTCTGTCTTCAGTTACAGGCGTGGGTTCTTGTTCAGCTCTTCCAGTCCCTCCGTGACTCAGGGGAGATCACATTCCCTCTCTGGTCCCTCCCTGATCTGATCAGAACCACTGTCACCACTGGACGCCCCTTCTCTATCCTCTTGTTCTTTTAATTGGGATTAGTTCCTCTGGTTTTTCCTTTTACTTAAATTTCTCTGAGCCTGTGAATTTAGGAGAAACAGTTATCTAGGCAGGCAGACCCCAGGAGCCAGCTCCCCCCACTGTTGTGTCAGGAGGGGAGGTTCAGAGATGATGAGAGCCTGCAGGGAACACGGTCTCCACTGAGACCAAGAGCATGAGACTGAAGCCCCTCAACCCAGGGGAAACACACACAGCAGAGCACTCCCAGGACCTTCTGATGCTGCTGGAGTGGGAACCAAGAACAACGGGTCAGTTCTTACACAGCTCCTGCCAGTAAAGGGTTCTGAAGCAAGTGGACATTCCTGCCCTTCCATCCCAGACAAACACAACAGCAGCAGCAAGATTTAAAGAGCTGGGGAGCCATGTCACGTGGCACCTGTATTTGTGATAACCACATTTTCCGTTAAACTGCTGTTTTGGGACTTCCTTTTTTTTTAAGAGAAATTGAACAGGGCATGCTTTATGACTAGAGACCGTTCTGAGGTTACGATCCCTTTCCTCTTCTCACAAATCAAAGTTCTAGGAGTGGCTGGAGGCTGGAGCTAGCACAGGGAGGCCTGGCCCCTGCCAGGCTGGGCAGGAGCACCTGCAGGAGAATCAGGCCCAGCCCTGCTCACACGGAGCGATGCAGAGACCCCTCTGAGTCCTCCACCAGTGTGACTTCAACAGAACAGGCAGCAGAGTAACTCCTCTGTGTGCATGGGAGTCGAGCTTTCCTTTCTTGTATTTTTCATTTACTTCTCTACAAAGTTAACTTGATAAGTCTAATAAACATGTGCCAAATTCTATGCTGCTGGGTCTGCGACCAATGCAATGAGATTTAATTTTAGAACTTTTCTCAATTCATTTGCTCCTTAATCTAATTCTACAATTTTATAATGAAGGGAGATAGACAGTTATTTGGAAATGGTCTGCATGAGAGGCAGGGATGGGAAGTGAGATAAATACTCAATGTTCTGATGTCAAGGACTAGTTTTTCCACAGGCACCTTCCTAACTCCCCCCATCTCTGTCTCACTTTTACAGGATTTTTGCTTTGTTCTTCAAAACGGATGTCTGTTGTCAAAAGAACACACAATACATCAATGGAGCAGAATTTAAAGTCTGGAAACAGACCCACACAGTATAGTCAACAGACCTTAGACGAGGGTGAAAAAGCAGCGAATAGGGGAAGCAGGTGCGGCCAGTCCCACTGGACACACCCACAGGCCACAAACTGGACCTCAGCACAAACGACATGGTGTGTACCAAAGTCAATTCAGAGTGGATTTATATATCAAACCATAACACTTTTAGAAAAAAACATTGGAAAAAATCTTGTGACCTTGAGTTCAGCAAAGACTTCTTAGACATACTAAAAGCATGATCCAAACATGAAAAAAACAACAAACTGGACTACACCACAGCTGAAAACGTTTACCCTGTGAAGGTCACTGATAAAGCCACTAAGAAGATGAACCACAGACTGGGAGGAAACGTCTGTAAGTCACCTGCCTGACACAAGGCTTGTGTCTGGAACAAATGAAGGACATTCAGAACTCAGTGGGCACAAGACCTGAAGTAGCACTCCACAAGAGACGACCAGTGAGTCTTAGGAAGGTGTTCAATACCAGCCCTCAGGGAAATGAAGTGAAAACCACAGTGAGACACCCCTTCACCAGCAGAGTGGCTCAGATCAGACACTCTGAGCACACCCAGCATGGGGCATGTCAGGGCACCCAGAAGCCTCCCTGGAAAGCAAGCTGGCAGCCCCCTGTAAAGTCTACACACGCCTACCACTCCTTCCGTGAGAATCTATGACAAATGCTGGAGTCACATAAGCACATGATATTATACCAAAAGTCATACCCATCCTGAACAGAATTATGAATCTTCCCAATGATGAACTTAAAAATATAAGGAACACTAAAGGAATAGAATTCTTAAAAAATCAACAACCAGCAATCACACAGAATTCAAATTAATTCTAGGATAGTCCTTCACTCTCCGTAAACTGCCTATGTCCCTTACTGGCGCGTAGGGGAAGGATGAACAGACCATGGATCCACACAGCCACAGGGATGGCTCTCCAGGGAAGGCTCATGCACATACCACCACTCAAACCTTTAGATCCTGGAGCCCACAGAGGGCAGGAAGCAGGCAGGGCGGCCTGACACTGACGGTGCACAGGTGGACGGGGGTCATAAACCACCCTGGGGCGGGGGCCGCTGGCCTCCACCATACCCCACACCTCTGGGAGGCTTGGTATGCCCAGCGATGCCAGCTGGCCAAGCCACCTGCTCCCCCGGCCACCGGGACAAGCCTCTGCTCTTTCATACGTGGTGGTGCAAACCACCTGGCCACTCTCAGGCCTGCTCAGATGGGTGACAGTCCAGACACAGAGCCCGGGAACCCGCCGCCCGCCTCTGTGAGCACAGACGCTGGGCCAGAGCCATAGCGCACAAGCGCATGGCCAGCCTGCCTGGCAGACCCTCAGTCTGAGGGCAGGGGCCCACCCGCCATCCTGCACCAGGCCAAGGGTGGAAAGCAGCGAAAGAGACACGTGCACCTGAATGTTCATCGCAGTACTGTTTATAACAGCCAGCACATGGAAGCAACCTAGATGAATGGATAAGGAAGCTGTGGTACAAGTACACAATGGAATATTACTCAGCCATTAAAAAGAATACATTTGAATCAGTTCTAATGAGGTGGATGAAACTGGAGCCCATTATACAGAGTGAAGTAAGCCAGAAAGATAGACACCAATACAGTATACTAACGCATATATATGGAATTTAGAAAGATGGTAACGATAACCCTATATGCAAGACAGAAAAAGAGACACAGATGTATAGAACAGACTTTTGGACTCTATGGGAGAAGGCGAGGGTGGGATGATCTGAGAGAACAGCATCGAAACATGTATATTATCAGGTGTGAAACAGATCGCCAGTCCAGGTTGGATACATGAGACAAGTCCTCGGGGCTGGTGCACTGGGATGACAGAGGGATGGGATGGGGAGGGACGTGGGAGGGGGGTTCAGGATGGGGAACACATGTAAATCCATGGCTGATTCATGTCAATGTATGGCAAAAACCATTACAATATTGTAAAGTAATTAGCCTCCAACTAATAAAAATAAACGAAAAAAAAAAAAGGAAGGAAAGCAGCTGGGGTGTCAACATGAGAAAAATGCACAGGACAGATGGCCTTCCAGAAGCAAGAGGAGCTCCCACACTACAAAGCACGAGGTTGAGGAGAAGAGTGAGACCGTGAGAGTGAGGGCCGAGTGGAGACCTGCAAAGAACAGGGATGGACCCCAGGTCGGGAAGAAGCTGGGGCAGGTCAATCCACTCCCCTGGGCTGGCCACCTCCTAACGGGCAGATGCTTAGCTGCAAGGGGATAAGGGTTAACTCTGATGAGTTCAAGTTTTAATGGTTCTCACTGAGAAAAGGGGAGAAAACTGCATGTATTTCAAGGTCTACGATTGAGAGAAAAGTGCAAACTCACAGGAGCCAGCCCGCCACCCACCCCATCTACTCACCCAGCCTGAATGAGCTCATTCAGCTTCGTGGCATTCTTGTCGTCCATGCCTTCGGTGCAAAAACAAACATACGTGAGCATCAAGGTGCCAGGAGCAGAGCCCAGCAAGACTCCACGTGCTTATCTTCAGCGCAGAATCCAAACCACTTAATGGAGCCTCAGGGCCTCCCAGAGTAATAATGTCCATGTCAGCTGCAGCCCCCAGAGCCCACATGTCCCCTGCAGTAAGAGCACTGTCCCTCTCCAGCAACCACTCGCCCCAACGGCCCCATAAGACACTACCCTTTCCTGAGGCCCACCATATCCCACTACACTTGTCCTGCTGGGTTCCTGGGCTACTTGTGGGCTTGCCTCCAACAGCTCTGCCAAAGCACGGGCTGAGGCCCTGTACTACAGTGGACGCCCACTCCCCCCCACCCAGGGGTGACAGAAGTCGACAAAAGGACAAGGCTAGGGGAGCCTTCTGTGGGGAGGGGTCCAGCTGCGTGACACGGATGGGAAGACCAAAGACAGGGCCCCAGCACTGGGCCAGCACTTCAGGACCAGGAGTGCTTCAGGGCAGGATAGGGATTCAGGAGCTCAGCAGAGCACTCAGAGCAGGAGCCAGGGGTCTGTTTAGGAGTCCTCAGCCTGCAGGAGGAGGGGCAGGGAGGCAGGCCGCCTGACCCTTCCTTCAGAGGTTTCTGGGAGTCCTGCCTCTTTCAGGGAGGGCAGGTCACCCAGGGGACGCCCGCCCCCCCCACCCCAGCCTGCCCGGCTGTGACGCTCTCGGTGGCAGCTTATCGTCATCTCACAAGGTGGCCCTGCAGGGGTGCCCTTCCAAGCCATGTTGACAGGCTGCGGCCTCGTGTGCACAGTCACACGGCGAGGCCGAAACACCTGTACAGCTAGAGGGAAACTAGTTAAGAGGAGAGGCTCAGACCAAGGCACACGGAGGGTCCCAGACCCCTCAGAGCACCAGAGTTGGGAAAGACCAGGAAGTGGGGGCTGTTCTAAGTCCAGACCCAGGAGACAGGGCAGCTGTGAATGGGCATGCTGTGGACAGGCGTGCGCCGCCTGGCGTGGTGGATGTCCTGGGAGACCTGAGTTGGGCAGGAGACCAGTGAGGCTGTGGTGCCCACTGGAAACATTTTACACATGCTGGGCATGCAGGGGAACATCCCTGTTCTCAGGGGCCAGCGGCTGAGGGGTTCACAGTGTGCTTGGGCATTTGTAACTTACAGTCCCATGGCTGAGCAAGAAGAAAGGCAGTGTGTAGAGCGGCTGGGGGCAGGAGAGGTAACACAGATATGGCCAAAGTTCAGGCCAGTAAAATCTAAACAACAGTGAGTGAGGTCAATACATCTTCCTTCAATACTTCTACATGTTAAAACATCCTGGACATTAAAATGCTTTCAGGCTGAAAGCTGGCGAGAAAACAAAGAGCCCCAGGACTAAAGCTGCAGCCGCACCGGGAGGAGGCCCCAGGGAAGGTACTCACAGCCCCCGATCTTCTTGCGCAGTTCCCCGTAGCAGATGAGGCCATACAGCTCTTGGGATGACTTTTTGAGCCCACGGGAGAACACTGAAAACGAGGGAAGGTGCAGCTTCAGAAGGAGGGCACGGACGTGCAGGGCTCGAGGTCACGCCAGGGCACTGGTTTTGACCCCTTCACCCTGGACCACAGAGCAGAGTACACAGCAATATGGTGCTGTTTTTGCACTTTTCAAAAGAAAAAGAGGGAGGAGGGAACCCTGACAGGCAGAGCATTTTCCCTAGAGAGAAAATGGAGCGCCCAACACGGCGGGCTTCCACCAGGCACGGAATGTGGCGTCACCTCTCCGTGTACAGAGCGCGGCACGGGCTCGGGGAGGGAGGAGGGTGGTGGGGGCTGGGCAGCACGGACAGATCTGAGAAGCTCAGAACAGAACCAGCAAGACTGACAGGCAGATAGGAGACATCCACAAAGATTCAAAGCAAAGACAAGGACACTGTCACGGGAAGTGCAGTGACCATCACAACCGTAACCGTCTGGAGCTTGGTCCACAGTCCCGAGAGCCCTGTTGCTAGCCATGGCATCGAGAAAGGACTTCTCCAGGGCAGAGGACAGCAAACCATGGCTTGTGAGCCAGACCCAGCCAGGGCTCTCTGTAAACACACACATGAAGTAGCAGCAGCACACAGTCCTCCACACCCGGTCCACGCGAGCGAGGAAGCAGGGTGAAGCAGTTTCAGGGAAGACAGTAACCCTCCAAAGCCAGACTTGTTATAGAAGGACAGTTCAGACCATCACTGGGCCTTTCCAGGCTGGGGGAAGCCCTGGCCCTGGCACCCTGACCACAGGGAGAGGCAGCAGGGAAGCCGGAGGGGTCATCGGGGAGGCAAGAACTCGTTGCCCGGCCAAAGACCACCTGCAAGGCACAGGCAGAGTTCACAAGAGTGGCGTGAGCATGGCCACCACAGTCATCCTGCAGCAGCACTGCTGCTAATGGGGAGTGTCAGAAACCGGGCGGTCACAGGAGGGCCTGAGCCACGAGAGGCGGCAGGGGTGACACGAACACGGCTCTCCCAGCGTGTGGACAGAGGCAGCGGCAATGCCTCCCCCGAGGGCAGAGACCTGACGGAAGGGGTGCTCTGAGCAGGAAGTCAGGACTGCACCTGGCAGTGACCTAGACACTGTGACTTAAAGATAGTACCATGCAAACCACACTCAAACACAGGCGACAAGGGCTGGGAAAGCCCTGGATGGCCAGCCCTCCACCCCCAGCCTTCCATGCCAGGCCTGGCCCACTCCTAACCCACCAGGGCTCCCTTGGGAGAAGGGTGGGTAATGAAGAGGTAGGATCCAGGACCACAGTACCCTCCCTCCCAGCAAGTGAGCCAGGTACCCAGATGCCAGAGGCGTCCTCGCAGTTCAACCCAACCACCAGCTACAAGGCCTCCTGCCAGCCAGCATGCTGAGCTGAGGACACCCCAGGCCGTGTGCTGCGTGAGAACGAGGCCAGAGAGAGGCCGGCAGGTGTGCCAAAGCCGCGCTCTGGACTGGGGGCGGGCAGGTGGTGCTCACCGTTGTCGAAGTCGATGTACTTGGTGATCTTGTGCCACGTGCGGTAGTAGAAGTGGCGCACCTGCTCCTTGTTCTTCACCATGCTGGCTGGCTTGCCCTTCTTCCTGTACTTCAGAGCGATGTTGTTCTGGATTGCCTCAAAGTCCTTCCCATGCTGCAAAACAAAGCCCACGTTACCAGCACAAGGTGATCACAAGGCAGCCTTCGTAGAAGGCAGCTGCTTCCCGAAAAGGGAGAGGTGGCCTTCACAGCTCTTACTGTGCGTGAACTTCAACCCGGCTTCCGCAGAGCCTCAGGTCTCCATCAGAACCATGGAGAAGGCAGCAACAGAACTACCTGAACGCATGGGCACCAACAGGCAAGGAGCCCGGAGCAGAGAAACGTAAAGCTTATCACCTGGACAAACGGCTTAACCTCTATACTTCTTTAGAGCCCATGAAATGAGACACCCCCATAAACAATAATCAGAAGATATGACAGGATGGAGGAGCTCAGGGTGCTGTGTATCTGGTATCTTAAAACAACACATCAACTATTCAGAAATAATCTCACCAATTCATTCATACAAAAGGTATTAAACAGGATCACACAGAATGTGCTCTGAATACAGCTGCAGGCCTTCCTTCAGCAACTCCACGCAGAAGCCAAGTACAGCTTAGATTTTTAGGACAGAATTTACATTCCAGAGGACACAGCGTCGATGCTGTCCAGGTACTGCCCATGACTGAAACTCTCATCAACACAAAGCCAGCAAGAGTATGGGAAGGGACCTGGAGGTAATGGCATGCCGGCAGCAATGAGCACTGTGGGTGCCCAGGGCTTGGCTTCTAAATCCCACTTTCCAAAAGGAACAGGGTTCCTTGGGAAAATGGGCAATGCCAAGTCTGGGGCAAGGAAAACACCAGGAATGTCTAGAGCATCCTGTGGTGCCAGAGAGACAGGAAGTACTCAAGGTTGAACGGAAATATGTTAGAAGGACACAAGAGCCAACATAAATGGAGAAGGGAGAGCTCCTGGCATGGAGTTCCCAATTAATAAATGTACATAGAATAAGGGAGCCAGAGAGTTGTCACTGGGCACACACCATAGTAATAGCTGTTCCAGTGAGAAGCAGCACTGGTTGCTTAAATTAGAAGAAAGAAAAATGATGCAAAACAGGGTATTCACACAGCCTCAAAGTTAAAAAAAAAAGAGGAAGACCTGGCAGTGGAGAACCCGAGAGATGCCACCTGAATGCAGAGACCAAGAGCAGGCCCGAGAGCACAGCACAGGCTCCCACGAGGACACACCAAGGCTGCACAGCACTCCTGCGGCACTCTCAACGCAAAGCTTAAGCTTAACCACAAGGAAATGTCACGTGAGCCCAACGAAGGGTGCTCCACGAGTGAACAGACTGGACACTTCAAAAGAGACCAGGGAAAAAAGGGAAGACGGAGGGACCTGTCCCAACTGGGAGGAGCCAAATACAATGTGGGTCAATGTGACCCAAAGGAGGACCCCAGAGGAAACACTGATGACATGAGGTTGATCCTCCTCACTGTGTTCGTCACCCTGCAGTCATGAGGGTATCAGGGAAGCAAGAAAAGGGCATGTGAACATTCCCTGTATTCTTGTGGTTTTTCCAATTCTGAAATCATTTCAAAATTTAAGAACAAAAAGTAAAAATCCTAAAGAATGAACACTCATTTTCTGCTTTAAAAGAAGCAATGGCAGGTGAGTCAGAACAAGACACAGTTGCACGTGAAGTGCCTCCTCCAGCGTCTAGCTCGGGTACTTCCTCTCCCACAAAACTGCCACCAGCTACAAGGGGAAGGCCCAGAGGGACGGGCACCACTCTGAGCCACTGGAGAGGATCTTAGAAGACAGAAGCAAAGACACTTCCTAACAGCCACCTCAACTAGAAACAGCTTTGAGGGTCACACAGAGGAGATGAAGGGCCAAGGTCAGAGGGCAAGGCCTGGGGCCACCGAGCGGGGTATGAGGAGGGAGCCCCACCAGCCCTGCAGGCTCCAGGAAGCTTACCTCGTACAGCCCCTCAAAGAAGGTGTTTTTGTCCTCTGTGCTCCAGGACTCCCACTGCCGCCGAACCTTCTTGCCTTCCTCCTTCTCCCCACTCGAAGACCCCAAGTTCCTGGAGGAGGAGCGAGATCCCCCTGCAGGGGCGGCGGGGGCAACCCCAGGCCCATTTGCAGCCGACGATCCACCACCATCAGCTCCTTGGAGAGAAAGAACCTTACAGTTACCAACAGAAGCTGCCCCAGGCCCTGGCCCCAGCAAGTGAGTGACATGGCCCTGCTCTGACCTCTGACCCTCGTGAACATTTAAACAGTGAGAAAAAGGAGATAGAGCGTTTATGTTCAAGGACATAACGCCTTGCTGAGGCACTCAGCACCTGTCTTTCTCAAATGAGGTTTTGGGTAAAGTAATCATATTTTCAAATAAACAAATTGAAGTTCAAAATAAAGAAAACATCTACATGTGTGTAAGACGCTACCTTCTTAGAGCTACAACTGGAACCTCAAAATATGAACCACATGACCCCATAGCACCTTTTAAAAGTCTCAAAATGCCTGTTTTTCTTGATCACTTTTCATCAACAAAGTCTGGTGTTCTAAGAGTGAGTGATAACCCACACACCCTCTTAAAGCACCAGTTCCAAATCTCGAGACGAGTCCTTGAAGACCCTGCTGGAGGCGGCAGCACATACGGTCCAGCATGGGAGTCCAAGCCAGGCCAAGCCAGGCCCAGGACCACAACTCTGGGCTCCCAGGAAGACACAGGCAGTAAAGCCAAGGCAAAGGTCACGGATAACAGACTTTATGACCTGACCCAGCCCTCCCACCCATTCCAATTCCTTCCTCTCAGATGGAAGGGGAACTCCCAGCGTATTTTTGTGATAACCAGCATTCTCTTTTCTTGGAACTACAGGGCCATCCAATGGTTAGAATCTGCAAACTCTGAAGACAAGGGTGAAAATAAGATCATAAAAACAAAAGTGCTTTGAACAGGAAAAGCTAAACAAGTGCAGAGAACTGTTAAAATGCTTTCTTGATGAGATAATCATGGGCTTTTCTGTCAGATCCACTTCCCGGTCAGTTTGCTGGGGGCCCTCCCTGGGCAGACACGTGCTCACTGGGAACTTGGGACCATGTTTCCCTCACACCCTTGAGAGGGTTCTGCCTCCAAAAGGAATAAAAGACAATCGTAAGAAATAAAAGAAGTGACAAATTAAAAGTGATTCCATGCATGCTTGCAAAAACCACCCCTGAAGAATCCAAGTGCAGAGGTTGTCTGGGGCCCCGGGCAGGGCGGAGTCACTCTCCCCTCTGATGCCTCACTGTGCCTTTCAAAGTGTGGATCCTCGTAATCACATCAACACATGTGTGCGCTCTATCGTTCAGTCGTGCCTGACTCTTTTCAGCCCCATGGACTATAGCCCATCAGGTTCCTCTGTCCATGGAATTTTCCAAGCAAGAATACTGGAGTGGGTTGCCATTTCCAGAGGACCTTCCTGACCCAAGGATCGAACCTGCATATCTTGTATCTCCTGCATTGGCAGGCGGATTCTTTACCACTGAGCCACCTGGGAAGGCCTAACGTCAACATAAGCAGTATCTAAAGAAAGCTGATCCTATCAGTCTATCAGTCAACTACTGGGCATGAGAATGTGTTCATATGTGTAGAAAAACCACTCAGGTACAAGGAATGCGCTTGATTCTCCTGCGGTGAAAGGTGTTATCAGGCCAGTGGGCCACCTTCAGAAAGCGACACGCTCAGGCAACAGAATTCACAATTTATCAGAGCTGTACAGCCCAATTAAGACAATCACTAATGAGGCTATTCAAATTTAAATCTTAATTAAAATTAAATAAAACCCCAGTTCGTTAGTCACACCAGCCATGGCTCTGGTGGTCAGGGTCCACAGGGGGCCAGGGGTTCCCATGCCAGACAGTGGGAGGGACCTTTCTGTCACTGCCCCTGTATGTTCACCCCTCGCATCCTAAACAGAGTTAGGGAAGACAAGCTGGTTCCAAGCTGCTCACCTCCGCTCCCTGAGGTTCAGCATGCCCAAACCTCAGGATCCCCGGGCGCAGAGCGCGGGAAGGATGCCCTCACCACGGGGACTGACTTTGTCAGTTCCTCACCAAACCCAACCCAACCCGGCCTAACTCACACCCGGCACGTCCCAAGATGTTTCAACAGGCGAGGCGACGCAGCAGTGTGCTGGGATCGTCGGTTTCGTTCACTGCGTGCAGGTCAGAGACGCTTCCCCATAAACTCAAGATCAGGGCACGGGTGCCATGTAAACCCCACTCTCAAATAAAAGAAATTCTGATTGACTTGGAGCCCATAATTCCTCATGAGTACTCCTCCGAGGAAGGGCTGTCTGTCCACCTCTGCACCACCCACAACAAAGGATTTCAGAGTCATTTTCAACCTCTGACAACACATTCACTAAACCCTCCTTTTCCAAGACAAAGGCAACTTGCTAACAGTCACAGCTCAGGTTTAGCTTTGCCAGCCCACGCTGGTGTCAACGTACTTGAAATAACACACATTTTTGAAAATTCTGTTAACACAGGCCTCTTGCAGGCTTTTGTGAGATTTTGCTGGTGACCTGCGACAAGGAGGATGAACAGTGATGGAAAACTGAATGGAAGCATCTCTGAACCTGGAGGGACCTCCGGGGTTGCGCACAGAATACACCAAACCAGCAGACGGGAAGGAAGGGACGACAGAAATGCGGCTCCGAGGCGGGCCTTGAGGCCACCAACCACGCCCTTTTCAAGGCCAGAGGTCAGTGCAGCTCAGCCTCTGCAGGTAGAGGAAAATAAAGCCAAGGACCCTCAGGCGACCATTTCCACATCTGCTGCCCGTCATTCTAGACCTTGAATGCATCTCAGAAACAGAGCAATATCACAAAACTTCATGGGGGGAGAGAACACAGCACCTGGTACATCCCTGAAAATTCAGATGAGGAGGAGGAAGGGCGTCCCGCCTGAGCTCTGGTTCCTTTGAGCGCTGCGACTCAAGCAGGAAAAGACAGAGGCAGGATCAGAAACACCGGGAGAACGAGATGGTTACCGGAAAAAGTCCAGACAGAAACATTGATGACTGAAGGGGGAAGACAGAGAAGCCAGCGAGAACGGAGGTGCAGGAAGGCAAAGGGGTGGGGGGGGCATCGAGAAGACAATTCTGAACGAGCCTCAGTGGGCGTGGGGCTCTCCCCAGGGTGGGCGTGGGTATGCACAGGCCCCAAGTCAACATGACACCTGCAACCGTGCATCTGAGGCCACAAAGAGGTTAGTCAGAGCCTGCACGTGAGAAGTCAGCATCGGGGAGGCAGGAGGGAAAGGATGCACGAGACCGGAGCCCGACAACCTCTCAGAGCAGGAACGGCTGCGTCAGGCCTCATAGCGTGCGCTCAGTGAGCTCGGGAGCCGGCGCCGTCCCTCCCAACTACGTGCGGCCAGTCCTCTGGAGGCCCGGAGCCACCTCGGAGCAGGCCCCTCTGCGCCCTCTTTGGTCTCCCAGACCACCCACTTGGGCCGCACCCTCTCCAGGGCTCACGTCTGAGGAACACAGACTTGCGGCCTCTGTCTGCATCCCCCGCTGCCCGGACGTCCGCTCCAGACAAGCTAGACTGCCCGCCCTCTCTGCCCGTGCCCCTCAGCACCGGGCAGCAGAGAACCAGCCATCTTTCCGCCGGGGAAGCCCATGTGCCCGGCCCCGAGGAGCGTGTCTGGACGCCCTGCTCCCTTCTGTCCCTGTGTGCAGTCACCAGGAGGAAAGAGGCTCTGAAAGTGGGAACGCCGCACGGTCCGGGCAGCAGGGGCCCAGCCAGTTCCCCGCCTCACTCCAGATCTGGCGTCGTCCTCCCGGGACATGGAGCTCCCCCAGGACATGTGACATCACGGCGGCCGGCACCTGGGCCATGGCTGCCTCAGCATTTACAACACACAGAACCACGAGGAGACGACGGAGACCTTGGTCTCAGCAACCCCCGTCTGTGACGGAGGCGGCCCAGCGCCGCAGCCAAGGGGCGGCAGTCTCAGGACTCGGGGGGACGCCGGCCTCCAGCACGGCCCCGTGACTTCCTGGGGGACGCTGAGGATGTGGTAACACCCCGTCACAGCGCACTCCCTGTCCTCAGGCTTCCTCTGGAGCCTACAAACTTCCCGAGCATAACATCAAAGTCCCAGGGGGACGGGAAGACCCGCTGGACTTGAGGGTTTCAGAAACGTCCACCCAAGCCCGCCTGCGCTGGGCAAGAGGCGCGCTCCCGAGTCTCGCCGCCTGCCCACCCCTAGCCCCGCTCAGGCGCCGCCTGGCACGCAGAGGCTCACGGCCAGGAGGGCGGCATGCCCGACAGGGGGCCCGGCAGACACCCCAGGCTGTGGTCGGTCCAGGATCTCAGAGGCGCTTCTGTGCCACTGCTGAAGAGCAGATGGGGCTGAGGGGACACCTTCTCCACCAAGGCATGCGGGGGATGGGTTCCCAGGAAGGGTGCCACCCCACGGACGAATCCAAGCACCCCCATCCCCACTGCCCACCACGTCCGCTGGGCCCTGAGAGCCACGTGCCTCCCACCAGGACCGTCCCCAGCACTCGGCGCCCCACCTGCCTCAGCAGCACCACGTGAGGCTCAGTGCCCTCCTCTCTCAAACCAGGCATGGCCTCCCTCGGAGACTTTCGCTCCTCTCACAGATGTTTAAGAAAAACCCAACTGCGACCCAGTGTTCCCACTAAAACGTACACCCTGCTCATGGAGTAATGTGGGGACCACAGCTCCCAGGCACATTTCACACGCTGGTCCTCGGTGCTGAGAACACCACCCTTACTTGACGTGATAAAGCACTCCAGCACACTCCCATCCAGGACAAAGACGGTTTCTGTGTCTGTGACTCTGCTATCTTTGTATTTTCGTATCATTCGAAACAGGACACAACGTACTACCTGAAATGAAAAACCTGAAGCATGTACACTCAGCGGGCACCAGACCACTGCGAAACCTCACGAGATAGCATGGAAACATCAGTGTTGATGCTGAAAGTCAAGGAAGTACTAATACTTCAAAGTTAGCTCAGCCTTCAAACCAAAATTCAGCTATTCCCTTATCCACTTGCCCAGGCTATCTGTCCACGTCCTGGACATGAAGCCGGCTCAGGGCACAGCACTGACTGAGGGATTCCCCAGCTCTGCTCCACAGGCGGGCTCCCCTCCATCCGGCACGGCTCCATCGTGGCCCCTCTGACGCGGCCTGGGCCGGCGGGTCTCCTGAACCACTGTGCACAGAGCGGGGCCTGTGTCACCCAACAGATCCCGTGTTGCGGTCCCCGTGTCTCCCGCACACGCAGAGGAGAGAGGCATGTTCTGGACACAGCTGGAGGAACGGCCTGCCTCTCACTTCTCTTCCCAACAAGCTGAGACCCTCACAGAGCCTGAGGGACCCTGGGGTAACGATCCGTGGGTGCTGGATCCGACTGGCCACAAGGACCACAGAGCTCCAGCCTCATGGTCTCCGGAGGGTCGGGTGTGTCCCCCCGCCCCTGGTGGGTATGGAAGGCAGCGACTGCCCCACCCAGCTGCCCCAGCCTGGGGAGGGACGAGAGTGACTGCAGCATGGATACCGGCAGAGCCTCACCAGGCCGGGCACTCCGCGAGGTGAGGGCTAAGGAGGGCCCACCAGGAAGACGACCACCTGGCCTCCGGGCCTCTGCCTTCTCGCAGGACCCCAGGCGCCCGAGTGGAGGGAAGCGTGGCCTCGGCCGTGACCTGACCTGTCTGGTGCTGAACTGAAGGAGCATAAAGTTCGGGCAGGCCAAACACCCCTCCAGCCCAGTGGAACAAACCGCTGGAACTCAGGGTGGAGACACGGGGTTCCCAACCACAGATCATCTTTCCTCCCAAAAGGATACCGTCTCCCCAGGGTTGGTCACAACAGGGTGAGGTACGTCATGAGAACTCTTTTAAAAAAACCCTGGAAGGTACAGGCAGGCCCCAGACTAAGCAAAATGCAAACGCTTTCTGTACATGGAACCGCTGATTTCTAAGCATGACACAGTAAAGCCAGATGACGCAGCCCCACTGTGGAGACGGCGCCTCCTCTGACCTGCTCCCTGACTCTGCACAATGGGCCTTCTTGGGTGGCGGGAGAGGACAGTCTTGGAAACAGAGGGTCTGACTTTGCCCTCAACTCAGGCATCCCCTGAGGCCCCTCACCCCCTATGGCTCGGGGGCATTCCTGGCACCTCTGTCCTACCTCCTAACAGGTGACCCTGCCCACCCCATCCAACCACTCAGACTCGGCCTGAAGCTCGACCTGGCAGCCAGGCCCGCTTTCCCTAAGAGCAGCCTGTTCATCGGTTGTGCACGGCTTCGGGGCGTTACTTATTTCAGTGAGGCAGGCACCGGGGTTATCCCCATTTACAGACAAAGAAGCTGAGATGTGCTGGTTGGCCCAGAATCACCCAGATCATGAACTGATCACAGGGGAAGGGTGTGGGGGCTCTGTCTCCTGGCCTGGTTCCCGCAGGTTGTGAAGTCAGTCTCAAGTGTGTTCTCAAGCCACTTGGGGTGCATGGCAGGGCCAGGGGAGCATTTGTTTTGACATCAAGCAGAGCCACTGGTTTCTGACCTGCAGCCTACCTTCTGTTTCAGCTGAGCACGTTATCTGAACAGCAATCCTCGGTATCTGAGCCTAAATAAAAAGCAAAGTAACAGAGGTGCAAGATGCCTGGCACACAGGTGCTAAATCATTGCCACTTGCCCCTGGTCAATTCAAAAAGGATTTGATTCAAGCTTCCACTTCTGGTTTTTCACTGAAGTTGACAAAAGAATCCATTCTTATGAAAAAAGAAAAAACTGTACTTGTGTGGACAGAAGCAAAATGAAAACTTCCTTTCCTCCCCAAGCCTTTTCCTCCCAAACGCACGGCAGAGTTCTCCATGCATTAAGACTGAAACTGGAAAGCGGTCAGTAACCAAAGGAGCCTTCCCTGGCTGGGCTGTGATTGTACCTCAAATATAATGGAAATTTTTACTTTCCTGAAGTGAAAAAACTGGAAAAATTCCCTTACTGGTCCATGCTCATCACTACAGGTGGAGGTTTCCACCGTCTGTGCGACAAACAGCTCCTCCAAGAATGTTCCCCAAGGTTACAATTGACCTGCTCTCTCCGGTCAAAGGGGTGGAGAGGGAGCAGAGGCTGCCCGAGGCAGACGGGGGATGTCCTGGGCACGGGAAACTTGAGGCACAGCCCAGAGGAGGCCTCACCAGGAAGCTCTGGGCCAGAGGCAGGCCCAGAAGCTCTGTGAGGCAGAGGAAACACACTTTCCACTCCTCTCCCAAACACCAGCACCACAGTTTAGCTTCATTATTCACTTTAACAAACTTCTGCATGCTAAAACAGGAAAATACACAAGCTGTAAGCAGCACAAATTCTAACAAACTTCCATTTTACTGATGGGAACTGGATGGGTGCTCCAAGTCACATTTGGGCAAGAATTAAGAACAGATCTGAGGCCAGGCTAATCAGAAACCTTCCCATCAGACCCACACTCAAGTGTGTCAGTGAAAGCAAACCGCTCCTCAGCCACTGCTGACATTCTAACTGAAGTCTCACGTCACACCCACGCCACGTCACCTCACAGGTGACAGAGGGGACAGAGAGCTCCCAGCGCCTCGCTCCATTTCAGTAGCCACACGTGGGGAGAGGGGAGCCGTCCCCGGCACTCCTCAATTCACAGGGAAGGATGCCTCTCCAAGGAGAAAGCTGGCGAGAAGGGTCAAGCCAGCAGACCGAGGTCAGAGGGCCAGGGGACCGAAGCCAGGGACTCTGACCGGACGTCAGAGCCAGTGCGTCTGAAGCCACAAACAAACCCTTGGAGGCTTCCTAGCACTTACACATGGTAACTTAAGACATCTCTCTGACTAGGAGTGAAAAACTACCTTTTACAAAACAAAGCCAGGAAAACAAATTAACGTTTTCCTAATCAATCCGCAACTTTTACACCAAAATAAACTTCTATAAGACAAGTTTTAACTTCTGAAGCATACGAAATTATCTCATGCTTACATCTCCAAGTGAGTATACTTACATCAAAAGTCTTCACCAAAATAAATAAGAGTAAGGCTATGATTTCAGAGGCCAGTCCTCCTCAGCTGAGAATGAGGCAGAAGTAGCAAGTTTAACTGCATGCGTTTGGCACAGATCTCCAAAATGGGTCCTCCACCAGCTTCTGAGATATTTCCTTCTTAACATTATCAGGACCAGCTAGTGATTTAAATTCCATCTCCCGAGGAACTATGTGAAAGTTTTTCTCATAGGAAACTCACTAGAAAATGGTGTTACCTGTGCTATCTATAAAAGTGCTGCAAACCTGGCCTAAAACATAAAGGATATTAAGAACAATTCACTTACACCATTAAGAAAAAGCAGAATGCTGAAATATAAATAGATACAAGCAGAAAACAACGAGGAACTGACACATGGTTTTCTTATTGATAGGGACCCTAGGAAAGCTGAGACGTCCTCAACAACTCGAGAATGCCAGGACAAATCCTGTGGACTGCTGCTCGTTTATGTCAGGTCATAAATGTTTTCACCACTTACTACGCTAGGGGAGATGTTTTCATGGCACCCAAGGAAACCTTAGTAGAAATTCAAAGGGCCATGTCTTGAGGCCCTTAACACTCTCAAGCCTAGCATACTTGAAGTAGAGGGTGATGGGCCCAAGCTGGACCCTTGGAATCATTCATTTTCGACTTTTTATCAACCTTTCCCCACGTGAGTTTCAAAAGCCCATTTCTTTGTTGTATTTTCACCATCTGAGGCTGGGGAAAAGATACAGCACGTAATTTCTCTCTCTCTTTCTAAACTATCCTTTGCTGTTTGAAATAGCCTTACCATCTAAATCACCCAAGAGCCTTTGAAATGGAAAAAAATCCAACCATCAGAAATCTATCCTATTTGTCCAAAGAAAGAATACTTACTGCCCCTTAACACAGTCGAAACACAGAAACAGTCTCTTTGGAGCAGGAAGAGAGCTTGTCCCCTCCAAAGTGCGGCTCTGAGTGTGGGTGCAGACACACGAGGGAGCCCCGGCTGGGTGCAGGCAGCGGGGCATGAGGGAAAGGCCCCCCACCCCGGGAGCAGGGCACACGCTGCGGGGCCGGGGTCTCCGTACCTTTCCCGCGGGGCCCGGAGCTGCCCGCACTGCTGCTCCCCCCGGCGCAGGACGAGTCCTTCCTGAGCCTCTTGCTCTGCGGCCTCACGCTGGACCTGAGGAAGTGGTGCTGATCCTGGGGGCAGGCGGGCGGCGGGGATGGGGCCTGCGGGCCGCCCGAGGGGGCCTGGGGGCCGTCGCCGCCGTCCCGGGGGGTCTTGCCGTCCCTCTTTGTGCCGCCGCTCTCCTCGGCCGCGTCCCCGCCGCCGGGCCCCTCTCCTTCCAGCGAGTCTTCCTCGGCCGACCTCTTGCCCAGCCTCTTGAGCCCGTCCTCCCCGCCGCCGCCGTCTCCCAACTTCACTGTCATCCTGGCCGGGGCGGGGGAGAGGGGACCCGGGTGAGGCGCGCGGCCCGCAGCCTGCGAGAAGTTTAGCCGCACCGATCCCCTCTCAACATGGCCGCCGTTGTTTGTTCCAGATCCCCTCCCGCGGCCCGCCCGCCCGAGCCCGGCCAGCGGGCCCGAGCCGCCGCCCGCCGGACCCCGGCCCGGACCCCCGCGCGCCCGCCCGCCCGACGCCCAGGAAACGGTGGCCGGCGACGCGGAGGCGGCGGCGGGGCGGCAGCTGGGCGGCCGCGCCCGGACGGCCCTGCCCGCGCGGCGCCCCGGTCCAGGGAAGGAGAAGGGGCAGAGGGCCCGGGTCGGGGTCCAGGGGTCCTGCAGCCACCTACCCGGAGGGCCCGCGGCTCATGGCCTGCGCGCCGGGCAGCCCGCGCGCCGGCCTCGCTCCCCGCGCTGCCCGAGCCGGCCGGGCCTCGGCGCCCGCGCCCCTCGACCCCACCCCACCCCACCCCGCCCCCCAAAACGCGCGAGGCTCCGGGCCCGCGCACCTGCCCCGCACTCCGGCCCCCAAAGTTGGCCCCGGAGCGAGGGCGAGGGGCCCGGATCGACCCGGGCCGGGCAGAGGCGCGGGCTCGCCTGCGTGCACAGGGAACTCCATGGTGGCCCGAGGCTGCCGGTCCGCCTGCTTATTTTAAAACAGACATAAAGAATAATAAGCTCGGGGTTTCTGGGAGTCCTGCTTCCGATGGTGGGAGATGTGTGCTGCTGTGGGGATTTACGAATTAAAAATGCTTTTGCAACAAAGGAGCCTGTTGTGTGGAACAGACTGGAGTCACCCGTGAAAGTGACAGCACACTAACGTCCAGGTAAGAATGGACAGAAGAGAATTCTGTTAAAACTCTAGGTAACCAGGAATAAAAATCCTGCACTAACTTTGTGACTCTCTGTTGTGAGCAATGTCATCGACAAAATATGATGACTTTGAAAATGTCTGTCGCCCAAAAAGCAGATCCACTCAATTTATTCAAGGAGATTCAGGTACTAATAACATTGTAAGTCCAGAAATAGTAATGTGCACATGTAATGGGGCAAGAAACCTTTTAAAAACGAGATTCCTCAACAGGTGTTGATACTGTGCCCAAACTGTGTTTGATATGCTCAACACGACTGCTGAGAAAAGGAAAATGAGAGCAAGACATCAAGGCCAACAATGAAATACAGTAACAGGGACTGTAAGGACCTGTCCTAGAAAGACTTGGAAATGACTAAAATCATAGTGATACCTACTGCTGCTCAAAAGTATAATGCCTCAAAACTACCTGTTACAACAGCTTTCATCTGTTGAAATTGGTGTCATAAACCATTTGAATCCACGCCAGTTGAAAATAAAAAAACCTGCCAAAGAATAGAACTATGTAAGACAGATTCCCAAACTTAAAAGGACTTCATGGTACAGGACATCTCACTAGTCACCCTTTATCCTATCCATTTCTACTTAAGAACCTGAAAACACCCCAAAGGACCTTTCTCTGGGTTATAATGTGGCGAATCCTACCTTCCAGGAACCAAGCCATCATCCCAAAGCTACTCATAGCCAACCCAGGACCCAGGCAGTGGTTCTATCAGCTACAACAGAATAAACTTGCCCGTTGGCCAAGCTAAATCTTGGGAGCACTACCTGAATACAGAAGAACGTGGCTTTTCAGAATTCAAAAGGTATAGACATAGTTCAGAGTTTTCCCTTGAGGAAAAAGGAAACCAGGGAGATGGAATTCTCTCACCAAGTCCCTCCAACCTTACTTCCTGGCCGCGCACAGAGGAGGGATCGCCTCAAGCCCCATCCCGGCAGGACACCATTTGTCACCTTCTGGGAAAGGAAAAGCAAAACCCCGCCTCCCCGGTTGACTTCTAGCTGTATACAAAGAGCTCCGTCAACGTAACACTCCTGGGTCCAGGCTCCCCCGAGCCGCCCCGACGAACACCCCGTGCGTAACCACCGCCGCCAGGGCGCAGGCCTCTTCTCCCGCAGCCCCGCTCGGGCTGGGAGCCGGCCTCGCCGCGACAGCGAGTCGGGGCGGTCCACCCCTCCCGAGCTCCAGCCTCCAGTCACCTTTTTCATCAACGCCTCGCAGCAGCCTGGCTTCCCGGGCCCGCCGGGGTCCTCCCGGGCGCCCGCAGAACCGGCCAAGTCGGGCAGCCCGGCCCCCGAGCGCCGGCTGCTGAGAGACCGCAACGCTGGTGTGGTCCTCCCGCCTCAGAAGCAGTCGCCGTGCGGCACTCGCCCCGGCACGTCCCCTCGGCGGTCGGCGTGCGGCTGAGAAGGCTGCGGGCGCCGGTGCTGTCGCCCCTCAGCCTCCCTGAGGCCCGGCCCGCGGCGAACAGGAGCAGTTCCGGCTACGGCGGCCGGCGGAGTCCGCGGGGCCGACGCGCGGGGCGGGGCCGGGGCGGCGGGAGTACGAGCCGGGGCGGGGCGACGCGCGCGGGGCCGAGCACGCCAAGGTTTCCAGCGGGCGCTCCCCCTCCAGGGGCCTTCCCATTGGTCAGCGGCGGGCGCGCGCGCTTACACGCAGGGACGCTGGGTGGGGGCGGAGGGCGGATCTGCGACGCGGGTAGTGTTGTGACGCTAGCCTCGCGGCCGTGCGGACTGATACGTCTCTCCGGATTGGTGGATCGCCAGCCAATAGAGTGAGAGCCTAGCCTGTGATTGGCCCCAGCCCTGTTGACGGATGCGTGAGAAGAAAACGCCGCCTCAGCTCTGAGTCTTGAATCCGGCGCGAACCGGGTTTTTACCGAAAAAGTGTGGAAGTGCGACTGAAGCAGGAAAACACATCCTTTACTGGGTTGAGCGTGAAGCCTTTCAAGTTTTTTAGCGCTGCGGATGGTGCTGGACGCTTAGGTTGTTTTTCTTCGTTTTGGCGATGAAGGAGTGTTTTTCAAATTCTAGAGTTTATGGAGGAGGGATAAGAGTGATGGTGCTTAAGGGTACAAATTTGTGAAGGAGAAGTATGTAATGCACAATGTAATGCCTGCGTGCTCAGTCGTGTCCAACCTTCTGCGACCCGGTGGACTGTAGCCCGCCAGGCTCCTCTGTCCATGGGATTTCCCAGGCAAGAATACTGGAGTGGGCTACCATTTCCTCCTCCAGGGGATCTTCCTGACCCAGGACTCGAACCCCTGTCTCCTGCATTGGCAGGCGGATTCTTTACCACTGAGCCACCTGGAAAGCTTGCACAATATAATGGATACAGAAAATAATATTGTATTATGACTAATTGATAAATATCTCTAGAATCTAATCACATATAAATGGGTCAAAGTAACATTTTGTACACCTTAAATTTACGCAATGTTACATATTAAATTTATTCAATAAAATCCTAGTGTTTAAGAAAATGTTTTTTTTTTTAAATAGAATCTTCCTTGTATACTTAACAAATGAAAGACCTTTGGTGCTGTTTGCTATAGTAAGTTTTCTTAGTAACATTGCTTTTTTTTTCTTTCAAAATTAGTTTAACCCACCAGACCGGTAGAGCAGGACATCACGTTGCTAATGCCTTAGGGAATGCAGTCAGCAGCCAAGGTTAGGAAAAAGATTAGTTTCTAACTAAATGAACTCGTACTTTCTACTCTACGCTATTCTCTCCAATGGCGTCCATAAGTCTCCCCCCTCAAAGCACTGAACGCATAACTTCAAGGAACTATGTTGAATCAACTGACTTTTCTCAGAAATACTCTTGAACGACACCCTCTTGGAGACAAATCAGAATCTAGCAAACCTTTTGGGGTCCGAGAGACCCAGCAATAAGATGAACCAGAGAGGAGAGAATCTTAAAAGATGGCGTTCTCTTTCTTTCCCAGTCTCCCTGCTGCCTTCCTCCTGACTGACCTATGTGGTTGGAAAAACTGAACTACAGAAGCGGGTCGCGAACCGACCGTGTATCCCCATCACATACAGAAGAATACACCAGCTTCCCTTCTCTGGGCAGAAAGGCATATTCTGTCCCTTTGGCTCCCTCTGCGAGCTAGCGTTGTGGATTCTAGACAACCATCGAGAAAGGGGGAAATTGCCCTGCAGAGCCCCGGAGCTCGCCACCCGCGGCAGGAATCCTGCCCTCGGCTGCGCACGAACGTTTCCGAGCGTCTTCGGCTCTTTCCGGCCTCTCGGGGTGCTTCGGCTGGTCTCGGCGTCCGCCCGCTCGGTTTCGGCTGTATCCGAGCTGGGCTCGCGGCCGTTGTCCCGGCAACGCGCGGCGGCGCAGCGGCCCAGCCAAGGCTAGTGCGGCCCCCGGCCCGGGACCCGGGAATAGGGGGTCTGGGGGCCCGGAGCCTCAGGGCAGGGCGACGACGAGGCAGGGCCGGGAGGGGCTCCGGAGGCCGAGGGCCGGGACGGCTCGAGGAGTCTGGCGGGTCCGGGAGCCCGGAGCCTGGGCCCGGGAGAAGGGCGACGCCGAGGCGCGCCGGACCCTCTTCTCCGCCTCCTGGATTATCTTCGCCCAGAAATCCTGCCTGGGCCGATCGCCCGAGCGGTGGCCGATCAGGCCAAGACTTGGGGGTGCGGGGCGGGTGTCCGAGGGCTCAGCGCGAGGCGAGGTCCGACTGAGGGCCGCGTGGCGGCGCAAGGCCCGGAGAGCGGAGCTGGAGGGGAGGGGGCGGCGCCGGAAGCTCTGGCGGCGGCACGGGTCAGAAGGATTCAGAAAACCACCTTGGGAGCTGTCAGTCCTGCGGCCCGGGGGACCTCACGGTCCGAGCCAGAGATGGTGTTTCTTCAGGTCCACGGGATGCAGCCATGAGCCTGCATTGACGAGGCCCCGGGGGCAGTGGTTCAGAGTGAGGCTTTTGGGGGTGGCTTCCAGTGCCCTCCACTGCGCCGCTCCACTCAGCCCCCCTTGCCTCAAAGTCCTTCTGGTTCCCTCCCACAGCGTCTCCAAGCACTGATGCAACTGAAGTCATCCTTAGTACCACGAGCCGTTCTTCCCCCAAAGGTGGCTTACCTGAAGAGTGAAGAGGTTGCACGGCTGGAGGTTAAAAGAGCAAATCGGTGAGAACAAGTGGAATTTTTTTTTCTTTCTTCCAAAGTTTATGTATTGACAAACGGCGCTATGTTCAAGAGGTATCCTGCGTTTCTTGTAACGAGAGGAAATGCATTGTTTCTGAACCGATGCCATTAATGGATGCAATTTCATTGTTAGTCATCTCTCCTTCTACGTTTACTTTGATAACTTTTGTTTGTAAGTGCACACGTGTATGTGTGTGCTCATTTGCTTCAGTCATGTCTAACTCTTTGTGACCCCATGGACTGTAGCCCGCCAGTCTCCTCTGTCCATGGGCTTTTCCAAGCAAGAGTACTGGAGTGACTTGCCATACCCTTCTCTAGGGGATCTTCTAGATCCAGGGATTCAACCCGAGTCTCGTGCATTGCAGGCAGATTCTTTACCAACTGAGCCACCAGGGAAGTCTTGGTACACAGGTAGCATTTGCTGCTGCTGCTGCTAAGTCACTTCAGTCGTGTGCGACCCCATAAGACGACAGCCCACCAGGCTCCCCCATCCCTGGGATTCTCCAGGGAAGAACACTGGAGTGGGTTGCCATTTCCTTCTCCAATGCATGAAAGTGAAAAGTGAAGGTGAAGTCGCTCAGTTGTATCCGACTCTTAGCGACCCCATGGACTGCAGCTTACCAGGCTCCTCCGTCCATGGGATTTGCCAGGCAAGAGTACTGGAGTGGGTTGCCATTGCCTTCTCCCAGGTAGCATTTATTCATCATATAAAACTGGATTCATTCACCCTGGCCTGACCCCAATTTCTGCAACTAACAAGATATCAAAAGCCTCTTTCCTCGCTAGTAAGTATCTCCATCAGGGATTCATGTACTGGGGCTTGTTTGGCGGAGGCAGTGTTCTGGGGCCGGGTGTGCTCCGGTGGCCCCTCACTCTGTGGGGCAGGTTATCAGGTAAGGAGTGGAGAGTGGTCAGTCAGACACAGACAGTCTAAATGGAGAATACAGGGCTCTCTGATGACACTGGGCAGAAGCACAGGACAACCTGGTGGAAAGAGGCGTCCTGAGTACCCAGTGCAGGCTTGTGATGGGGAGAGCCTCTGGGAGAGCCCCAGCAGGAAGGAAGTAACTTAAAGATCTTCTAGCATACTTGCTCCTTACAAAGTGATGTTTGAAATAAAAGATAGAGAAAATCAGGTTTAACTTTTCCAAGTGCTTTTATAATTCTTTTTCCGTCATTACAAGAAGATTGATATGTTACTCATTTTTCCAAGGCATATTTTCGGAGAGTAAACTTGTTAAACATGAGTAAGAATTTCCTGTAGCCAAGAATTTAGACCCTTGGTGGGCTGCAACACGTTAGAACTCACTGTGAAAGGCTTCCTTGCTGCATTAAGCTGCCCAGTTTTAACCCAGTGTGTCTCATTGTGGCTCTGTGTGAACGATTGCATGAAGTCTTTACTCAAGAAATCTAGAGCCCTGGACCAGTGCACGTGTCCCCTAAGTGGAGTGTGTGCAGCTGGCCACAGATCCTACCCCCACAGACCCCAGTCTCCCATCCCCCCACTCCTCTGGCCAGTGCCCAGCCATCTATCAGGAGCCTGAATGGGTACTCTCCAGCACCCATTAAACTCACCACCAGCTTGTGGTGGTGAGTTTAGTGGTCAGGGTATATTTCCATAAAAGAAAGATAAACATTTGAAATGTGACTGTTCATTTGTACCCTCCTGCCTTCCAGCTTCTGGAAGAACAGGGTCTCCCTCTCTGAACCCAAAATGAGCCTGCATGGCTTTCTCTGATGCAACTGTTGTATTGCTCAAAGCAAATGGCGTAGCCTGTTCCCTTCTCCAGTGATGGAATTTTGTAGGTGCTGGATAACTTTTTTTTGCAGTTTTTCTGTTGTGGTTAAATATACTTAAGATTTACTGTTTTAACCATTTATAAGTATATAGTTCGATGACAACAGTACCTTCACACTGTTGTGTGATCATCACCACCAATCTTTCCAAACTGAAACCTTAAATATAATAAACACTAATTGCCCATCACCGCCTATAGCAGGCCCTGGCAACCACCAGTCTACTTTCTTTTTTCTTTTTTAAGGATTTTTTTGATGTGGACCATTTTTAAAGTCTTTATTGAATTTGTTACAGAATTGCTTCCGTTTTTACATTTTGATTTCTTGGTCATGATGTATGTGTGACCTTAGCTCCCACACCGCCTGCATTGGAAGGCGGAGGCATTGAATTTGGTGACTCTTAAGTACCTCATATAAGTGAATAATGCAGTATTTGTTCTTTTGAGTCTGATTTATTTCACTTCTAGGTTCATCCATGCTGTAACACGTGCCAGAACTTCATCCCATTGTAAGGCTGCATGATACTCCATTGTATGGATATACCACATCTTGTTTATCCATTCATTTGTGGATAGGCATTTGCGTTGTTTCCACCTTTTCACTATGAATAATGCTGCTATGAATACTGTGTTCAAGGATCTGTTCATATCCCTGCTTTCAATTCTTGTGGGTATGTGTCCAGAACTGAATTGCTGGATAATGTGGTGATCCTGTGTGTGATCCTGAGGGACTCCCCCAGACTGCTCTCCACAGCATCTGCACCATTTTACACTCCCACCAGCAGTGCACAAGGCTTCCAGTTGCCTCATCAACACTTTTTACTTTCTGTTTTTTTGACAACAGCCATCCTGATGGGGATGAAGTTGAATAATTTCAAATGATAGCAGCCACCTCAAAGAGACTTTTCTGGGCTAGTTCGCTTCCCCAGACTGACTCTAGGATGTGAACAAATGGGTGGCAGTCAGACGGTCATTCCATTCACGCTCCTGCCCCTCCCACACAGGAACAACATGCACACCTCTTAAGGAAGGAAAGAGAAAGAGATGTTAGGTAGCTGATCAAGCTTATCTTTTCCCCAGTTGCCCTGTGGCCTTGCTTCCTCCACTCCCTGACAGATGAATCCTTTGGCTCCTGCCACCTCAAGAGGACATCAGGGACCACCTTGGTTTTCTGTCAGAAACTGGGTGTTAGGTTTTTCTGCACATTTCTCTTTTGTGCAGCAGTTTGCTTTTTTTGGTTTCTTGTTTGAAAATATTGCTTAAAGGGGAACTGTAAAAATATAAATTGTCCTTGTTATGATTAGAATAAAAATGATCAAGGATGACACGTGTGGTCTAGTCTGCAGGCTTCTTTTCTTTACTGTTTTGATGACAATGTGTGTTATTCTTTTCCGTCACACCCCAGCCTAATCCCTTGCTTCTAATTGTGTGTTTCCCCCATTAGAGATCTTTTCCACATAAATTGCGTGCATCTGTCTCAAGGGGTGTTGATAAGTTACCTGATGTCATGATCGTGGGTTTATGTTACCTCTCTTTTCTAATTCCATATGTAGGAGTTTTATTCAAAACCAACAGGACTTGTTTTTTCCCCAGCAGGTTTTGGCGCTGAGCAGGCCTGCGTTCCGTCATGGCCCTCTACTTTGACCACCGCATAGAAGCCCCAGACACAGTCGGGTCTCCCTCCCACATTGGCTGGCACCCTGTCCACCCACTGTTGGCGGTTGCTTCTGTTAGCACAACCTCAGGAGGCAGCGTGGATATGTATCTGGAGCAAGTGAGTGCGGAAAGCAGCACTCTGGCTGCAGTCAGACGATCTGGCACTTGTCTTGTTCTTTTGTTCTCGTGTGTATGTGTTTCTCACGGAGGTCCAAATTCCCAACACTGTAAAAGCCTTGTTATGTAAATAATTCTTTTACCCTTATTATTTAGTTTTGGGTACACAGTTAGGGATGCTTGAGACAGAATCCACCGTCAGTTCACGGTCATCACCAGGGCTGTCTGTCTCCACCGCGCCAGCCTTGCTGGGTCACATCAGCCTTTGAAACTGCTCGTTTCCTGGAGTGGCCATAACAAATTACCACTAATTGGGTGGCTTAAAATAACAGAAGTTTATTCTGTCAAAGTTATGGGGCCAGAAATCTCCAGCACCGGGCTGGCAGGGCCCTGCCCTCTCTGAAGGCTCAAATGGAGGGCGTGTGCCCTGCTTCTCATTAGCTTCAGTGCAGCCTGCAGTCTTCAGCATCCCCCGGCTGTGGCGGGGTCTCTTTCCTCCTCGTACAAGGATACCAGTCATACGGGACCAGGGTCCACTCTGATGACCTCGTCTGAGCTTGGTCATCTGCAAAGACCCTGGTTTCATATGAGGTCATGTCACAAGAACCAGGGGTTTAGGAATCAGCGTATCTTTTGGGGCCACACAACTCCATAACCGGAGCTTTCTAGAAACTCCTACTTCACCAAGAAATATGGATTTCCTTTCCTGCCCCTTGCCCCACCCTCCCCTGAAATCTGCCTCTCATGCTTTGGGTCCGCACCCGCTATCCCCTCTGCACACGTGGCACCCTCCTGTGGCATCCTCCAGACAGCACACCCGAGGGGCTTCCTCACCCAGCCCGCTGCGCCCAGCCTCCCCCTTCCCCAACCGGCCTCCTCTCCCTCCATCTCCTCCTCCTCCTGAGGCTATGTTACCATCTTTCAGGGGATGACTCACAGGCCTGCCATCCAGCCACTGGACCGCCAAGGAATTCCCCAGATAAAACTTGAAAATTTAGAAAATTTAAAATACACTATTACAAAACAAAGAAGTGTGCTTCGTGTGTTTCTAATTGGCACAAGGAAAACTGTAGGATTTCAAAATTATGATTTATTCGATGATAAGGTCACAGATGTAGCGGGTATAACTGGAGATTGGTAGGAAGAGCCCAGTAGAACAAACTGAGTTAATCTCTGAAACACACATTTATACTTTTAACCTGCTGCCTTTGAAAGCTCTAGAGAACACGAGAATGTAAAAGCACACACCTTATTAACTCTCACAGCAATGACATCATCACCTATCGCAAAGCTTCTGGGAAACCCCACCGTTCACCTGTGAGAGAATACGAGTTAACAGGGCAGGCCACACCCTAGTGTCCTTCTGAAAATGCCTCTGACCTCAAAGAGGTTCTCAGGGTCGCCCAGCCACACTTTGCGAACCTTGGGTCAACACACCTCACCCACTGGCCCACCACTTGCTTTTGTAAATAAAGTTTTATTGATAAGCTGGCTTGTGGGGTTGGTTAAATGTTTCCCTTGTGCTGTCATAGTTCAGCTGAGGCAAGATGGGTGTTTCTATGATAATTAAACTGTTCCTTAATAAGCAGCTTGTTGTACCCTCTACCTGATGTCATTCCACTGATGAGGCAGAAATACATAGTCACCGCCGTTCGCCGTAACAAGGGCTTTACCTCGTGTGTCGCAGGGCGAGCGCGTGCCAGACACGCACGTCGAGAGGTCGTTCCGGGTCACCTCCCTGTGCTGGCACCCGACGCGGCTGATCCTGGCTATTGGCTGGGAGTCTGGAGAAGTGGTCATGTTTAACAAGCAGGACAAGGAGCAGCATGCGGTCCCTGCCAACCACACGGCCGACATTGCCATCCTCGCCTGGAGCCCCAACGGGAACTGCCTGGTGTCGGGGGACAGGGTGAGCAGATGCGTGGCGGCCCACTCGGGGTCTCAGCCTCGCCTGTGTGTGCTCTCAGGGACGAGGGAGGCTCTCAGGGGCCAGGTTGTCAGCGACGCGTGGTTGCTGGGCTCCGCTGACCTTGTCAGCTATCACGGCAGGTTGTGTTTTATGTTGGGAGCAAGATTTGAAAGTGTTATTCTACCTTCTCACTCTGTGGCAGAAGTGTGAAATTTTGTAAATGAGCATCTCTAGATAACTACAGTCACACAGATGGGGTGGTGCCTCAGGTACCCCGAACCCCAGTGTGCCCTCTGAGCACACTGCTTCGCTGCCCAGGAGTCCCTGGTCCCCATCATCTTGCCTGGGGCCTCCTAAGCAGGTCGACGTGGCCCCAGGGGACACTGGAGAGATTGTTCCTCGTCATAAGGGAGGGGGTGCTTTCTGCTGTCATCCGGTGAGTGGAGGCCAGAGTTACTGCTCAGCCTCCGCCAGTGCTCAAGGCAGACCCCATCACAGAGAATCACCAGCCAGAGACGTCGCAGTGCCCAGGCTGAGAGACTTGGTCTAGACCTGTTTGCTTCAAAAGGGACAGTAGAAAGTGTACGATGTATTTGTTTCTTTTGTACTTTCAAGGTAATATGTTTGCATGTTTCAAAGCTCAAAAAATGCTAAAAGGTATACACTGCGAACACTCTCCTCACCACACCCCACCCCTGGCACCTGCGGCTCCTTCATGTCTCTCTGGGTTCCTACGGGAACACACAGGAGCATGCAGTGCGTTCTCTCCCCAGCTTCCAGTTTTGAAAAATCACAGACGTTAGAGGAAGGAGCAATACAAGGAATACCCTTGTGCCCTCACTGTGAGTTCAGTAGCTGTTAACATTTCGACACATCAGCTCTCTGGGTGTCTGTATTCCCCCTGCATGTTGGGGAGTTTGTCACAGACATCACACTTCACCCCTCGATGCCTTGGCATCCGTCTCCTCTGCGCGTAACCAAGTATGCTGTTGCACAGGAGGGCGAGGCCCGCCCGCTCCCCGCTGTGGTCAGCGTGGCGGCTCCTTCTGCCATCCCGGTAGCTCGTCCTCACCTGGGGCCGCCCAGCATGCACTCTGCCGTCTTTCTTCTTTCATCTCCTTCCATCGTAGCTGGTCCCTGCTCTCTTCTTCCGTCTCTCTCTGTCTCTCGTTTGGTCTTTGATGACATCAGCGTTTTGAGGGGTCCAGCTCGTAACTGTAGCAAGTCCCATGGTTCAGATCCATGTGGCTATCTCCCGACCACTGTGTGCGTCTTCACACAGGTCACACCGTCCCCTCCCTGTTTTCCTGGATCCTTGTCGCATGAGCAGCAGCACCCGGCACACACTGCTGTGCTCAGGCTTTTCATCAGAAGCCGGGTCTTCCACTCTCCACAGCGGCGCACAGCGAGCCTCCTCACTCTCTTTAGACCTGCCTTTTGTTCCATGAACCTGTTACCGTTTGCCTTTGCAGCCTCTGTGGAAAAGCAGTCTTCAGTTCTTTATTGGAAGGTGACATGACAGCTGTCCTCATGCTTTTGTCCTTCCGCACATGCGAACTTTTAGAGAAAGTCCTGGAGGAAGGTGGGACCCGGGGCGTGCCCTTGTGGTTGGATCGCTGTGCCCAGAGCTCCCTCTGTGGGGCCTGACCGGCTCACACCAACCCACGCGTGTGTTGTGACCAACTCAGGATCTTGTGGGAGAAGTGCTGTCTCAGTTGTGTTTCAGTTTGCGTGCATTTCTCTTCCTCCTGAGGGTGAATGTTACCTAGAAAGCCATTTATACTTGCTTTCTGCTCATACCGCTTCTTCCCTGTTCTACTTGTTCCTTTTTTCCAGACCTTTCTTATTTTTCTGTTCGATTCACACCTGGTGACATTGCCCCACCCCAGGCTCCTTCTCCTGTGGACTCCTACCCCTTCCCCACCTCCCTGCCCTGAAAACCCCCCATGGGGATAAAAGCAGTCAGGGTCCTTGAACATCACCATTTGCATCTTGAAGAAAGGAGAAACAACTGACAAAGCAGATGACTCGAGCGCGACCCAGAGCCCGGGTCACCGCTGACCGAGTTCTGAAGTTAAAGGATTTCAGAACAAAAATACCTGGTCCTTGTCTCAGAAGATCTGCAGTTGTGTCCCAATTTAATACTGGACTCCGACAGGAAGAGATATACTAACAAGTGAACAGACACACTGAGAACAGCGACCCCTAAGACGCCGGCTCCCCGGGCTTGGCCGAGGGTCTTCTCCACTCTTCTACCAGAGGCCTGGTTTGGTTACCCTGAGACTCACCAGATGCAGCAAAAAAGCCCAGTCTGGGAGCCTCAGAGCGTCCCTCGTCTACAGGGGTGGGAGCCGAACTGGAGGGCAGGTGCTGAGGAGGTCTGCATGCATTGACTTGGGACGAATGGCAGCTGCTCTCCACTTAGAGAGTGGCCCGCAGGAGTGGTGGGGGCCCAGAGGCATCTGCTGTGCTGTCTTCCGCTTGGCAGTCGTGTCTTCCTGGTTCCTGGAGACAACAGAGGGCCTCCCATGGCCTCCCCCCACCCCCTGTGGTGCGTCTGTCCTCCTGTCAGAATGGGGGTCTGCAGGCCTCTGAGCTGAACTCACCACTGCAGGGCCTGGGCCCCAGACATGTCCCCAGAGCAGCTGTCGGGGCCTGGACGTGCAGTGTGCATGGCCGCTCAGGAGCCAGAGGGGTCGTCAGCTCGACGCTTGCGTGTGCTGGTAAAATAGTCAGTTACTGTGTTAAAAACTAAGTGCTGGGTGGGAATTCCCTGGTGGTGCAGTGGTCAGGGCTCAGCAGTCTCCCTGGTAGGGCCTGGGTTCCATCCCTGGTCCAGGAACTAGGATCCCACGACCGGCGCAGCGGGGCCAGAAAAGAAAAAAGTGCTGCCCGGCTGCACTCGCAGGGCATTTTAAAAGTAATTTCTAAACACAAAGAAACCAAGAGTGCTTTTATTATTGTCTTTATAAAGCTGGCAAAGTCAAGAAGAATCTGTTTGGCCTTCCCTGGTCGTCCAATGGCGAAGAATCCGCCTTGCTATGCGGGGGACACGGGTTTGATCCCTAGTCTGGGAAGATGTGGCACGTGTGGGGCAACGAAGCCCACACGCCACGACTGCTGAGCGTGTGCTCTCGAGCCCGGGAGCCGTGGCTCCTGAAGCCCACGGGCCCTAGAGCCTGTGCTCCGCAGTAAGAAAAGCTCCCGCAAGGAGAAGCCCACCCACTGTAACTAGAGAGTCGCCCCCCTCGCCGCAACTAGAGACAGTCTGCACTAAGCAACTGAGACCCAGCACAGACAAAAGTGGATTTTTTAAAAAAAATAGAAGAATCAGACTAATGATACATGATTTAGATTATATGTACACTCAGGTTACATACTATGTCCACTCTTAACATGCTTTTCTTAGAGATCCACTGTACAGGTTGCTTTATAAGGCCCACTTATTTGAAGATCCTCTTTTCATGTACACTTAAGTGATGTTATCCAATTTTGGGGATATTGGAATGAAAGCGACTTGAATGAAGGGAGAGAAGATGGCCTCGCTGTCTGCTAAAATGCCCGCTGACCTGGAGCAGGAGACGCGGCTTCAGGATGGCTTGGGCTGCGAAGCGCAGCTGCCCTGCTGTGATGGCAGCGGCGCCGTTCCGCACAGCCAGGCTCGTTCGCAGCCAGAAGCCCTCGTGGACCGTTGCTCCCAGGCCAAACGGTCTCTCCCAGCCTGAACTTCTCTGGCACTTGCCTGGACTGTGAATCTGAGACCCTGAGGCTCTGATGTACAGCACACCTGGCACCCAGGTCTTGGCTGGTCTCTGCCAGTAAAAGGAACTAGGGCTCCTAGGAGAAGCAGCTGGTCCTGGGCTGGGGCAGGACCGTGAGCCCAGAGGGTCTGTCGGCCAGGATGCGAGGAGGGGCTCACACACCTACAGCGACGGCCGCGTGAAACGGACAGGGGAGGCCGAGGGAAGGGCGCCCAGCGGCCGGAGCTGTGGTGTCTACACGAAGCAATACTGGGTTATAACCATGAGCGGAAGCTAGACATCCGTGGGTCCAGATGATGGGACTCTATGACTTAAATCAGTAAATGCTGGCGAGACGGGACACATCTCCAGATGATCTAGAGGTGAGACGTCTCTCCCCTCCTACGTGTGGGCCACACCCAGCGAATTCCTTCAAAGCAGGAGGGCCCAGTGAGGGAGGTCACGTCAAGGGCCCGACCCCGATCTGACTTACCAACAACAGCACTTTCCCTCTGGTGTCCCTCTCAAACCTGCCACCCCGTCATCAAGGAGGAAAACATCAGACACATCCCTCCGGGGGCACATTCTGGAGCCCCTGGCCAGGCTTCCTCACACCGGGCAGGTGTCTGAAGCAGGAGCCCAAGGAGGTGTGGCCCCCCGCGTGTGAGGATGCGGCCCCGGGACGGCGTGAAGCCCAGGTTGCCGCTAGTGGCGCGCTCCACGGTGATGGGAGCAACCAGGGCGCAGCTGGGGCTTCTCCCAACTGCCTTTGCCACCTTCCCTTGAATCTGAGTCTGTCCTCAAAGCAAAGGTTTGTTTTTTGAAACTGAACACGTGACACTTGTGATCTCGAGGGACTGAAGGCGGGAGAGGGCACAGAGAAGCTTCTGGCTCCTCATGGAGCCTGTGGATTGTTGGGTTTTTCACGGTGCTCGTGTCATCCTGCTACAGTTTTGATTGGAAAGGCAGTGAGCCCACGCTCCGGGGTGTGCTGTCACCTCCGTGCGCTGAGGATGTGACCTTGGGTTTGCAGCTCGGCGTCCTGCTCCTGTGGAGGCTGGACCAGCGGGGCCGCGTGCAGGGGATGCCGCTGCTGCGGCTCGAGTACGGGCAGCCCCTCACCCACTGCATCTTCCTGCTGCCCCCGCCCGGCGAGTGAGTACCGCATGGGAGGTGGGGGCGGTCAGGGTCTCGTCTGTGGTCACCCCGCCTGCACCCAGGGGGCCACAAGGAGCTCCCCGTCCCGTCTGCTTTCAGGGACCTGGTTCAGCTGGCCAGGGCGGCAGTGAGCGGGGACGAGAAGGCCCTGGACATGTTTAACTGGAGGAAGAGCGGCTTTGGGAGCATCCTGAAGATGGGGTCTCAGGAGGGCCTCTCGTTCTTCGTCAGCCTGACGGACGGTGAGACGCATGCTGGGGTTGGGGACACCGCAGCATCTTGGGGCGTCTGGCGGTCACCAGCAAGCATACAGAGTGTCTGTGTAAAGCCGCAGGCCATGCGCCCCTCCCAGACAGACGCCTTGGTCTGCCCGTGCCGGGGTTATCCTGGGCCCAAAGCGTGGCTTCCCCTGGCCCCGATGGAGACAAACAGCTTTTCTATGCGTTGGAAGGTTTTTCAGGAAAAAGCTCTCTGGTGTGCGGGCCCAGACGAGTCGCTGCCAGGGTGCCTGCGTGGTCTCCGTGCCCGCGTCCAGACTCAGCTCTGGGGCCGTGACTGGGGCACTGGACGGGCTTTGCTGGCCGTGGCCACTGGCAGCTCTGGGGGCTGGGCCGTGCTGTCGGCTGTAACACGGCTCCTCCTCGGCACACCGGGAGGCAGGCAGCAGCAGCAACGCAGCGTGAGGCTCTCGTCCTCTCAAGGGACGTTCACAGGTCGTGTCTGCTGCAGGAAAGGGGCCCAGGAGGTGGGGCTGCGCGGGGTGATGGGGTCTGGGACGCGCGTGGCCAGGCACCTTGACCGTGACGGGTGATTGCGGGCAGGGGCCGGGTGCTGGTCGTCTTAAAGGTAGAGACTCTGGCGTGTTGGGGTGAGGGGCGGAGCTGCAGGAGGGCAGCTGGAGGGACCGGGGCGCAGCCCTGAGGCGGAGGGCGACGCTGGTGCTGGGCACTGTGGGCCAGGCTCTGTGCCGCTGGGCACCACCGTCCCTGTGCCTCAGCTCCCAGGCACGGCCTGGAACACGCAGTCCCCGCCTCCTGCACCCCATGGGCAGAGCTCACGTGAACAAGCACACCCAGCCCGCCGCACGTGTCTGTGGAGCAGGTGCTCATTTCTGGGAGTGAGATGGGAGGGGGCCCGAGGGTGAGGGGCTCCTGAGAGCAGCAGAATGAACCCACCCGAGAGCTCGCCTGAAAGCAGAACCAGGAGGCAGCTCAGGGCCAAGGCGAGGGATCCAGACTGGGAGGGGCCCGGGGAGGGGAAGAGGGGCAGGCTGTGATACCCGGGACCTGGGACGGAGGGCCTGGGTCGAGGCCCCAGGGAAGGTCGTGGCTGAGGCAGACAGACATGACCGGAGCGTGGAGGCTGTGCATCAGGAGGGCGGTCACTGAGAGCCGGACAGTGGTGGAGGGGATGGCAGGGGCAGGAGCCCAGGCTGGACTGATGCACAAGACAGCAGGTGTAGCAGCTACAGGCCAGTGTTCTGTTTTTAATTAATTTATTTTATTTTATTGCCTTGGATCTTTAGTTGCGGCATGTGGGATCTAGTTCCCTGACCAGCTATCGAACCCAGGCCCCCTGCTTTGGGAGCATGGAGACTTAAGTACTGGACCACCGGGGAAGTCTGCCAGTGGTTTTTAAAATGGCTTATTTGTAAATGATTGTGATGAAGATGCTTATGTTGAAAGTGTCCTTAAGCAGGTAGAATGGCCACGGGAGCACCCAGCTTCCATGGACCCATGGCTCTTTCACAGGGACCGTGCACCACGTGGACGAGAAAGGCAGGACGGCCCAGGTAGCGTCCACAGACAGCTCCATCCAGACGCTGTTCTACCTGGAGCAGAGGGGGGCGCTGGTGGCGGTGACGGACAGCCTGCTGCTCTGCCTGTTCACAGTGACGCCCGAGGGCACGGCCGAGGAGGTGATGAAGGTGCGTGGGGCCACCGCAGGGGCGCCCTCTGGCCTGCCTCACCCCCGCTTCGTCTTGGTTGAGGAGTCCATGTTGCAGGGTCACCAGAGCTTTGGTGCCTTATTTGTTGTAGACCATTGCAGTCACAGGTGGGGGAGACTTTGGGGGAAGGGGCGGTGAGCATCAGAAGGCGGGGAGTCTGTGGTGGGGATGCCTGGCCATGTGCAGACCTTAGGGGTTGTCACCAGTGTTCCCACCACGGCTGGCCCACACATGTGACGGTTGCAACTCTGGACGCCCCACCATCCCTGTGGGTACCCCACCCCTGACCCAGGGGCTTGCCCGCAGGAGGACGCCCAGAGCCTGGGGTGTGGTCAGGCAGCATGTACAGCTCCCTGGGGACCGCTTGCCGCCCTCCTGTGGCTTCTCGGTTCCACCCACGGATTCCAGGTTCTCAGGGACCCTCCCCGGACGTGGACTGGTGGACGCAGAAAGTCAGTGTGTTCAGGGCTCTCGTGCACCTCTGTCTCCACAGCAGCTGAAATGTGGTCACTGAGTCCGTAGACCTGGGTTCAAATCACCCCGTGGCCCCTCACTGGCTCCGCGCGTGGGTGTGAGGGTGCCTCCCCCATGAGAGGCCCCATTAACTGCTCTGGCCTGAAAGGCTGGGGCCACTTGCGCTTCCTCTGCGTGGGCAGTCTCCGTGGAGTCGCTGCCAACAGAGTCCAGCCCCTGACCAGTGACACAGCCTCCACACGGGCGACACCTCCTCTCAGGTGGCTGTTATTGTGCAGGTGAAGCTGAGTGGGAAGACGGGCCACCGGGCTGACATCACACTGATCGACAGCAGCCTGCTCGTGACCGCCATCGGGGAGACGGCGCTCAGGTGAGAGCCAACCCTGTGGGGTTGGAGGGAGAAGTCTGTCCCCAGCACTCCTGTGAGTCGGCTCCGTACTGGAGCCTAACGTACACAGAGACCAGCACACGAATGATGGCAAATTGTCACCAGCTGGACGTGTCTGTGTAACCAGCCCCGAGGTGGATGAGCAGGACAGTCAGAGCCCCAACGCCCGCCCCATGGTGTCCTGCCGTCCCCTGCCTTTCTGCCCCTGCCCCTGTGTATGTGGAAACCCATGTCGCAGCCTCTTGGTGCATCAAGTCCACGTGACATCAGGGGTCTCCCAGGCTCGGGTGCTCGGAGCTCCTGACTTGGTGTCCCACAGGGACCCTCTGCATTGGCAGCATCTCCCTTTGGTCATGAACAAGGCCTAACAGACAGCGTGATGATGAGAAATATTTTTTTGCAGAGTCTGAAGGGCTGTGTCTTTTTCCTGATTTTTAAAGTTTAGTCTGCAAGTTGAACAAGACCCTCGGAGCTAAGGGAAACACACTAACACAGGCTTTCCTGCTTGCCTTGTAGATTCTGGGATTTAGAACGAGGGGAGAGCTACGTCCTGAGTCCAGAGGAGAAGTTTGGTTTTGAAAAAGGAGAGAATATAAATTGTGTTTCTTACTGTAAAGTTAAAGGTGAGACTTCTGGCGTCAGGGACTCTTCTCAGAACCAGCCACTCGAGGATGGTCAGCCCAGAGCAAGAGAGAGGCGGGTGCTGTGACAAGCAAGAGAGGTCGGGAATGTGACCATCCAGCTGCGGGAATGGGTGTCTGTTCCTCCTGAAACCTCAGGAGAGAGCATGAGGAACATTATATGTGTGCGTGTATTAATATACATGTTTGTATGTGTACACACGTGTGCACCCGTGCACACATACACAGTGGAATCGGAGATGCATGGGAGCAGCACCTCTGTGCCCACCGAGTGCCAAGTCCTGTGTGGCCCCTCCCACACACACACTCATGCGTGTGTACACGCACTGTCGCCACGGCAGTGAGCTCCTGCAAAGAGGAGCAGCCGGGTAAGTGGCTGCAGAGCCACTGGGCGGGCTGATACGTCTGGGAGGGAGGTCAGAGGAGGGAGCCTGCTGCCATTTTATCCCTTTCCGACTCAGCTAAGGTGAGCTCTCTTTTTACATGTAGGTCTCCTGGCAGCAGGTACTGACAAGGGGCGAGTAGCCATGTGGAGAAAAGTGCCAGGCCTCCTGAATGGCCACGGGGCCGAGGGCAAAGAAAAGTGGACCCTTCAGACCCCCACTGAGCTGGAAGGAAACATCATGCAGATAAAGGTACACCCTATGGGGTGCTGGGGGCCCTCACTTTCTGCATAAGTGGAAGCAGTAATTGGCTCTGAACCTATTTTTGTCAATTGTTCAACTTAAGATTAAAAAATAGCAACAATAAAATATTTATAAAGGCCTGTTGGGTCAGAAGTCAGATAAGCGGTTATGGGTCTGTGGTAGTCTATATTTATCTATTTTACCTACCTACCCATCCTTTTATCTCTACCATCATCTGTTTTTCTTCACTTATGTTATTTTGGCCATGCCCCTCGGCTTGTGAGATCTTATTTCCCCGACCAGGGGTTGAAGCCCGGCCCTGGCAGTGAGAGTGCCAAGTCCTCACCGCTAAGCCGCGGGGAACGCCTGCCCCAGCCTTCTCCTGATGCTCCAGACCTCCACCGCTCTCCGGGTGCTGCTCTCTTGCCCACGCTCTGTTTTAGATAGAGCTGCTTGTGTTGGGAGCTTGCGCTCCAGAGCCTGCCCTTGGGGACAGCGGCTTTTGGCACTGGAGCCTCTGGTCCAGGACTGCCTCCCCGCGAGAAGCAAGCTGGGGCGAAGGCCTGGTCCGTGTGGTCAGGCTCCATTCCCAAGATAGAGCCTCCCCACACCCACCTGGAGCTGGCCTGTGTGTGGAGCTGAGCGGTGAGAGACGCTGGCGGCTGCCCCTCCCCGGGCATCTTGGCCAAACCTGCCCACCAGGCTCACCTGCCACAGACTCTGCTCTTCTCTCTAAACTCGGTAAATTTTCTTCAGTCTGTCTTTCTCCATTTAACTCTGTGCCCAATTCCAAGAGAAATGGGCATTTGTGTTCTCACAATTCTCACCAGTTAGGCCTGCTGTGTCCTCGGGGCTCCTCGCCTGCCATCCTGGGGCCTGGCCTCTCAGCTCTGCTCTGTGTGATACGGGCCTGCAGCATACAGCATCTTAGCTCCCCGACCAGGAGAGGGCAGTGTCCTGCCCACTGGACCCTCAGGGAGCTCCCTGAACTTTTAAAGATGAAGTTTAATTAATCTAATCAGGAAATGAAACTTACATGGTAAATAGTTTAGGGATATCTTAGAGCAATTTTGGAGAAGGAAATGGCAACCCACCCCAGTATTCTTGGCTGGAAAATCCCATGGACGGAGGAACCTGGTAGGCTACAGTTCATGGGGTCACAAAGAGTCGGACATGACTGAGCGACTTCACTTTCACTTTAAATCAGAAGAAGAAGCAGTGCTTGGAGACTGTTTATGAATCTTCATACCTGTGACATTGCCCTGACTGCACCTCTCCTTTCTGTTCACACCTCGGTGGTGTCTCTCCTTGTGGAAACCAAGTGGGGCTCCAGGAAGAGCCTCCTGGCCGTGAACAGCATCAGCTCCGTGCTCATCCTCCGCGAGCAGGCCATGTCGTCCCACTTCCACCAGCAGGTGGCCGCCGTGCAGGTCTCGCCAAGCCTCCTCAGCGTGTCTTTCCTGTCCACGGGGGTGACCCACAGCCTGCGCACAGACATGCACGTCAGCGGAGTGTTCGCCACCAAGGTCACTGCTAGGGTGACCTGTGGGTGGGGGGCAGGGTCGTCGATGTAGAGTTGTTAGGGTCACTGGGGACAGTGAGGCCCCGATGACCAGTTGCATTTTCATTTCCGTGGCTCTTCGTAGGATGCTGTTGCTGTCTGGAATGGAAAACAGGTGGTGATCTTTGAGCCGTCTGGAGCCACGTTACGCAGTGCAGGTGGGAGTCTTTTTAGCCCCTGGAGGGTCTTGCGTCTGATGCGGGTGGGGGTGCTGGTTTCTGAGGCGCTGGCAGAGGGCAGGTCCTGGGCCACCGGGAGACCCCACGCCTGTTCTTGTGCCTGGGCTAGAGCTGGTGGCCTCCAGAGTCCCATGTACAATGAGCTGCCTCTTGGACAGTGGTGCTCTCACAGAGGCTGTGCGGTGGGAAGCACCAGCTGCTCACCAGGAGGGAGGAGGCGAGGCCGTCAGTGAGTGGTGAGGCCAGGTGCCTGGCACTGGGTGCCCCATCAGGCCGGCACTGGCAGCCGTGGCCCTGGGAAGTCCCTGTATCTTGGAGCCTCACTTTCCAAGATGAAAAAAACACACCTTTCACAAAGCTGTTGTGGGGCCAAGGCACAGTAGGGCACACACGTGAGAACATTCTTGACGATGCCGCACCTCTGCCCCTTCTTCCCATCTTTATAGCCTGAGGCTCTTCTTTATCACCTTAGTTGTAGAAACTGTTTTCTGCTAGATTCCAGTCTTTCCCATCAAGCACTCTAAAGAGTTCTAGTTTTAGTGTGAGAATGCTTCCAAAACTCTAAGGAGCTCTGACAAGACTAGCTGCCACTGTGATTATTTCTCTCTGTCATTTTAGGGTCCTTCCTGTGTGAGTCTCCAGTGTTAGCCATGCATGAAGAAAACGTTTATACGGTGGAGCCAAACAGAGTCCAAGTTCGAACCTGGCAGGTAAATAGCTGCTCTCCAGTGAGCGGCCTATGACGTTGAAGACAATTAGAGCAGAGTTTAAAATGCCACATCTAAATCAAGCCAGAGCCTGCTTAGTGACTTCACCCAGCCTTATCAGATCCCCTCACTGGGAGTCTGGTTGTAAAAATGGATTTTCACATAGCTGTTCCATCGACAGCTCTTGTGACTTCAGAAATCAGGAGGTAAGGCAGTGGCCCTTAGCCCTGAAAAGGACTGCCTGGCTCATCCTTGAGTGCATGGGATTATGAAATGGGGGGAATCTGTGCGGTTTAATGTGCACCCGGAGCACTGAGGGGCCGTCAGTTTGGGCCACATCTTTAAACCTTTTCCTGCACATGTCGAGGGTGGGAGCCATGCGTATGCCTCCAGGACCACAGGCTCTAGCACACCATTCTGTCCCCTACAGGGGGTGCAGTAGGGGAACCCCTGCCTGCCTGCATCCCGTGCACACTTGCTTTATCCCTGGGGCTGACACGGAGTATTAGTTTCCTGAACTGGCCGTAAACAGTGACCACAAACTGAATGGCTTAATAGAAATTTATCTTCCTCACCACCGTTCAGGAGGCTAGAAGTCCAAAATCTAAGTGTGGGCAAGGCTGCTCCTTCTGCGGTTCTGGGGGAGAGTTCGTCCCATGCCTCATCCAGCTGCTGGCATTGCCGGCATTCCTTGCTTTCTGTAGCCTATAGCCAGGTGTCTGCCTCCATCTTTACATGGCTTTCTCCCTGTGTCTGAGAAGGACACTTGTCCCTGGATTTAGGGTCCACCTAATCTAGAGTTGTCTCCATTTGAGGTCCTTAGTTATATCTTCAAAGACCCTTTTTCCAAATAAGGTCATGTTTACATCCAAGTGGGTGTATCTTTCAGGGGAGGCCATTCACCCCACACGTGCAGTGTTCTGCATCACAGTTGAGGACACTTGCTGTGCTGTTGGTTTAGCTCTCACTCTGTGACCACTGTGTCCAGCTCTGAGTTCTTTCCTGAGGTCTGGCCTGCACTTATACCCCACAGGCTTATACCTCCCCTTCTCCATTCAGTAACTCCTGAAGGAGCTTCCCTGCAGTTCTAGTTTCTAGCAGGAGGGTCAGATGGTAAGGAGCACAGTAAAGTATGGAGGGTGTTGGGAAGTATTGCAGTGGGAGGCACTGGAATAGAGACCTGACAAGTAGGGAAGGCAGCCGCAGTCCCATGAGCCTCTTGCGGGAACTGCAGGGAGGGATCTGGGCCTCAAGAAATGCCTGGCCAGGTTCAGGTCAGAGGGCAGGTGGGGAGGCTGGAGGGATGTAGCTTGCATATTGCTGATAGTGGCGAAGGGGCATTAAGTGTGGACATAAAGCTGAGGTAGGAAGGATCCCTGCTAACAACAGATGAAGGAGCAGCTGGGTTATTAGAGAGATGAACTCCAGCTGGAAGGTGGAGGCATGCAGGAAAGAAGGAAAGGCCTGCTGAGAAGGGGTGGCAGGCACACCGGGAGAGAATGAAAGACATATTGGGAAAGGATTGAAAGGTATGCTGGGAAATCAGCAAAAGGCATACTAGGAAAGGAATAAGAGGCATACTGGGAGAAAACAAAAAGTATATTGGGAAAGGAGTGAAAGGCATATGGGGAGAGAGGGAAAGGCCTGCTGGGAAGGGGTGAAAGGCATTCTGGCAGAAAATGAAAGACACACTGGGAAAAGGGCAAAATGTTGCTGGTAGGGGTGAAAGGCATGCTAGGAAGGTGAGTGAGAGGCATACTGGGAGAGAATGAAAAGCATATTGGGAAAGGAGTGAAAGACATACAGGAAGAGAATGAAAGGTCCACTGGGAAAGCAACAAAAGACATACTGGAAAAGGAGTGAAAAGCATGTTGGGAAAGGGGCGTAAGGCATACTGGGAGAAAACAGAAAGGCCTTCAGGGAACAGGTGAAAAGCTTACTGGGAAAAGGGTGAAAGGTTGCTGGTAGGGGTGAAATGCATGCTGGGAAAGTGGTGAAAGGCATTCTGGGAAGGGACAAAAGGCATGCTGGGAAAAGAGAACAGCATGCTGGGAAGGGGTGAGAGTCAAGCTGGAAATCATGGTGGGAACTTAGGAGCATCTGACCATAGACAAGAGTTTAACCTTTTTAAATTTTTATCGAAAGGAATATGTGTCAGGGACTTCCCTGGTGGTCCAGTGGTTAAAACTTGGCCTTCCAATGCAGGGGGTATGTATTTGAGCCCTGGTCAGGGAGCTAAGCTCCCACATGCCTCATGGCCAAAAAAACAGCAAAATATGAAACAGAAGCAATATTGTAATAAATTCAATAAAGACTCCCTGAGTCTCTGTTCCTGGTATGAGGAGCCCACTAAGTTCTGTGGGAAACCCCTCCCCTGGCCTTTCTGCTCCCAGCCCAGTGCCAAGCCAAGCAGACACTCATTGGGCATTGGTTGAACGTAAAACCATTTACCTCAGACTGGGACTTGAACCCACTTGCTGGGACTCAAACCAGCCAAAACCCACAGTCTTCCCACTGAGGTCACAGACCTAGTTTCAGGATCTGATAAAGCTCAGGTTCATGATGTCTCATTGCAGAAAGAATTCAGTGAGAGACAAAGTAACAGGTAAGAAGTGGGTTTATTCGGAGAGAAACACACTCCACAGGCAGTGTGGGCCATCGCAGAGGGCAAGTGCAGAGGCCTTGAAATATGGTGTGGTTAGCTTTTATGGGCTGCGTAATTCATAAGCTAATGAGTTGAAGGATTATTCCAGCTATTTGGGGGAAGGGGTAGAGATTTCCAGGAATTGGGCCACCACCCACTTTTTGGTCTTTTGACTTTTGGTGTCTTGGAACTGTCATAGTGCTTTTGGGTGGTCATTTAGCTTGCTGATTGAGGATCAAAGTCTAGGGGAAGCTGACTTTACTGCCATTTTGAAAGTGAAAGTGTTAATGGCTCAGTCATGTCCGACTCTTTGCAACATTATGGACTGTAGGCTGCCGGGCTCCTCTGTCCGTGGGATTCTCCAGGCAAGAATACTGGAGTGGGTTGCCATTCCCTTCTCCAGGGGATCTTCCTGACCCTGGGATTGAACCTAGGTCTCCCAAATTGGAGGCAGATTCTTTACCGTCTGAGAGCTACAGGGAAATGGAGTCTCCCACCTTGGACCCATTTGATTCTAATTGGTTTATGTTGTGTCCTTGGGTTATGTTATTCTTTCATAAGTTGTGCCCTGCCCCCTTCCCTCCTTTTTCAAATTGAGCCGGGGACCCATCTCAGCTCCAAGGAGAGAGGTCAATCCATGCACAAGATACCCAAAAGCATAAGCTCTGCCCAGGCCTGACTCTGGTCATTCTTTCCAAAATAATAATAGTGGTATGTGTGGAAGAACAACACTTTAAAACATAAATGATTTTAAGTCACCCGTGGCTCAGAACCCTCCAGAGTCTTCCAGCTTCATGTAGAACAGACTCTAACTCTTCCCTTGGCCTGCACTGATGCCCAATGTGGTGTCTGCTCACTGCCTGCCTCAGGGCCTGCCTTCCTTCCTGCCACCCGGCTCCTTCTCCTTCTGGAAGGCCAGTGCAGCTCTCCAATGGCTGGCCCTTCCCCCCAGGCTCACTTCAACTTGCCCTCCAGACAAGACCTGTTCTCAGGCATTTACCAGCATATGGTGGACACACAGGAAAGTAGGCATGTTGTGCATGCGGCTCATGAGTTTTCACAGATGGACATACCTGGGAGGTGATCACCACCCCTTCCACTCACGGCCTCCCCCAGAGGTGACCACTAGCCACACAGTCAGCTTCACTGGGGCATTAACGTAAGACCTCATGGGCAGCATCTCTTGCATCAACCTGAGCGGATGGAATTCCACCTGCTGCCACCTAGATCATTTTCTTTTAGCATCCCTTCCGTCACGTGTCTGCACGTGCTCAGGCTGAGTCACGTGCGCACCTACTTGTTGACCTGGCTGCTCTGTACCTCCCCCCGACCAGAAGCACCAGGGATTCCCTGATGACAGGGCCCATCCTCCCATGTGGGGTGAGACTCCAGCAAGGGGTAGGGCCTGTGACTGCAGCCCCCTGAGGTCCCTGTCCCCTCCTTTTTCCTTAGGGGACCGTGAAGCAGCTCCTGCCGTTCTCTGAGTCAGAGGGGAACCCGTGCTTCCTGGACATCTGTGGAACTTTCCTGGTTGTAGGGACGGACTTGGCTTACTTTAAAAGCTTTGATCTTTCGCGAAGGTACAGTTTTTGTCCAAATAAAAGTATTTTAAATGCGTTGGGAGACAGTGTGATGGGTAGAAGACACATGAGGGCAGCAGACTGCTTATATTCTCGTTTCAACATTAATATGCACTTTCCTGTTGGAAATGCCTGATGTCTTGGTTTAAAATCTTAATCTCTGCATGAAGTGGGGAGCAGCGTCACTGTGTGGTAGACACGTGACACAGTGTACTTGCTGAAATCCACAGACCTTTACAGCTCACAGTGAGCGTTAGTATCTGCAAATTAAAACAACCTTT